>NC_138140.1:51072245-51461392 GCF_964188305.1 Podarcis bocagei | reverse complement strand
GATGCTTAATAAGAGCTTTAACCAAAATAAAATGAAGCTAATTATTATGTAGCAGTTACCCAACTACTGATTGGGACTGATGAAAAAGTATTTATTTAATGAATGTGTTAAGGAAATGTAGAAAGTTTACAGTTATTA
The DNA here is from genome assembly GCF_964188305.1 of Podarcis bocagei. Lineage (NCBI taxonomy): Eukaryota > Metazoa > Chordata > Lepidosauria > Squamata > Lacertidae > Podarcis > Podarcis bocagei. The sequence goes on along the minus strand of NC_138140.1, from coordinate 51,461,254 downwards.
ATACACAGCAAATTTCATTCCCACTGGAGAAATTTTGTAAAATGTCATTAGATTACATCCAGTAGAACACTACTAAAATATCCCTGGCTTCTTGCCTTACATGGAAACCAAGAGGCACACTGAACTCTTCTTTTTATTAACATCAGTTGCTTTAAAAAAGAGAGACTGCCATATAATGCTTCTGTGGTTCCAATGGACTTGCTTTGTAAATCCATTCTAAAGCTGTGCACAAACCTAGGATTATTGAAATGATAGTGCCACTCTGGAAATATACTTGTGTTCTATTCAAACAAAACAATTTTCTCTCCCAGATCAAGCTCAGGAAAACTGGTCCCGTGAAATTTTCCAGAAGTTGGCTGTACATAGAGCTAATTAGCAGACACTTGTGATGTCACAAACCCACCTCCATTGACCTGGGAACAATTTTGCAACTTCTTTAAAAAAAGCAGCCTGAGGCAACTAAAGAGCATTTGAATCAGACATCTTGGCCTTCCAGATGTTGTTGAAATCCAACACCTTACACTCCCTGACCATGCTGTCTGTGGTTTATGGTGGTTGGAGTTCAACAACAACTGAAAGGCCACGGGTTCCCTGTTTTAAATGATTACGTGTGCATCCCATATGCCTCCCTGAAGCATTTGGAATAGGCAAGATAGCTGAATTCAAGCTTTTGGATGACTTGCTTGTCTGTTATTTACATTGTAAAGGTGGGAGGAAGCCAGGCTCACTCCATTACAGAACTCCACTGTAACTTCTGATTTAATGCTGTGATTGTATGCATCCTTCAAATGCGCTGTTCTCATGAAACTTTGGGTTTTCTTGCAGAAATTAGAACTTAAAATTTGGCCACAATATGTTAATAGGAGTATTATATCAGGGCTTCTCCAGACTGGTGTTTTATTTGTGTGTGTGTGTTCCACCGTGGGTGGGTGGAGGCACACGTGTCTTACACTTGTCATTGACACAGTAATAGTGCGTTAGTGGCAGATTTATCCTGAACCATCCACCCGTCTTTCAGCTTTATTTACATTCTGTGATGCTTCCCCAGTGTTACTGCATTATTGCCCTCTGGAGGGGCATTTTCTGTGCTATTGCCGAACAAAAGCAGGACAACCACCACTGCCACTCCCAGAATATTTGTGCTGTAAGAAATTACAGGACTTCAACAAGAAGCTACAAAACATGCACCAATTGGATACAGGGCAGTTTGATTGCCCCGAAACTTTTGCAGTCACAACTGTATTGAAAGAATGATTGTATAAAACTGCCCCAACACCACCAAGAATGCACAATAAAAAGGATGTCTGGAGGGGCCCTCACTTGCTGAATAAGGAGATGAAATAATAGTGCTTATAGTGTTAACTATTTCAATTGTAAGAGAGCATGAAGTAGAAAAGAACCATATAGCCTTGATGGAGCAACTTAATCTGATAGCTTAAGTTCCCCTGATTGCCATCTAGATGCAGCTGCCCTGGCAGCCCAGAACAAGTCTTCCGATGATATCATCAAGTCCTCCAAGTTCCCAGCAGCCCACGCTCCAGCACCCAACGAGATTCCAAAGATTGAGACAGAATACTGGCCAGGTCCACCCGCACTTGCGGCTGTAGGTATGGAACAACAAGTGACAAAAAGTGTAAACCCCACCCCCAGCTTTCTACTAACCTATAAATAAATTTAGACTAATATTAATTAGTGTGTGATACAGGGACATTGAATTCATTTGAAAATCTCCATTATTTGGTGATATTGAAACCAATCTTGTACTTTAGGTTTCATTTTCTCATGACTTTGTAATTTCAGTTTATCTCCCTCCTGTTCCAAAATTTCCCAATACTTCGGCATCCGACCTCCATATTGAGTTTCTTCAATGCCTTAGCCTCCACAGGTGACACCCATCTAGGGGTTTTGTTTTCCAACAGATCTTTATATCTTATCCAAACATTAAACAATGCTTTTCTAACAATATGGTTTTTAAAGGCCCTATGCACCTTGATTTTTATCATACCATAGATATGCATGCCAACCAAATGCGTTATTAAAACCTTCCAAATCCAAAATGTCTGTGTTCTCGAGGAGCATCCACTCTTTCAGCCAGCAAAACGCAGCTGCTTCATAATACAATTTTAAGTCCGGCAGGGCAAATCCCCTCTTTCTTTGGCATCTGTCAGTATTTTAAATTTATTTCTGGGCTTTTGCCCTGCCAGACAAATTTCGCAATGTCTTTCTGCCACCTCTTAAAACAGTCCATCTTGTCCAGGATCTGCAAGGTTTGAAACAAAAATAACATTCTAGGCAATACATTCATCTTGATAACTGCAATTCGGCCTAACATTGACAGTTTCAGATTTGACCATATTTCTAGATCTTTTTTAATTTCTAACCAACATTTTTCATAGTTGTCCTTATACAAATTCAAATTTTTAGATGTCAAGTAAACCCCTAGGTATTTCACCTTCTTAACCACCGTCAAACCTGTCTCCTCTTGGAATTTCTCCTTCTCCATATCTGTTAAATTTTTTCCTAAAACTTTAGTTTTTTGTTTATTCAGTTTAAATCCAGCTACCTGGCCAAATTGTTGAATTATTTCTAACACTTTTTCGTACTAGTGTTTGGCTCTTGCAAGGTCAATACTAGATCATCTGCAAATGCCCTTAACTTGTAATGTTTCGCTCCGACCTGTACACCTTTAACCTGCTGGTCATTTCTAATCATATTCAGCAACACCTCCAGAACCGAGATAAAAAGCAATGGGGAATTGGGCACCCCTGTCGTGTTCCTTTTTCTATCTTGAGTTCCTCAGTTATTACGTTATTTACAATCAGCTTAGCTTTTTGTTCAGAATATATTGCACCCATACCATTCTCAAATCCTTGCCCTACCCCCATCCCATGAAGATTCTTTTTCAAAAAGCTCCAAGAAATATTGTCAAAGGCTTTCTCCGCATCCACAAAAATCAGCACTGCTTTAGTGTTTATATTCACCTCTAACTTTTCCAAAATATCTATTATATTCCTTACATTGTCTGATAGGTGCCTTTTTGGGAGAAAGCCTGCTTGGTCCTTATGAATCTTCTCCATCAACACATTTTTTGCCAAAATGTCTGCAAAAATTTTGTAATCCACATTAAGTAATGATATTGGGCGGTAGTTCTTCAATTGAGTCTTTTCAGTCTCTGTCTTTGGTATGAGTGAAATATACGCTTCTTTCCATGATTCAGGTGCCTTTTTTTCCCTCTAGGATCTCGTTGCAGACTTCTTTAACGGTTGGATCAACCACTCCTTCAAAGATTTGTAATATCTGGAAGTCAGTCCATCTGGCCCTGGAGACTTGCCCAATTGCATACTCTGAATGGCACCCTCTATCTCTTGTTCTGTTATTCTCTGGTTCAGATCCATCTTACTTTGATGAGAGATTTTTTGTAATCCATATTTATCAAGGAATTTATCTATATCTTCTTCATTTTGTGGTCCTTGCGCATAAAGTTTTTTAAAGTAACTCAAAAAGCAATTTCTAATCTCATTAGGTTTAGATATATTCTTTCCATCCACTTCTAGGCTTGTAACTGTGTTTAGTTTCTGCCTTTTCTTCAATTGCCATGCCAGAAGTTTGCCACATTTATCTGCCGATTCAAATGTCTTTTGTTTCATTTGCTTTATCTTCCATTCAATCTCTTGGTTCATCAATTCCATGTATTGTATTTGATATAACTTAATCTCTCTCAGAATCTCCTGGGACTTTGGCTTTGCTCTTAATTTTTTCTCTCCTTCCTTTATCTTTTCCAAGATCTTTTCCTTTTTTCTCATTTTGTTTCCTCTTCTTTATTGAGTTTTGTTGAATCAAGAAACCTCGCATCACAGCTTTACTTGCGTCCCAGATCACTCTTTTTTCCACATCGGCCTTTAAATTTATTTCAAATAGTCCTTTAAAGTTTTTTGGGCCTTCATGTGGATCTCCTTATCTTGAAAGAGGGTGTCATTCATTCTCCATCTAAATTGACCAGTTGTTGTAAGTTTCATTTCCATCTTCACGGCGTTATGGTCGGAGCAGGTTTTTGGGCAGATTTCTACCTTCTTAATCTTAGGAGCCATCCCACTAGTAATCCAAATTTGATCAATTCTGGTCCAGGTCATCATTGCTTGGGAGAAAAAGGTTCCCTCTCTCTCAAGAAGGTTCCTTGTTCTCCATATGTCTATTAAGTCCATATTTTCAGTCATTTCGAAAAAGGTCTTCGGGAGTCTCCCTTCCTTGGTGGCTGTCAATCTTTGGAATACAGGTATGCATTTTGGAGCTCTCTGGGAAAATTTTAATTTAAAAATGAAAATGAAAAGGGGTTGGGAGGGGAATGCCCTGTTTGCCGCTTGCTTTTACACTGGGCTGTTTGCACACCTCTGTCTGAGATGAGCGCACTTGGGACAGCATCAAGGCTAATAAAAATAATAACAAATTTTTATTTATATCCCGCCCTCCCCAGCCGGATATGGCTCAGAGCGGCTGACAACAATAAAATAATACAGCATTCTAAAATCAATTCATTATAAAATCAGTTCAAATCAAATTCATGGCAACCATTGGGCTCGAATTAGGAGCAGCGGCTACAGGAGGAACTGCTTGGGAATAAGTGTCCCACTGCAAAGGGGGAGATTCCAGATTAGCTTTAGATTAATCTATCTGTGATGCCTGTTACGGCTTCTAAAATAAGGTAATAGAACTATTCTCAGATGTGGCAAGCTGCTTCTCATTCTCTCTCTGTTTCACACCACCTCTGCAATCTGGCAGGAGCTAGACATTAATTCGGCAAACAATTGTTTCCCCAAAACATTTGCTTCTGTGATGTGGAGGCAAGGAGGTAGGAAACCCTTCCCAGGAGATAAACCAACAGGCTTAGTCCCTCCTACACCCACAGATGCAGCTGTTTTCCCAACTGGGGCTACTTCCAATTGCAGCCAGCGTGGTGCAGAAGTGAGAATGCTGGACTTAAGATGACAGAGGCACAGGTTCAGTTCCCCACTTAGGGTGACCTTGGGGGCCAGTCAATCACTGGCTGCCTAACCTGCCTCTCACAGGGCTGACGTGAGGATACAGTGGGGAAGAAGGAGAGCCATGTACACCACCTTTAGCAACTTGGAGGCAAAGCGGGGATGTAAATATAATAAAAATAAAGATGTCCAGGTTTAGAGCCTGGCTAGGGAGAGAACTGGTGTTTTCCAGGAAAGAACTGGTAGGTTGATTAGCTAAGCATCCACTCCTGGGCCCAGTATAAAGGATGGTTCCTTTGCTTATTTACTTCTGGGAGTGTATACAGGCGTCTGGTTGGTAACTTGGAAAGCAGGATGCTGAATTGGCCTGAACTGGCTGCAAAGCCTTTTTAAAATTATGTTCTTTGTTGCTGACAATGGCTTTGAGCACTTGGAAACACCACATAAATACTAAAAGTTGTCATTGTTGTTCTGTAACAATTGGAACTTTTAGCAAACAAGCTTCCCTTGGTATATGATTAGGAAAGCTTTTGAGTTACACAGAGCACTTCATCGGCTACCAGACAAAGGGCTGACCCTTTTCTCCTCACCTCATCTTTTTCAAAGTCTTCATCAATTTCAAACACATGGTTTGGAATCTTGTCGGGGCTGAAGGATTTGCTAAGAGAAAACACACACAAACACACATTTAATTTATTTTTAAAAGAAGCATTCATTAATGTTTTGCCAACATGGCTGAATAACAAATGAATCCATAGATGGAGCTTCCAGAAAGGCATATGGGCAGAGAGGACCTGCTCTCTCGGGGGATGGAGCGACTTCCGAGGAAGGTGAGATAAGCAAAACTTTTTGTTTAGGCAGCTCTACCCAGACAAGTAATTTTAGTATGGGTAATTGTTTTTAAACTGCTGCTTTTAGTTGGATTTTGATAAATTGTATGCCAACTTGTTTTTCATGTCTGATCAGTATTTTTAAATGAGTATTTTATATTGTGCAGCAGCCGCATCTGCACTTTGGAACTCCTTGCCACTTGATGTGAGGCAGGCACCTTCACTGCACCTGCTGGAAACATTTTTGCGTATGCAAGCCAAATCCGGATGCGTACCAAGCCCACATGTGTTTGAATCAGGTGTTTAGCTGAACAGTGATGTTAATTATTTCTTGTATCTGTTTTTTTTTTAACTGATAATTTCATTCTTTTATTTCTGTATTCAAGTGATTCTTTTTACAATCAAATCTTATGGAATAAATAGTAAATACTGTTTTAGGTTTTAGGCTTAGAGGATTTTGCTGATTAAGAGGTATATAAAACTTGCAAAAAAATTATTATTATTAGTGTCAGCTGAAAGGCAGCGGAGAGACCTCTGAAATGAAGTCAATGAAACAGAAATACTACCATGCCCTGGGTTGCCTGTGTGAAGGGGAGGCAGCTAGAAGGATGTTTAAGGAACTTCTGAACATCCGGGTTTCGACATCCTACTGAAAGGAAAGGCTGTGAAGAGGCTGATTTCCCCTGGGGAAACACTTACCATGGCAGCATTCGGAAATCCCCCGAGTAGTCCTCATATTTGTAGTTCACTGTGTGCCAGTCTGAGCTGTAGGTTTTAATGCACTGTGAAGGAAATAGAATGCAAGGCGGTTAAAGTTCATAGCTGCCTCTGCTGCTAAAGACTGCAACAAAAACCAGGATTATAAACTTCAGTACTCCAAGGTTGCTAATTCATATATGAGGAACTACAAAATTAGATACAGGAAAGATTCACGTGGGTGCTTTGCTTCCTGCAGAACTCAACTGCCTCAAACTCATGCTTTGCACAATTTAACCTTCGCCCATTCTTTCAGTTTAGCTCAGTGGAACAGCATGCATCCTTCCCAGGAAGGTCTGGGATACACTTGGCTGAAACTCTGGATAGCAGCTTCCAGGGCAGGCAATCCTGAGGAAGAGGGACTAAAGTCCTGGCCTGGTGTAAAACAGCTTCTATGTTCCTGTATACAGAGCTACTACATAGACTCACACTTGGTGGCAGAACTTCTGCCTTGCATGCTCCTTGGTGGGGCCAGGGGTGACTCCTTGTCTGAAACCCTGGAGAGTCAGTGTAGATCAGGAATGGGGAATCAGTGGCCCTCAAGATAGTGTTGAGCTACAACTCCCACCACCTCTGACCAAAAGCCATGCAGATGCTGGAAGTTAAGGGTTCCTCATCACTTCTACAGACAGTACTGAGCTAAACATTATCAATTGCTTTGCACTTAAAATTGTTCTGCACTTCTGAGATACATCGGCCAGAGGTCTGACTCTTATCTTGTTTCCCTGTCTTAATCTGCAAAATTATTTTAAAGAAATAATTTAAAGAAAGCCCTTCACAGGCGACGTCATGAGTGTCCTTTCAGTTCTATGCTTGTCTGTCCTCAGCAGTTATTGTCAGGTTTTCATAATTAAAAGGAGGAAGCAAGTCACACGTTTGGTTTTCAAAAAATAAATAAACAAACATCAATTTCCTCAGTTACTTTTTTTAAATGCAGAGTTCAACAAAGAAGAAATACCCTTCATTGAGCAACACAACACAGGAAGCTTAAGTTCCAAATGCACCAACTCTTTCAAAAAGGGCCCAAATCTTCCCAAGCCTGCTGGATTTGCACCTAAATCTGAAGCAGCAGTTTACGGTTCTCCTAATGAAACTACAATTCACCTGGGAGTTGTGGAAAATGTGGTACATAGATAAATTGACTATGGCAAAGTGTGTGTGTGTGTGTGTGTGTGTGTGTGTGTGTGTGTGTGCAGCTGCCCCATCCTGCCTCCAAAAACTGGGACTGTGCCCTAGAACTCTCTGGTGTCACTGCAGGGTTTCTATGTGCTTTTGGAGCATGCAGAAAGGACTATTCACCCAGGTCTCTCTCTTTTCCTTTACCTGAAGGGGGAAAGGAGCAAGACCTATTTTGCACATGCACCCCGTCAGTATCACAGCCTTCAGGACCCTTACCTCCTGGACAAAGAGACTCTGAGCTTTCTTCAGAGCATCTTCTGGCACTGTAGACTGAACAGTCCTCCTCTGGCGCCCGACAACAGAGACCTGGAAGGGGGAGTAAAAGCAGTCAGAGGCTGCAGAATGACTAGAGTTGTAAGGGGGCTTTGCAGATGGATGGAAGAGAGAGGAGCACTGCTGTTGTGTCCTGGTCCTGCCTCCAGGCTTCCCACTGAGGACCCTGGTTGGCCCCTGTGAGAACAGGATGCTGGACCAGGCAGACCAATGGCCTGATTCCTAGCGCTTGTAGGCTCTTATGAGCTACAATGCAGATGTGTCTACAGCAGGCATGGGAACCTTTGTTCATCCCAGATGCTGCTCATCCACAACTCCAGCAAGTTTGGCCACAACATGGGCATCTGAAGGACCACCCTGCCCTGAGGGGAGACAAGACAAAGAAGAAACAGTTTTCACCCCCTATACAAACAAGTTGTTTTTCTTATTCTTTTGTAACTTTTTTAAAAAATTGTGCTTATTGTTGCAATAACCTTATGCAAATCCACACTGCAAGTTCTGCCTGCAAAGTGGTACATAAGTACAATCAATCAATCAATCAATCAATCAATCAATATATATATATCTAGAGGGTCAAAGTTCCAAAGTAACAATTCTGCATGGCAAAAGGGCAGCATATCCGGTGTGAATACAAAAGAAGTTTGCAGGAGCCCAAGAGCCCTCTCCTGTCCTGCAATTCTCAGCAACTGGCATTCAGAAGCATTGCTACTGCCTCAACTAGCAGTCACTGATAGCTTTCTCCTCCAGTTGTTTGAAGCGGTGGAGTGCTGATAGCACTAAGGCTGCAGGTTCAATCCCCGTCTGGGACAGCTTCATATTCCTGCACTGCATGGGGTTGGACTAGATGATCCTCAAGGTCCCTTCCAGCTCTACAATTCTAGGATTCTATTAAGTCTATGAATTTGTCCAACCCTCTTTCAACAATAAAGATGCAGGCAGGTGCATTCATCAATTTCCAAGGCTGTGTTCCTATTGTGCGCTGCTCAGAAGTGGCAGTATGAAGAGGTATAAATAAACTATTCGAACAAGCAAAAATGAAATAAGGGGAGCAGCTTGCAGCTGAGACCCAAATGCCAAGGAGGAGAAGCAGCAGCAACAACTCACAGAGGCGTCTTCCATGGGGAACATAAGCAAGTCCCGGAGAGGGTCGCTGTAGATCTGCGCTTTCTTTTGGGAGACGACATTCTCGTAGTCCAAGGGCTCAATCACCTTCGTCTTTTCCTGGCAGGAGACAAGACAATACACAGTCAGGTACTGCATAACGCTCCATTAACCATGATTGCCTCACTCCATAGGCATCCACGACAGCACTTTGACTCACAGAACCAGCACTGCTACAAGTGTCATGTAGTACTCGTTCTGCATTTATAAGTATTCAATCTTTTGGTGTGGCAGGGTGTGTTAGGGTACTAGCAACAGCAGCAGCAGCAGCAGCAAACTGAGTGATGAGACCATGGCATATCTTCCAACAAACCAAGGTTTACAATTTCCCAGGCCCTGCATTGTTAAACTATGACTGAAAACATTATAACTTCTTTGCACCTTCTAGAGGGAGAACTAAGATGTTTTGGGGATGGAATTATGCAAGCCAGGCTATACCATATCCTGGAACAACCCCCTTACTGTACACCTCAGTAACTGGTATGTTTTGCACGCTGGCTTCTTCTCTCCACTCCCAAATGCTTTTGTATTTTGATATCCCAAAAGTTGGTTGTAAAACCACTTTGGGCACAGCTCACTGTGGGAAGCGCCATACAAAGGAACTAAAGTGAGGAAGCAAAAGTGTGAGCAGCGTCCATCAGTATATCCATCCAGTTATACAACTACCCCAAAATATCTTTGTGCATCAGATCATTTGAAGAAATCTGCACGTTTCTGGGCTGGGAAGTGGCAAGCTCTCCCTGGGGGCTGTGTGTGTGTGTGTGTGTGTGTGTGTGTGTGTAAGAATAAAGCTTAAGCTGTGGGAAAGATGTTCATGAGCAGCCTTGTGGGGGTTTGGCCAAAAAAGGGTCTTATGACTTGGTCTCCAGCCAGTGCCCTGTGATGGGCAGAGCTCTTCTGCTGAATGAACAGCAGCTCACCTGCAACTTTGCAACAAAAATGCTTAACAAAACAAGTACATGCACAGAAACTGGCGAGTTCCCCCAGTTTTCAGTTAAGTGTGCAAAAATGAAACACTCTCTCCCATATACACCCTGCCTCCGTTTTTATTTATTTAATTAATTCACACCCTGCTCTTTCCTCCCAGAGGAGCCCAGGGCAGCAAACACTTGAATCCTAGAGCTGGAAGGGACCACAATGATCATCTAGTCCAAATCCCCTGAAATGCAGGAATCCTTTGCCCAAAGTGGGGCTCAAACCCACCGTCCTGAGATTAGAGCAGGTCTCCTGCTCTACCAACTGAGCTATCCCTCGGAGAGAGATGAAACAACTGAAAACATCTAAAAGCAGTTCTAATACAGATTTGTTTATCGCAATCAAGACCAGCCTTGCAAAGGGGGAAAGGTTGTCAGCAGATGCCACAAGATTGAAGGCCCAATTCCTACATTTGAGGAAGAGAGCTCTTGACAAGATGCCATCTGGGGGATGCTCTCATCTGCAGAGCACAGTGATCACTTGGGCATCATTTTGACTCTTAATACTGGAAGCCACTTGGGGCAGAGACCTCTCCTATGCTTTGTGAAACACCAGCGTACACTGATGACACGACATAAATAGCCACTACGTGCACACACATTAAAAGCAGTGCAAATTGCTCCTGCACTCTGCAAATGTGCTTGGATTCTTTTGCTATAAAATAAAGTTATTAATAACTCTTGTGTGTCCTTTGAGTGGTTCTGACTCTGATATCAGAGGGAGCTTTGATTCAACTGCAGCAGAAGCCAAGGCGATTGCATTTAAACCGTAGCCGCTCTCTCCCTTCCTTGGGCATTCTTAGAATTCTTAGGGGTAGTTAATCTGCAAAAAGGAACAGATTTATGAGTCCAGTTAAAAGCTCTGCCACTATTGCATTTTCAACACCCTCCTGAGCTGAGGCAGCGACTCTGACCCAGGTTTTTTGATCCTTCTGCAAAAGGAGAACTACAGAAGGACTGGCTGGGTTCACATCCTGGCCCTTTTCATCTCCTGATTCTCCTTTAGCCAGATGCATTTATATCTGGGTTAGGGCAGAGAAATGTTAAGCAAGGTTTCTAAAGAGTAAAATGAAATAGCCAAGAAGGATAGTACATTATCGCTAAAATGCTGGAGATTTACTCCTGGTAGAGTCTAAACACAGCAAGAGCCTGTTATGGCCCGTCTAGTCCGGCATCCTGTTCTCACAGGGGCCAACCAGATGCTTGTTGGACGCCTGCAAGTAGGTTTGGAGCACAATAGCCACTTCCCCTCCTGTGTTTTCCAGCAGCTGGTATTCAGCAGCACTGCTGCCTTTGACTGTGGAGGCTGAGCAGAGTCACCCTGGCTGGCAGCCATCAATAGCCCCTCACCTCCTCCGTGAATTTGCCCAATCCTCTTTTAAAGCCACCCAAGGGGGTGGCCATGCCTGCCTCCTGTGGAAGTGAGTTCCACAGGTTAACTACGCACTGCATGAGGAAGGATTTTCTTCTCTCTTGAATCTGCCAACATTCAGCTTCATTGAATGCCCCTGAGTGGTTCCTGCAACAGTTCTAGGGTTAAGACAGAGAGAAACTTAGAATCATAGAATCATAGAATCATAGAGTTGGAAGAGACCACAAGGGCCATCGAGTCCAACCCCCTGCCAAGCAGGAAACACCATCAGAGCACTCCTGACATATGGTTGTCAAGCCTCTGCTTAAAGACCTCCAAAGTAGGAGACTCCACCACACTCCTTGGCAGCAAATTCCACTGTCGAACAGCTCTTACTGTCAGGAAGTTCTTCCTAATGTTTAGGTGGAATCTTCTTTCTTGTAGGTTGGATCCATTGCTCCGTGTCCGCTTCTCTGGAGCAGCAGAAAACAACCTTTCTCCCTCCTCTATGTGACATCCTTTTATATATTTGAACATGGCTATCATATCACCCCTTAACCTCCTCTTCTCCAGGCTAAACATGCCCAGCTCCCTTAGCCGTTCCTCATAAGGCATCGTTTCCAGGCCTTTGACCATTTTGGTTGCCCTCCTCTGGACACGTTCCAGTTTGTCAGTGTCCTTCTTGAACTGTGGTGCCCAGAACTGGACACAGTACTCCAGGTGTGGTCTGACCAGAGCAGAATACAGTGGCACTATTACTTCCCTTGATCTAGATGCTATACTCCTATTGATGCAGCCCAGAATTGCATTGGCTTTTTTAGCTGCCGCGTCACACTGTTGGCTCATGTCAAGTTTGTGGTCAACCAAGACTCCTAGATCCTTTTCACATGTACTGCTCTCAAGCCAGGTGTCACCCATCTTGTATTTGTGCCTCTCATTTTTTTTGCCCAAGTGTAATACTTTACATTTCTCCCTGTTAAAAACTTCCCTCTATCCACTTTCTCCATGCCAGGCATAATCTGATAAACATGTCACCTCTTACCTGCCTTTCTCTTGAACTAAAAATGCATTTATTTAAAGATGTACATCCACTTTCTAATGCAGTAAAAGTCAATGTGGTGCTTTCCAGATATTTCAGACACCAACTTCTAGCAGCCCACTACCCAATGCAACCAATGGCCAGAGATGATGGGAGTTGCAGTCCAAAGGTATTATAATTTTAATGATTTTTCAAGAAAACATTAACACATCATATTTCAACAAACTTAGGTTTTCTCCTCCTCTCCACTCCTTCTTCCCACTCCCACACAAACTTAACAGAACTTGTCACAATAGGTGCATATATATATTTTTAAATGACACATTTCGATTATACGAAAACATCCTTCCAAACATCCCCATTTGGGTGGCCTGTCCCTATGCTCCTTGTTTGAGGCACATGAACTGAAGTGGAACCAGCCATGGTAAAAAATAATTGGATTTATTATGTTATCTTCTTTCTCGGATTTTGCTGGTCCATTTCTCCACCAGGATTAAGTCCTGAACATATGCAAACCAAACTTCAAATAGGGCAGCAGTCCAAAGGCATTTGAAGGCCCCCCTCGTTGACCTAGCCTTGTTCTAAGCCATTCCTAAGGCAGCTTAGAAGAGGGCAAATTCCTGCAGCTTCTGCTCATTCGCAGCTGCAGGTGCTCCCCATGCCATCTGGGGGACTGACAGCACATCTTTTGCAGCGGTGTCATCCGTGCACAGCTAATCAACCTCATTATGGCACCTAAAAAGAAGATCAAAAAACCCTAAGACAAAGGGAGGGAGGGAGGGAGGGAGGGAGGGAGAGAAGACTACACCGGGGTCAGCAAATTTTTTCAGCAGGGGGCCAGTCCACTGTCCCTCAGACCTTGTGGGGGGGGGCGGACTATATTTTTTTTTGGGGGGGGGATGAACGAATTCCTATGCCCCACAAATAACCCAGAGATGCATTTTAAATAAAAGGACACATTTTACTCATGTAAAAACACGCTGATTTCCGGACCGTTCGCGGACCGGATTGAGAAGGCGATTGGGCTGGCTTTGGCCCCCGGGCCTTAGTTTGCCTCCCCATGGACTACACCAGGGGTGTCTATTTTCCAAAGAGGGCCAGATTTGATGAAGTGAACCAAAGGGCTGACCAAAGTTACTGACCTTTGTTTAGGATTGAAGTTGTTGAGCTTTTTTTAAAGGATTATTACCCCAAGAAACAAACTTCCGCAGGGGCCGGATTAAACTGACCGGCAGGCCGAATTAGGCCCCCAAAACAGACTTTGGACATGCCTAGACTACACCATATGGGTGAAGCAAGAGGTGCAAGCCTCCACATTAACATAGTAAAGAAGTGATGAACCCTGCAATGTTCGGTTTGTGGACGGATTTCAAAACCATGTGCCAAGTATTTCTATACCAGAGCCACTCTAATTTAAGCCTTGGAGAGTGTGCTTAAAAGAACCCAAAAAAACTCCACCCAATCTTTTAGCTCTTCACAAAAGCTTTCTAGTGAATTAGATTCCTTATTAGGATGCTAATGGCAGATCAAATAGCAGGCTTCGAACATAACTGTGGCTTTCATGGATTGCAAAAAAATCAAGGGGAAGAACATCACCACCCTGAACACGTGGGTGAAACAGAGTTTGTCCCCCCCCCCCTTTAAATAAAGGTGATTTTATCTCTCTGTTACTGGAAGGCTCAGGCATGGAAACTGATCTCCTTAATCAGTCCACGTATAGTTATGGGGATGAGGCAAATGAACGCAAACCAAATAGAACCATCAAACATGGCACATCTTAAGTGGAACTTCAAGGTATACTGCTGCCCCACAAAAAGCTTTGCTACAGAGGCAGACAATTAACAGCTTCCCTGTGGATCCTGCCTCCAAAAGACACACAGGTTGCAACCCTCATTGTAAAAGCTGGTCCTTCTCTGGCAAAAGGGTACAGAACCCCGCTCTCAGACAGAGCAGTCATCTCAATTGCATGCTTTTAGTTCTAACAGAAAAGCAATTTATTCCTGGCTCTCAATGCACTAGGAGACAAAATACCAGCCCCCACTCACTCCCCACTCAATGGATTCACTGGAACAGCTGGAAGGCTTCCATCGCACAGGCATCCTGGGAAACGCATCTGCCACCACATCTCCGGGCAACCCCTTTGTGAGCAAAGAATTTGGAGAAAGCTTCAAGTTGTGCACACGGGTGGGCAGCAATAAAGGGGTCAGGCCTGGCATGGCAAGGCTCCCAGACCTCCGTCACCAGAGAGAATAGGACACCTGTGGGAACTCGATTCTTGGAGGGTGAGTTTGCAGCACTGGGTCATAGAATCATAGAATCATAGAGTTGGAATAGACCACAAGGGCCATCGAGTCCAACCCCCTGCCAAGCAGGAAACACCATCAGAGCACTCCTGACATATGGTTGTCAAGCCTCTGCTTAAAGACCTCCAAAGTAGGAGACTCCACCACACTCCTTGGCAGCAAATGCCACTGTCAAACAGCTCTTACTGTCAGGAAGTTCTTCCTAATGTTTAGGTGGAATCTTCTTTCTTGTAGTTTGGATCCATTGCTCCGTGTCCGCTTCTCTGGAGCAGCAGAAAACAACCTTTCTCCCTCCTCTATGTGACATCCTTTTATATATTTGAACATGGCTATCATATCACCCCTTAACCTCCTCTTCTCCAGGCTAAACATGCCCAGCTCCCTTAGCCGTTCCTCATAAGGCATCGTTTCCAGGCCTTTGACCATTTTGGTTGCTCTCCTCTGGACACGTTCCAGTTTGTCAGTGTCCTTCTTGAACTGTGGTGCCCAGAACTGAACACAGTACTCCAGGTGAGGAGGGCAGAAGAGTGGAGAGGTCCAAGAACCAAATTTGTAGCTCTCAGGTAAGGCGCTGTTGGTGGTTACCTTCAGTAAAGAGGCAGGATGGAAGATCAAACGTTCCTGAACTTCTGGTGCTTCTCTCAGGTGCTTCTCCAAAGCCAGATATGCACTGCAGATGACTCCTTACACAGCAACGGGCAGAAGTTGTGACAGCACCTCGTTCTGCTGCAAAATCTCTTTCTCAGACTCTGAGCTCTCAGCCTGACTCCCATCTCTGGACGCCTTTTGCTGAACTGCCCTGAAGCCATTATGGGCCCATGGACTACTTTGGGTGCTCCAATGGTGAAGGTAAGGCCAGGGACCAGCTGCTTAGAGCGTGGTGCTGATTAAGGCCAAGGTTGCAGGTTCGACCCCCATATGGGCCAGCTGCACATTCCTGCACTGCAGGGAGAGCTGGACAAGATCCTCAGGATTCCTTCCATCATTCTATGACCCGGCAGCTGAAAGGGCTGCAGGGGTGACAGGCCCTTACTGGTCTCTTGAAGAAGAGCTACTGAACATGGACTAGCCAGTAGCTCAGCGCTAGAGCACCTGTTTTGCATGCAGAAGGTCCCTGGTGGAATCCCCACCCTCTCCAAGTAGGGCTAGGAATGTTCCTGCCTGAAACCCAAAAACTGTGGCTTATCCATGTATGGACAGGGATACAGTTTCTGTGATATAGTGGTACCTCAGGTTAAGTACTTAATTCATTCCGGAGGTCCGTTCTTAACCTGAAACTGTTCTTAACCTGAGGCACCACTTTAGCTAATGGGGCCTCCTGCTGCTGCCACACAATTTCTGTTCTCATCCTGAAGCAAAGTTCTTAACCTGAGGTACAATTTCTGGGTTAGCGGAGTCTGTAACCTGAAGCGTATGTAACCTGAAGCTTATGTAACCTAAGGTTCCACTGTATAATTAAGTAGAGATTGGCACCCCTGCAGGCTGTGCTCATCCAC
This sequence comes from Podarcis bocagei, assembly GCF_964188305.1. Lineage (NCBI taxonomy): Eukaryota > Metazoa > Chordata > Lepidosauria > Squamata > Lacertidae > Podarcis > Podarcis bocagei. Next base: position 51,444,916 of record NC_138140.1, on the reverse strand, counting down.
CAGTCTACCCCTTTGTCCTCCCCCAAACCTTATGCGCCCCCTCCCTTTACACCTCACACTACCCGTCACCTATCCCCCCAACAGCTTGCCCCACTTCTCCCCTACAGTTTGTTCCAAGCCTCGCTTCTTTTAATTTCCCCATCCCCTCTGCGTTAAACAGCTCACTTGAGCCAGCAGGCCTTTCCTCACACTGCAGCGAGAGGCAGCCAGGCGAGCAGCATGACAACACACTACATTTTTATGTATAAGTGAAGATATGATAATACACTTTTGCATATTATTTTAACTATGCCTTTTTAAGTATACTTTCTACCTAATAGATGCATTTTTTAACAGAACTTTGCTGCAAAATCCAAAGAATCCCAGGTGATAGAGTCTATTCCAGGATATGCAACCTAAGGCCCGGGGGCCGGATGCAGCCCAATTGCTTTCTCAATCCGGCCCACAGACGGTCCGGAAATCAGCGTGTTTTTACATGAGTAGAATGTGTGTTTTTATTTAAAATGCATCTCTGGGTTACTTGTGGGGCATAGGAATTTATTCATTTCCCCCCCAAAAGTATAGTCCGGCCCACCACATGGTCTGAGGGACGGTGGACTGGCCCATGTCTGAAAAAGGTTGCTGACCCCTGGTCTATTCGGTTTGCATATTCTTTCAGGAAGTGCAAATTAAGGAGAGCCACATTAAAATGCAAACCGAACCAAATTTCTTCCCCTATTCTTCCCCACTTGTAGAATCATAGAATCATAGAATCATAGAGTTGGAAGAGAACACAAGGGCCATCGAGTCCAACCCCCTGCCAAGCAGGAAACACCATCAGAGCACTCCTGACATATGGTTGTCAAGCCTCTGCTTAAAGACCTCCAAAGTAGGAGACTCCACCACACTCCTTGGCAGCAAATGCCACTGTCAAACAGCTCTTACTGTCAGGAAGTTCTTCCTAATGTTTAGGTGGAATCTTCTTTCTTGTAGTTTGGATCCATTGCTCCGTGTCCGCTTCTCTGGAGCAGCAGAAAACAACCTTTCTCCCTCCTCTATGTGACATCCTTTTATATATTTGAACATGGCTATCATATCACCCCTTAACCTCCTCTTCTCCAGGCTAAACATGCCCAGCTCCCTTAGCCGTTCCTCATAAGGCATCGTTTCCAGGCCTTTGACCATTTTGGTTGCCCTCCTCTGGACACGTTCCAGTTTGTCAGTGTCCTTCTTGAATTGTGGTGCCCAGAACTGGACACAGTACTCCAGGTGAGGTCTGATCAGAGCAGAATACAGTGGCACTATTACTTCCCTTGATCTAGATGCTATACTCCTATTGATGCAGCCCAGAATTGCATTGGCTTTTTATGGCTGAAGACGAATCTTGCCAACATCCAAGGATGGCTAGCACTTTCCAGACCCATAGCAAGCAGGGAGAGATGACCCCTTCTCTTTAGCCCCTTGATTTTGGCCTTCTGGTTAATGTTTTCTGCCTCAGGACTAGCTCCATCGTTTGGAGAAAAAAACCTACCAGACTCTCACTAATGACTAGCAGAAGCATCCCAGCAGGCAGTTTCCCCAGAGCTCATAGCTTTCCATCTAGTGAATGTGGAAAAGAGAAAAAGCACAGAGCTAAGAGGTTGCTTTCTGTGACAAAAGAGAGAACTTTTCCAAGGGCCTCAGCCGACGCTTGCCAGTTCTGGATCTGTAGCGCCTCCTTCAAAATGCCTGGCAAGGATTTGCTCTTCTCTAGGGGAGGGCTAGGCCCCAAGAAGCATTCTCTGCCCCATACCAGAAGCACAGAACCCAGGCCACAGTGGTGCCACCAGACCCAAGCAAGCTGCCCTGAGTTTATAAGATACAACGAAATCCCCAGAGGCACCCTCTCCAAGCACGTGTATGGAACCTGCACGCCTCTAGGTGTCATTGGGACTACAACTCCCATTAGCCCCCTCCAGTATGGTCAGTGGTCAGGGATGATGGGAGCTGTAGTCCAACAACAGCTGGAAGGCCACAAGTTCCCCAGCCTGGACTCAGATGGTTTCCCCTCCTTTTGACAGTTCAGAAGAGCTAGAAAGTTGTTAAAAAATAAATTAAGGTTCAATCAACACCTGAAGCTGTTCGAAATCGTGAATGCACAACTGGATAGCTCAGTCGGTAGAGCATGAGACTCTTAGGCTCAGGGTTGTGGGTTCGAGCCCCACACTGGGCAAAAGATTCCTGCATTGCAGGGGGTTGAACTAGATGACCCTCGTGGTCCCTTCCTGCTCCATAATTCTATGAAAGGAGAAGCTCAACAACCCTCCTCCCCCTGGCAAAAAAAAAATTGCTACCAAGAGATGGACAAGCATTTTTTTACTCCTTTACGTGGAATTCATTGCTTACTCTGTTCTCCAGGCAGAAAAGAAGCCGAATCACCCCAGTTTTTTATTACAAACCCACCACCACATGGCAAGGCTGTCCCTATAAGGAGCTGCCACCAGGTGACTCCCAGGCCACAGCCTGAAAAGGAAACTGAAAGGTCAAGCTGCTGTAAACAAACAGGAGCTGGGAGCCAAAGGGAAGAGGGTTTCCCAGCACTTCTCCAGGGAATCCCAGTGAAAGCATTTTCCCCAAGAGAAACAAACACACTGGCTGATTAGAAGAGCTTCATTGAAAATTAAGCTCTCATGAGGTTTTCCCCTCTAACGCTTGCTCTGCACCTGAACACTATCGCAACTGAAAGGGCCTCAAGGTTAAGACTCTGAAACAAGATTCTGATGTCTTAGCCTCCTGTGCTGTGCAAAGGGCACATCAAACTCAACTTTAAATGTGCTCTGTCCCTGGTTATCTCTATTTTTGCTGCCACCTTACCAGATGGCACCAAGAGATTTAGCTGAAAGTGAAGAAGGAATTGGACTAAGGCAATTAAGTTATTAGCCGACAATCGGTTTCACTCCACACACATCCCAGGGGCATCTAAGCCCTCCAAACAAAGCCTGTTGCCACAGGGGAAACCAGGGATGTGCCAATGAAACTGACTGCTGCCATTAATTTCAGGCCATTGCAAGACTCTCAGGACAGAAGCAACCGGTGTCATTCTCAAAACAACCAGCAAAGTCAGCTGCTCAAAGGAGAGCAATGGGGCAGCTGGCCAGCCTAGACAAAGCCCAGCACCCAAGCCCAAGGAAGGGGAACCCTTTTCAGTTCAATGGCTGCATTCGCTTCTAGGCAGCTTTTTGTGGCCCGTGTGTCAGTGGTGGGTAGGGTCAGAAGCAACAGTGGGCAGGGCAGCAATTGCTATGCACACACTCAACCCTTCCCCCCCCCCCATCCAACCAGAGTTTATGGGCACATTCCAGCCAGGTGAAGGTGCTCAGGCAGGATGCAAAGTGGAGTTGGTGAAGGCTGTGGCTCGGGGAGAGCTCCAAGGGCCAGAGAGAAAGGCTTGGAGGGCCACACTTGGCCCCGTGCCTCAATCACCACCTTGATCCAACGACTTCCCAGTGCAGCCAGAAGTCTTCCACCACCCGCCATCTGCAATGCTACCAGGTGTGTTTCCCATCACAAGAACGATGGCTCTTTGGGTCTTCCAGAGCATGAAAGCCGTGTGTTTTGCCATCAAAACTAGCTTTCCCCATGTGTTCATTCTTGCACAGTGCACAATATCTGCTTTTGAATATCACAATAACTAGCAATGGCCACTCTGCATCCCCCTGTTTAGGTGCTGGATCTGAGGTCTTCTTGTTCACTCAGGCAGTTTGTAATTGAGCTGGTGCCTGTGGTGCCCATCTATTACTATTAATTAATTATTAATTACAATTATTAGCATTTATATCCCAACTTTCCTACAAGGAGCGGAAGGCAGCATACATGCTCCCCCCCCCTCACTTAACCCCAACAACAACCCTGTGAGGTAGGCTAGGCAGGGATACGGCAAGTGGCCCAAAGTGACCCAGTGAACTTCACAGCAGAGTGGGGATTTGAACCCTGAGCTTCCAGGTCATTTTTCAAACTTGGGTCCCCCGCTGTTGTTGGACTCCAACTCCCAGCATCCTGGACCACTGGTCTTGCCTACTAGGGATGGTGGGAGTTGTTGGCCAACCACAGCTAGGGACAAAAGGTTGAGAAAGACTTCTCTAACCACTACACCACACTGGCTGGGATGTTGAGGTTGCCTTTTAATATTTTATTGGCTGGGCATTGCAGGGATTTTGTACTGCACATTGTTTTAAATTTTCTGGTTTTGTTTATTTTTATCTGTTGTATTACATCCTATAAGCAGATTCCTGCATCACATAATCATGATGGCAGTGGTGATGACAACACTCCAAGGCAGTTTCACAGCTACCTGATGCGAGGACAGAGGCACCTTTTAACAACCTCTGCACAGCTCCTTCTCCTGCTACTAAAGCTCTGTTGCGAATACAGCATGAACTTCTTCGCCCTGCTCTCTGGAGTGCAACATTCTGGGCTGCAGCCAACAAGCGATGGATCAGGAGTGGCTCCGGGAAGTCTGTTTACAAAAAACCACGCCAGAACCAGCCCTTTTGGTATCTGGAAAGGCTCGTGCTAGTCAGTTGTTTTCAGAGGAGGACGGCGAATTAGCCTCAGCTGCCCCACATCAGGAAGAATGCAGCTTTTCCCTCTCTCTGGATTTGAATCCCCAGAGAAATCCTTGCAGCTGTCTCCTGTATTGCACCCCAAGGCAGAGAAACAACCAAGCCGAAGAGAAGGGGGGGAATGTAGGGCAGCCCCCATTAGGAAAACAGCATAGGGGGGCATGCAGGGATTTGTGTGGCATTTCAGAGACAAGCGTGCAGGACTAGCCAATGTGTTGCCTCTCCAGGGACTCCAATTCCCATCGGCCCCTGCTGCTCAGGGCTGATGGGAGTTGTAGTCCAGCAACAGACTGGCTGCATGGCTACAGTGGTTTGCTTTTTCCTCCTCCAGGGATCAAGGCCCTTTGAAAGAAGGTGTCAAGGCCTGCAGATATCCCTCTCCTGCTTCTGGTCACACAGGTTGTGCAGGCTTTGAGGTTGCTGTAATAGAAAAAAAAGCCTGCCACACTTGTTGGATCAGAGATGACAAGGGAAATCAGCGTGGGCAACAGAGGCATCGGTACCTGCACTATAACACTTTCAACGCTGAGCAAAACCCAACTGATCCTCCTCTCCAGCCTCCAGAACAGCCTCTGCTCTCCTGGTGCCCTCCAGATATTTTGGGTGGCGACTCTCATCTGCCCCAGCCTTTTGTGGCTAACATTCAGGGATGATGGGAGTTGTAGTCCAAAACTTTTATTTTACCTCATTTTTATCCCTGCATTGCATGGGGTTGGACTAGATGACCCTTGGGGACCCTTCCAACTCTACAAATCTATGATTCTATGATTGCATGTATTCATAGCCCACCTTTTCCTCCAAGGAGCTCAAAGTGGAAAACGTGATTCTTCCCCACTCAGCACAATTTAATCCCCACAACAGCACTGTGAGGCAGTGACCAGCCCTCTGGCAGTGAGCTTCATGGCTGAGTGCAGATTTGAACCCTGGTCTCCCAGTCCTAGTCTGACACTCTAACCATTACACCACCACTGCCCCTCTCGCTGGAGGGAACCATTTTAAGGGAAGCCAGAGGCGGGGAACCTTGCCGAGTCACTCTAACGAAGATGAACGATAATAAGGCTCATGAAAAGCAAGACGCGAAAGCTTGCTGAGCAGCACTCCAACAGCCAAGCCAGGCATTCCTCCTCCAGCCAACTGCCGCTATTCTGGATTTGTTCTTTCTGACCACAAGAACTGCAAAGCTCCTTGACTCTGCTACCAAAGGCTGCTTTGGCTGCTGACTCTGCACCCACCGTTGCCGCCTCTCTGTTTCCAGGCAGCAGCACCGGGCTGAAAAGGAAGCCACACTCTTGTTTTGGTTGCTGCTGAGCGATACAGAGTGCGTGACCCTCCCCAAGACGAAACGGGGAATCTGTTCCGGTTGTTCTCATCTGCTTTGCTGGAAACACAAGTTGCACAGCAGGGAGGAAAGAAGCAAGCCAGCCTGAAATCCCTAAATGACCTAGGGTCATGCCTCCACCTGCCCACCCAGCTGACAAAACAGCTCACTTTCTGTGTTGCCTTGACCATGGGATGTTTGTGAGGTCTGACTCAATGGGACAGAGGTGATGGGGGTGATCCAGACCTTCAGGGAATTAGAGCAGAGGAGTCAGCCTGCTGGACCAGGCCTTCAAAGTCAAGTACCCTGTTTGCACCCTGGCCAACCAGTGGGAAGCCTGCAAACCGGGCCTGAGTGCAGCAGCATCTCTTCTCATTTGTGATTCCCTGGAACCCAGAGGCATGCTGTCTCCAGCATAGGAGGCAAAAGGCAGTTGGGTGATATTCTGGATTTCTTGCATTAAGCAACACCAACACACATAATGAAATGATTTACTGAAAGAATCCTTCCTGAACTGTGCTGTTTGGGACTTCGGGTAGTGCATGAGGGAGGATGGGAATCACTTTTTAAAAAGCCATTCTATGCAGAAATAAATATACAGAACTCCTTTGAACGTAGAGCTCTAGTACATTACACAGAGGTGTACCTGGCTAAACCTCATCCCGTATGTGCCTGGGGGGTCAACGTATAAGGAGCCTTCATTACATGGGGGTTGATTAAACAGTCCAGCCCCCTCCCTCCAAGTTGCAGCCTGGAGTGGTACATCCCCAGAAGACTCTGCTATGTGGTTTTGATGGACAGGCAGATAACTGTTTGGGTTTTGACGGCCTCAGCCAGCTTCCTAGTTCGCACACTGTATCAGCAGCAGCAAGTCCCCTTATTTCTAATGCCCTTTGCTGATTAGAGGTCACTTCCTTTGCAAACCGACTGGATTGTTTATGGATAATGAGCAGAGAGATCAGCCAAGGAAGTATAATGTTATAAACAATGGTTGCTCCCAAAATCTAGGCTGAGCATTGCAGTAGCTGATACCCCACCCTGATCGAGTCACCCTACACAACCCAAAGATTTCCAGTATTGGGTATGCAGGGTTACATTCTGACATGGGTCTCTGCAGTAAGTAGGCCTGGCTTCCATTATATTTGTGTACTTGCCACTTCCAGGTTTGAAGACTGCAGTGCTCTTTACATGGGGACACGCTTGAAGGGTGACAAGGAGCTGCCTGATCAAGCTACACCAATACACCATCTGCTTCACTGGTTGCCGGTTTGATTCTGGGCTCAATTTAAGGTTTGACCTCCGTCCCACTACATGTGCCCATCTGCAGGTCTTAGAATCATAGAATCATAGAATCATAGAGTTGGAAGAGACCACAAGGGCCATCGAGTCCAACCCCCTGCCAAGCAGGAAACACCATCAGAGCACTCCTGACATATGGTTGTCAAGCCTCTGCTTAAAGACCTCCAAAGTAGGAGACTCCACCACACTCCTTGGCAGCAAATGCCACTGTCAAACAGCTCTTACTGTCAGGAAGTTCTTCCTAATGTTTAGGTGGAATCTTCTTTCTTGTAGTTTGGATCCATTGCTCCGTGTCCGCTTCTCTGGAGCAGCAGAAAACAACCTTTCTCCCTCCTCTATGTGACATCCTTTTATATATTTGAACATGGCTATCATATCACCCCTTAACCTCCTCTTCTCCAGGCTAAACATGCCCAGCTCCTTTAGCCGTTCCTCATAAGGCATCGTTTCCAGGCCTTTGACCATTTTGGTTGCCCTCCTCTGGACACGTTCCAGTTTGTCAGTGTCCTTCTTGAATTGTGGTGCCCAGAACTGGACACAGTACTCCAGGTGAGGTCTGACCAGAGCAGAATACAGTGGCACTATTACTTCCCTTGATCTAGATGCTATACTCCTATTGATGAGGCCCAGAATTGCATTGGCTTTTTTAGCTGCCGCGTCACACTGTTGGCTCATGTCAAGTTTGTGGTCAACCAAGACTCCTAGATCCTTTTCACATGTACTGCTCTCAAGCGAGGTGTCACCCATCTTGTATTTGTGCCTCTCATTTTTTTTGCCCAAGTGCAATACTTTACATTTCTCCCTGTTAAAATTCATCTTGTTTGTTTTGGCCCAGTTTTCTTGCTGCCGGCCTGTTCATTCATAGCACCAAGGATTTGTAACCGACTCCTGAAAAATGTACTCTGCTGCACTACGCCCAGTGGGCTGTGAAGACCATTTTATCTTGGTCTGCCTACCAAGGAACTTGATTTTTCATGGATCTGCTGGTGGTTTTTGGCACACACGTTATATTTTAGGCTGAAGTTTGCTCGAGCTTTGATTTTAGGTAAGCAATCTTGTTATACAGCTGCAAAAAAAGGCAGGAGATAAATAAACAAGCCAAGACACCAGATCAGGGTTTATGGCTCTGTTGTAAACAATTTAATCACTTGATTTCAGCTATTTTCAGTTACTGGATTTTTGTGTGTGGTTGGTTATGCGTTTAAACAACCGTAACCCCTGGGGTCACTGCAAGACCATAGATCTAAAAATACTTCAGCCTGTCTTCTGGGAAATTTCTCCAAATGGGCCTAATTGTTACAACTGCTAATGACATTGCTCCTCTTGGGCAGAGATGGCTTGGCCACTGGACTCCATGCTCTGGTAACTTCCAGGCTGCAAGAGTGCTGGAATGCACTCTTTGTGGGGCTGTGCTTGAAGATGGCTCAGAAACTTCAATCGGATTACATTTTCATTTGCTAAAGAAACTTCAGTTGGGCTCACAATGCAGTGGCTGGGTTCCAGTTAGATATCAAGCAACCCACATTTTGAAACAGCTGCACTGTTTTGCCATTTTGTTTCCAGGTCCAATTCAAGGTGCTCATGTAAGTGTGGTATGGTGGTTAGAGTGTCAGACCAGGACCTGGGAGATCAGGGTTCAAATCCCCACATAGTCATGAAGCTCACTGGGTGACTTTGCAGCCAGGCACAGCCTCTTCACCTACCTCACAGTCACCATAGGGATTAACTGGGGAGGGGGTGAACCATGGATTCCTTGAATAAAAAAGTGGGCTATATATTTAATAAATAAGCTCTTCTGCTTATCTGCTTAAGAAAGCTGGAGGGGCCAGCCAGATGGAGATGTCAGTCATCAACCTGGCATCCAGAGATCTCAATGTGATTACAGTTGGACCCGCGCCAGTTGCAAAACACACCTGGCTAATTTTGAACATGGTGGCAGCTCCTGAGTTTCTCCCCACAGAGAGGTGCCTGGCACCTTCATTAGACAGCTCCTGGTGAATTCTGAAGACGCATCTCTTTACCCTTTATTTTTAGGACTCACTTAATTTTTGTGATTGCAAGTGCCCCCCCCCCCACTTTCAACATTGTGTTCCACCCTGGGACTCTGGGATAAAGGTGGGAAATAAATTATAACAACATTGATATAGTAAAATAGGCCGCTTGAGCTCCTGTTTTTGTGGAGAAAGATTTCTGTAGCTGAAGCCACACCTAAAGCACCAGCCCTCCCCGTCTCCTGGCATGCCCATAGGAAACCATTTGCCGCCTCTTCAAGTCCTCATATTTCTGCTTTCTGAGAATATTTCTTCCCATAGAGCAGAAATCCATATGGCGAGGGAACAGCATGGAAAACAAATCTCAGTGATACTTTGCACACACTTCAGAAGGCAGACGTCAGAGCATCCAGCTCTACCAAAGACTCACAAGCTGCCCCTGGCTGCTTCTGAAAACGTCCTGCGTCTGCCAGCGGAACAAAACTCAGTTCCATAGCAGAGAGAAAGGGTGTTCAGCTTCCACAAAGGCAAAAACCAATCTAGCCCTGTGAGGTAGACTCAGCATTAACTAAAAACCTCATAACTGAGGCCCTGTGCCACCAAGGCATGTCACAATACACCTTTTATTTACAATGCCATTAAAAAAAAAATCTCTTCCAGCTAAAGCTTGAGGCTGTAATATGTAAGACCCAAACATTTCTTTGCCACTTTGTTCCTGGCCAAAACTAGCCAGGAACATACTGTCACGGCAATATGTGCAGTATGTGCAGGTGTGGACTTTGCAAAGAGAGCCAGTAATTTTCAATAATATAATAATAATAATTTATTATTTATACCCCGCCCATCTGGCTGGGTTTCCCCAGACACTCCGGGCAGCTTTCAACAGAACATTAAAACAAAATAGAACTTCAAACATTAAAAACTTCCCTAAACAGGTATATAAAGCTTCTAGCCCTCGTGTGTTTTTTTCTTTTTAAAAAGCGCTCTTTTAAAAAAGTACTCTTCTAGCCCTCCTGCTTGAAAAGACAGGCTTGAAAATGGGCAGGAAGCGTCAGATAGTTAGAAGAACCGGCAGTTGAATGACGTGACTTGGACTGGTGCATCATGGGAGGAGAGGGTGGCAATTTTGACCATAGTGCATCCACATGGTGAGCACAGGAGACACGGACTGCATAGGCTACACTGATCCTGCCAGCTGTGGCCACCAGACACTGGGGCAGCTCAATCATAACTCTGAGAGGATCTGTTTGGGTGCTTTCCTCAAATCAAAGCAAATCTCCAGACAACCCTGGCTGGCTCCTACTGCACTTCCTAGGCACAGCTCAAACCATCTCTGTGGCTCCTGGATGTTGGCATAAGCCCTCAGGATGGTTGGCAGGTGTGCTGTTTTAGGAAGACAACATGGCAAGGGTCTGGTTGCACTATAGGAACACAACCTAAGGAAAGCCTCACTACAGGATCAGGCCCAGGGGGCCCCATCCAGCCCAGCATCCTGTTCTCACCGTGGACAACCAGCTGGCCCAGTGACAAGAAGCCCAAAGCAGGACCTGAAGCTGAAGGCTTCATCACCCTCAAACCACCACTTCCAACCATCCATCCTGCAGACCGGCCTCCAAACTCCAGCTTGGCCTCCTACTCTCTTTTTTTTTTTTTTTATAAAATTTTTATTGGTTTTTCAGAATTTTTAAAGACAAACAAACACTTAGAAAGAACAAACATACATGTATAAATTCTTAACATATTTTCATAAACCTCTTTTCTGGGACTTCCCCATACCTCCCCTTTCTGCATCCCAATGTCCAAAGTTTTGTAGCAACTCCCAATTGTTACTTTTCAACCTCTGTCATCTTAGTCCTCTCTATATTCTGATCTTATATCACTGTATCCCTTTGTTTCTAAGAACCACAGCACATTAACATTCATTAAGTTTATAGTAGTCCTTAAGGTAACTTTTAAATTTTCTCCATTCTTCTTCCACCGTCTCTTTTCGTTGGTCACGGATTCTGCCTGTCATCTCAGCCAATGTCATATAGTCCATCACTTTCATCTGCCATTCTTCCAGAGTGGGTAGATCTTGTATCTTCCAATACTTTGCGATGAGGATTCTTGCCGCTGTTGTAGCATACATAAAGAAAGTTCGGTCTTTCTTCGACACCAATTGGCCGACAATGCCCAGGAGAAAGGCCTCTGGCTTTTTTGGAAAAGTACATTTAAGTACCTTTTTCATTTCATTATAGATCATTTCCCAGAAAGCCTTAATCTTCGGGCATGTCCACCAAAGGTGGTAGAAGGTACCTTCAGTCTCTTTACATTTCCAACATTTGTTGTCGGGCAAATGATAAATTTTTGCCAGCTTGACTGGGGTCATGTACCACCTGTACACCATTTTCATAATGTTTTCCTTTAAGGCATTACATGCCGTAAATTTAATACCGGTGTTCCATAACCATTCCCAGTCATCTGACATAATATTATGACCAACATCCTGTGCCCATTTAATCATGGCTGATTTAACTGTTTCCTCCTGTGTATTCCATTTCAGCAACAAATTATACATTCTGGATAAATTCTTAGTATTAGGTTCTAGCAATTCAGTTTCTAATTTTGATTTTTCCATCTGGAAACCAATTTTCCTGTCCTGTTTGAAAAATTCCACTATTTGATGATACTGAAACCAATTTTGTACCTTATGCTTCAGTTTCTCATAGCTTTGCAATTTCAACTTATCTCCATCTTGTTCCAAAATTTCCCAATACTTCGGCCATCCGACCTCCATATTGAGTTTCTTCACTGCTTTGGCCTCCACTGGTGAGACCCATCTAGGGGTTTTGTTTTCCAAAAGGTCTTTATATCTTCTCCAAACATTAAACAATGCTTTTCTAACAATGTGATTCTTGAAAATACTGTTGACTTTATCATACCATAAATATGCATGCCAACCAAAAGAGTTGTTAAAACCTTCCAGATCTAAGATGTCTGTATTTTCGAGGAGCATCCATTCTTTCAGCCAGCAAAATGCTGCTGCCTCATAGTACAATTTCAAGTCCGGCAGGGCAAATCCCCCTCTTTCCTTCGCATCTGTCAGTATTTTAAATTTAATTCTGGGCTTTTTGCCCTGCCAGACAAATTTTGAAATATCTTTCTGCCACCTCTTAAAACATTCCATCTTATCCAGGATCTGCAAGGTCTGGAACAAAAATAACATTCTAGGCAATACATTCATTTTAATCACAGCGATTCGGCCTAGCATTGACAGTTTCAAATTTGACCAGATTTCTAGGTCTTTTTTAATTTCCGACCAACATTTTTCGTAGTTATCTTTATACAAATTCACATTTTTTGATGTCAAATAGACCCCTAGGTATTTCACCTTCTTAACCAGTGTCAACCCTGTCTCCTCTTGGAACTTCTCCTTTTCTGCCTCTGTTAGATTTTTCCCTAAGACTTTGGTTTTTTGTTTATTCAGCTTGAATCCAGCTACCTGGCCAAACTGTTGTATTATTTCTAAAACCTTTTTCGTACTAGCGTTTGGCTCTTGCAAAGTCAATACTAGGTCATCTGCAAACGCTCTTAACTTGTAATGTTTAGCTCCGACCTGTACCCCCTTAACCTGCTGGTCTTCCCTTATCATATTCAGCAACACCTCGAGGACTGAAATAAAAAGTAATGGGGAAATTGGACACCCTTGTCGTGTTCCTTTCTCTATCTTAAGTTCCTCCGTCACTACATTATTTACAATCAATTTAGCTTTTTGTTCAGAATATATTGCAGCCATACCGTTCTCAAAACCTTTACCTACCCCCATCCCCTGAAGATTCTTTAACATAAAACTCCAGGAAATATTATCAAAGGCTTTCTCCGCGTCCACAAAGATCAATACTGCTTTAGTGTTTATATTCACCTCTAGCTTTTCCAAAATGTCTATCACATTTCTAACATTGTCTGCCAGGTGTCTTTTAGGGAGAAAGCCTGCCTGGTCCCTATGAATCTTCTCCATCAACACTCTTTTAAGTCTTTTCGCCAAAATGTCTGCAAAAATTTTGTAATCCACATTAAGTAATGATATTGGGCGGTAGTTCTTCAGTTGAGTCTTTTCAGTCTCTGTCTTTGGTATGAGTGAAATATATGCTTCTTTCCACGATTCAGGTGCCCTTTTTCCCTCAAGGATCTCATTACAGACTTCTTTCAGTGGTTGAGTCAGCCATTCCTTCAGTGATTTGTAGTATCTTGAAGTCAGCCCATCTGGTCCTGGAGATTTGCCTAATTGCATATTCTGAATGGCAGCCTCTATCTCTTGCTCTGATATTCTCTGGTTCAAATCAATCTTGTTTTGATGAGAGATTTTTTGTAATCCGAATTTTCCAAGGAATTTGTCTATATCTTCTTCGTTTTGCGGGCCTTGGGTATAAAGTTTTTTAAAATAGCCCAAGAAACAGTTTCTAATCTCATTAGGTTTAGATATATTCTTTCCATCCACTTCTAGACTTGTGACTGTATTTAATTTCTGCCTTTTCTTCAATTGCCATGCCAGAAGTTTACCACATTTGTTTGCCGATTCGAATGTCTTTTGCTTCATCTGTTTTATCTTCCATTCAATCTCTAAGTTCATCAATTCCATATATTGTGACTGATATAGCTTAATCTCTCTTAAAATCTCCTGGGACTTTGGTTTCGCTCTTAGTTTTTTCTCTCCTTCCTTTATCTTTTCCAAAATCTTTTCTTTTTTCTCATTCTGTTTTTTCTTCTTTATTGAATTTTGTTGAATCAAGAAGCCTCGCATCACGGCTTTACTTGCGTCCCAGATCACTCTTTTCTCAACGTCAGCCCTCAAATTTATTTCAAAATAGTCTTTTAAGGTTTTTTGGGCCTTCGTAAGAATTTCCTTGTCTCGAAAGAGGGTGTCATTCATTCTCCATCTAAATTGACCAGTTGATGTTAGTTTCATTTCCATCTTCACGGCATTATGGTCGGAGCAAGTTTTTGGGCAGATTTCTACCTTCTTAATCTTTGGAGCCATACCGCTAGTAATCCAGATTTGATCAATTCTGGTCCAGGTCAGCATTGCTTGGGAGAAAAAGGTTCCCTCTCTCTCCAGAGGGTTCCTTATTCTCCATATATCTATCAAGTCCATGTTTTCAGTCATTTCAAAGAAAGTCTTAGGAAGTCTCCCTTCCTTAGTGATTGTTAGTCTTTGTGACTTATCCATATTCGTGGAGACCACGCCATTCATGTCTCCCATCATTATCATATTATAGTCGAGATAGTCCATAAGGGTTTCATGAAGTCTCTTAAAGAAGTCAGATTTGCCTTCATTTGGTGCATAAATTCCAACAACTAACAGTTTTTCTCCCTGTACTTGTATCTCCACTGCCAAGTATCTCCCTTGTTCATCTTTAAAAATCATTTTTGGGGCCCATTTTTCTTTCACATATATTACAACTCCTCTTTTCTTAACTTTGTCTGATGAAACAAATTCTTGTCCTAGCCTTTTGTTTGTAAGTAATCTCCTATGAGCTCTGGTTATGTGCGTTTCTTGTAGGCATATCAAGTCCAATTGTTCTCTGTTCAAAATGTGAAATACTTGTCTTCTCTTCAAAGGCCCATTCAGTCCATTACAATTCCAACTAAGGAATTGTAGCGCCATCTTATTGTTTTCTTATAGCTCCTCCAACAGCTCCAAGTTGTTGCTCTTCTTCTGATGGTAGTGGTTTCTGTCCAATCGAAAGGTTCAAAATGTCTAGTGCTCTCCTCTGTTCTGCCAGTACGTCCACAGTCCCCTTCTGAAGGTCCTCCTGGTGTCTTGCCAGAAATTTATCTTTATCTTGGATTGTCTTTATTTTCACCTTTTTTAATTTGTAGTCAAATGACAGTCCTTGTGGGAATTCCCACCTGAAACGGATGTTGTTTTTCTTTAGCAAGAGAACCAGATCCTTGTAGAAGTTTCTTAAATCCAGGATGTATTTTGGGATATCTTTAAAGATCTGTACAGTTGAGTTACCAATTTGAAGGGCCTTTTGGAAATGTAGTCCTAGGATTTTGTCTCTTTCTTCCTTGGATCTAAATGTGATCAGGCAATCTCTCGGGGTCTTTCTGTCCTGTTTTTTGCCCAGTCTGAAAGCTGTTGTGATTTTAAATTCGTCTTCCTCCAAATCCCAACAGCCCATAAACTCCTGTGTCAGATATTCCGCGAGATTGTCTCTCTCATTCTCTGGAATCGACCTTAGTTTTAAGTTTCTCTCTTTTCTCTGTAAGTCCCACAAAGCCAGAGTTGCGTCGTGCTCGTAGACCTTCTTGACAATCGGTTCTAGTTTCTCCTGCGTCTCTCCAGCAGCGGCTTTCGCATCCTCGGCAATTTGGCGTGTGGTTGCGTTTTCCTCCACCAATTTATTGATGGATTCTGTATTCTGATTTAATCTTGCTGATATCTCTGTTAATTTTTGCGTATTTTCTGAAGTTTGTTTTGTCAAAGACTCCAGAGTTTGATTTATCTTAAGCAAAGCATCTGTCACCGCTTCCATGGAGGCAGCTGCTCCTTTTTCCTGTTCTGTTGTTCCTGCTGGTCCTGGAGTTGGAGCTGAAATTGAGCCTCTTTTCTTTGTCGACTGCTGTTGCAGCTGTTGTTGTTGTTGTCTTATTTTGGCTCTTGTGACAATCTCTTCCTGTGTACCACTCATGTCAAGGTCACTTCCCACGGGAGCTGTTCTGCTGGGAAATTCCACTGTCCTGGGCCGTGTCAAACTTTCATTACCCTCTAGGGGGAGCAAATCAAAATGGCCATAAAGTAAAGAGTTCAAATACAAGAACAAAGGAGAATGTCCAAAGGTATAAAAAAGAAGGATTTTCACAGTCAGAGTCAATATTGCTATAGACTTGTAGCTACAAATTGCCACAGTTTCACAGTTTCACGGTCTATGTTGTTTCCCCTTATATTACACTGTGGCCAATCACTGTATAAACTTTGTATCACAGTATCATAGTGTCACTTTGCGGGCAAAGTCGGTTCAGTGAGCTATTGTTCTGAGAAGGCAGACCGTTTCATACTTTTAAAGCGAGACAGCAGAGGGTTTTGCTTAAAATAGATCTTGCAGATTTACAGTCTCATTCGTCTCCCCTCTGCCCTGCTAGCTGGAGGGGAGATCCAGAGTCCCCGTGCCCGGTTCAGTTACTTAAAAAGCAAGTTTCATCGGATGCAAGTTTAAAGTTCCGCTGCTTTCAATTTCATGCAGTCGGGGGGAGGCAGACTTCCTTGATTTAATCCCCCGCTTTCAGCTCGGTTTCTAAGGTTTAAATAAGGTCCCAATTGTTTTTCAGTTCCTACTCACGGGAATTCAGTCCAAATTTCTTTTCAGGAAGGAATCGGCGCTCTCCGCTAATGGCGACGCGGCTTCACTTCGCAGGCTGGGTAGCGACTCTCAGCACCGCGCTCACTCCCGATGTCGATCCGTAGCCTTTAAAAAGGCTCTTTCACGGTATCGGGGGGCGCAAAAGGTGCCCACCGAGTCTCCTTGTTCTCAGGCTTCAGCGCCTGGGATTTTAGGGGTCCCCCGCTCGCCGTAGCGGGTAAGACCCGAACTTGCGAAGCAGTCCTTCTCCGGAGCTCGGAGGCAGGACCGCCATTAAGCGCTGGCACCGACCGGAAGTCCCCACCAGCTTGGCCTCCTACTCTCTGCCCGACACGGCCTGCAAAGGGAACAAGCTGGCATCTCCCCAATGGGGCACAGCTGGGCTCTGGCTTCCTATGCCGCTAAGCCTCCTTCTCCTCCCCGCCCCAGGAAACCTCCTCCCTCTCCTCTTCTGGGTGCTGGGTGGAGCCTTTCTTCCCCTTCTGCGGGCGGAGAAGCGGCTTAGAGCTGTTCCGAGAGAGGGGGCCGCTCTCCCAGCCCACCGCGGGAGCCCACCACAGACGCAGCTGGTCCCTGCCGTCCTGCCCAGCTGCGCGCAGCCACGCCCCCTCGCTGACACCAGCTCTCCATCCTCGCTTCACCCCAAAGCACCCAGACCCCTTCCCGCCGCGCGCTTCCCACCCCGTTCCTCCTTTCCCCACCAGCTACCTCCCGAGGCCCAGCAGCAGCAGCAGAAGAAGGCCGCCTCTGGGCATGCACAGAGAGCGAGCCGGCGGCTCGCAGGAAAGAGGCGTGAGCGCACGCCGCAGGCTGGAAGCTACCCGGCACCGCCGCCCCCACGCGCCCCCGCGTTGCCCGGCGCGCCCCGGAATTAAAGCCCGGCTCCTTACCAGCCCCGGCGAGGCGCGCACCGCCTCCGAGACGCTCTGCCGCAGCTCTGCCGCCGTGCCCGGCTTGCTGAGCCGCTTCGTGAATTTGCGCACCTCGGCCATCGCTCCCGACAGCCGGAGCAGCAGAAACAGTTGCAAGGATAGCCCTGAGTCCGAGCCCGCCAGAGCGTCCGGCTCGCCTCCCTCCCGC
This sequence comes from Podarcis bocagei, assembly GCF_964188305.1. NCBI lineage: Eukaryota > Metazoa > Chordata > Lepidosauria > Squamata > Lacertidae > Podarcis > Podarcis bocagei. Next base: position 51,427,305 of record NC_138140.1, on the reverse strand, counting down.
CCAGGCGAAGGAGGAGCGAGGGGCTGGACCAGAGCAGCCCTCCCCGGCTGGAGACAAAGGAAGGAAGGCGGGGGGCGAGGAGGAGAGCGTGGCAGACGCGAGCCGGGGCCGGCAGGGAGCAGCACAGAAGGTCTGGCGAAGCCCAGTTCCGGGTCTTCCTCGCATCTTCCACAGGACCGGCTTTTCCTCCTCTTAGACCGGGTCAGCACAGTATCGCAGACCCTGGCTGGCAGTCGTTCTCCGGGACTTGCAGGCATTCCCAGCATGTCGCTGGGGAACTGAACATCTTCCGCTGAGCTGGGATCCTTTAAGAACACACGGAGCTGCCTCAGACTTGAGTCAGAACGGGAATGCATCTTGTTCAGTATTATTTATGCCAGGGTTTCCCAAACTTGGATCTCCCGCTGTTTTTCGACTACAACCCCCATCATCCCTTGCCACTGAGCCTGGTAGCTAAGCATGATGGAAGTTGTAGTCCAAAACAAGCTGGAGACTCAAGTTTGGAAAACCCCCAGTCTACAATGACCAGCCGCCAAGACTCTCCAGGATTTCAGGCAGGGAGTCTTTAGCGGCCCTGCTGTGGGCGAAAGATGGGGCTTCTGCAGCAAAAGGGATGGACGTGGATGGCGCTGTGGGTTAAACCACAGAGTCTAGGACTTGCTGATCAGAAGGTCAGTGGTTCGAATCCCTGCGACGGGGTGAGCTCCCGTTGCTCAGTCCCTGCTCCTGCCAACCTAGCAGTTCGAAAGCACATCAAAGTGCAAGTAGATAAATAGGTACCACTCCGGCGGGAAGGTAAACGGCGTTTCCGTGCACTGCTCTAGTTCTCCAGAAGCGGCTTCATCATGCTGGCCACATGACCTGGAAGCTGTACGCCAGCTCCCTCAGCCAATAAAGCAAGATGAGCACCACAACCCCAGAGTTGGCCACGACTGGACCTAACGATCAGGAGTCCCTTTACCTTTACCTAAGGCACAGCCCTTCCCTCCAGAAGGGGAGGGTTCAGTTTCCTGCCCCTGCAAGAGACTTGCCCCCAAAATGCACCCCTGGAAGGGAGTGACTTCTGCCTGTCACAGCAAGCCTCTTTCCTATCCTAGCACTTTGTAAAAGGGCGGTATAGAAATTTAATTCTTAATAATATGATAATAACGTATCGTGTTAATGCCAATACAAGGACCAGCCTGATGCTGTTGAGCTGCAACAGAAAGCAGAAGGCTGGATCCAGATAAGGCTGGACAAGAGGGCCTTCCTCCAGCAGTCCGAGTGAGAAACTGGCCTCCAGAAGTGTAATACAGTATGTACTTTGTACCAGTGCTTGGGTTATGGAACGCAAGAGGGAAAGGGCTGTAGCTTAATTGCCCCAGGTTCAATTACTGGCATCTCCCAGTGGGACTGGGATAGACCCGCCTGAAACTTTAATGAGCCTGTGCCTGCCAGTGTGGATAATGCTGGACTATGTGGACTAATGGTTCCTGTGCTCTTCAGGGGGCCTTAAAAAACAAAGCTTCCTCCAAACATTAAGCAAATCATGACTTTCCACCAAACTCTCCTAAAGTTGTAGCTATGGCAGAAGCACCCTGTGATTTGAGCATAAGAGACTGTACATTGTTCCAAATGCTCTGTTTCATTTCCCCCAGATTTTGGACCGTGCAGCTTCTCTTCCCCCGCCCACTAAAAAACCACTACCCATCATCAGTGCTTATATGACAAGGAAGTGATGTGGTAGAGACTGAATTTCCTGCTCACATTTACGTACCAGTTCAGATTTCAGTTCACTTCCCTATTTGTCTTCATGCTTTGTTGTTGTTGTTTCCCCACTCCCAATAATTTTTTATTAATTTTTTCCAAATGTCTTAAACACTATACAGTGGTACCTCGGGTTAAGTACTTAGTTCGTTCCGGAGGTCTGTACTTAACCTGAAACTGTTCTTAACCTGAAGCACCACTTTAGCTAATGGGGCCTCCTGCTGCCGCCGCGCCGCCGAAACACAATTTCTGTTCTCATCCTGAAGCAAAGTTCTTAACTTGAAGCAATAGTTCTGGGTTAGCGGAGTCTGTAACCTGAAGCGTATGCAACCCAAGGTACCACTGTACAGCTTAACAATATTATTCTCCTTTCAGTCTATATCTTATCTGAATTAACTTCCCTCTTCTGGCTTCTCTACATTGCTCTTACTTAAGCATGATTACTATATATACATTCTATAAATGTCTATAATTCCTTAATAAATTTTTGTATTACACTTTATACATACATTCCTTATTACAGCATTACATCTTGTGGCCTAGCCAAATGCTTACAATAAACATTATGAGTTTTATTTCAGTCCTGTGAGTGTCTTTATTTATGTACAGTTTTCTTTAAGTATACCATAAATTTGGACCATTCTCTTGGGAATTTCTCATCGTCCTGCTGTCGGATTCTTCCAGTTAGCCTTGCTATTTCCTCATACTTGTTGTTGTTTAGTCGTTTAGTCGTGTCCGCCTCTTTGTTACCCCCTGGACCAGAGCACGCCAGGCACTCCTGTCTTCCACTGCCTCCCGCAGTTTGGTCAAACTCATGCTGGTAGCTTCGAGAACACTGTCCCACCATCTCGTCCTCTGTCGTCCCCTTCTTGTGCCCTCCATCTTTCCCACCATCAGGGTCTTTTCCAGGGAGTCTTCTCTTCTCATGAGGTGGCCCAAAGTCTTCATGGTAGGGAGTGGCAAAAAAGGAAATGTTAGTGGCAGCACCTATCATCCTAATGGAAGCTTGGCTGCCACCTCTCAAGTGCAGGGCTCTCTTTGTGGTAGCCCCAGCACCAAATGTTCTGCCCAGGTTTTTGCTGTTTCACTCTTTCTTTTGAAGCATCATTTCCCATAGCATGGTGCCATATACCAAGTCACATGATTGGTTCATTACTGATTTGTTTTCCAGGATTTGGACAGGAGACTTTCCCAAGGAAACACCAGTGATTGGACCTGGAACCTTAGCATGCAAAGCAGATGCTCTTTCACTGAACTACCCTGGAAGATGGTATTCCAATGTCCTAAATATCTAAGAGCTGCTGGATCAGAAGCCAAACCAGGCCAGCATCCTGCCATAGCAGCCAACCTTATATCCACAGGAAGCCCAAAAGCAGAATATGAGCACGCAACACTCTGCCAACCTGCAATTCCCAGCAACTGGTACTTAAAAGAGTTCCCCCTGACATTGGGAGCACAGCATAGGCATAGGCAGTCTGTATCTCCTGTGCAAAGGTCTATACCGCTTTTAAAAACCATTCAAGCTGGTGGCCATTAAACAAAGGAATCCAACTCACCATCACCTGCTTAAAGGGTATGCAAATCAATATGTGTGCGCACACACACCTCAGGTGCATATAAACCCTCCCTTTTAGATAGCCCAATTGTTTAAATTGAAATCTCCTGTTTATAGAAATGATTCTTGTCACATCTTTAGCTGCTCCGTAAATGCCTTGTTTCTGGAGTAATTTTTAAGTATTTAATAAACCATAGTCTCTCCTTAGAACATTCTATGCTTTAAAATAAGCCAGAGGTTTTCAACCTTTTTGAGTTTACAATTCCATTGACCAACTATATTACTTCTGCAGCTCCCATGTGGGGCTCAGGAGCCCAGTTATTTCACCCCTTGCCTGCAGAGCTGGCAGCTTCCTCTCCTCTCCCCTCTCCTTGGAAGCCCTCTGGACAGCTGCCTGCAGTCCCTGGTCTCTGAGCTGCGCCCCCCTGCCCCAAAGAGAGGGGCCTCCCAGAGGCACCATTTGCCTGGGGAGCTTGTAGCCAGGGCTGCTGCAGCAAACAGCTGGGCAAGCCTTTGGGAGGCAGAGATGTGAGAGGGCATCAGAGGAGGGAGGGAAAAAAGGGGAACAGAGGCTAGGGTTGCCTGTGGCACCCCGACCATCATTCAAAGCACCCCAGGGGGCCACGGCACACAGGTTGAGAACCACTGAACTAAGCAATGAATTGTGCTGCTTTCTCTGCAAGCTTCACCTCCCTTCCATCTTACTTCCAGTTCAAAAATAAAAAATGAATTTGGACTTCCAGAAAGATGCGTCTGTTCAGAAATCAGGCTTCGGAGCTCCGGAGGACTCTAATTGACTTTAATTGCTGCTCAGGAAAGTGATTTTCCTTTCTGCACTTTTAAACTTATCAATTCACTGAGAACTTATCAGCACTTTCTTATCTATGTTATAGGAAACACTCTGGGCAAGCACTGTGAGAAGCATCCTGGGCAGGCCGTTAGCTGCTAGCTGTTAATTGCCAGCGCCCTTTTACACTTTGTTTTTTGACTTCCTGGCAGTCAACACACAGAGAAGCTCTTCAACAGAATAGACTGCACACTTTTTCCCTTTCCTTTCCTACTAAGGAATCCTCTCTTTGTTTACTCATCACCGCATTATTATGCCTGCTTGTAAACACTACAGGGATATGAGGAGGAAGTCCTTTCACCAGCTCCCAAGCAATAAAAAATGGAGGACTTCTTTAACAAATCTATTTTTACAGTTTCAACAAAAGCCAGTTTTCCCCTCTTGAAGTTGATTGTGAATGTGAGGAGAATACTTGGAGTGGGGGTGCAGAACTAGATTCAGCGATGGGGCAAGCTGACTCTCAGCTTCAAATAGAGGAAGAAATAACAAGTAGGGAGAGCACCCAATTAACTTTAATTGCAAGAACGGTTGAACACATCTTCTAACAAATTCAAGGTATCGCCTCCCAAATAACTCAATTATCCCAAGAGGTCCATAGATTATCTGTTAATAATAAGCAGGTACCAATAGACCACCAAAGAACCAAAGCAAAATGGCGTCAACAAGAGTAGACCCCTAAGCTCAACACAGAATGTGTAGAGGTACTTAAAATCAATTCATCTAATCTTTCAACCAAAAAAGATCTGCATGACAATCTGTGGAAGTTCAGATCAAACTCCTAACTGGAAAGGCGCCCAGCATGCCAAACGACATCTATCAGACTTACTTGGAATTGGACTTACAGAGATCGATCTAGTTGGGACTGAATCCCTGAATACCACAAACCAATTCCAAAAAATCATGTTAACTTTTTCCTCTACCAGACTGCCCTTACTGATCCACAAATTGAAACCCAGATTGTCAAGCAGAGGAGTTTTTCCAGCCCGGGTATTTCACAATTCTATTGTCGTGCTCTTATGCAAGATGAGGACTAGGGCTACAGAGTGACCCACAAAACCAAAGCCTGGATCTCCAATGACAGTAATGACATCGCAAACAAACTTGATAAGCCGGGAAGAAACAGTCATGCCTGAGTTGAATCCACAGAATCATGCTCAACATCAGTATTATCCCTTGGAAGATGATTTCCTCAACTCCTTTAGGAACCTCTCTCAGGAAAAGCAACAAACAGTTATCAAGAGGCTTGACCTTATGAGCCAGACATTGAAAGAGAACAAAGAATCGGAGGTAGAGACTGACAACAGACCCAATGTCCATAACTGCTTGATATCTATGGAACCACCAGAGTTCTGGACAAAGATGAGACATTTAGATTAGGAGGAGTTAGGAACTACACTTAAGGAATCTCCGCTGGTGAGTACAGTGGTATCTCGGGTTAAGTACTTACCATAATAATAATAATAATAATAATAATTTATTATTTATACCCCGCCCATCTGACTGGGCCTCCCCAGCCACTCTGGGCGGCTTCCATAAAAACCAAAAAATACAGTACCATTCGTTCAAAAGGTCTGTTCTTAAACCTGAAGCTGTTCTTAACCTGAAGCACCACTTTAGCTAATGGGGCCTTCTGCTGCTGCTGCGCCGCCAGAGCCCGATTTCTGTTCTTATCCTGAAGCAAAGTTCTTAACCTGAAGCACTATTTCTGGGTTAGCGGAGTCTGTAACCTGAAGCGTATGTAACCTGAAGCGTATGTAACCTGAGGTACCAATGTAATTTGCAAAGTGAAGGTCCAGTGAACACAAATGTGAGCACTTCATGCCCAACGACTGAAATTATTGACCATCTGGATCACACTACTAGTATAAATGATACCGTTGCCTCAAAAATTGGCAAACTCTAAAAGCACAATGACCAGCAATTTACTAAGAGGAAATCACTAGAAAACAATCAAACTTCTATCATGGAATGTAACAGGGTGGCTGAACAAGATTCAAGACAGCGATTTCTGTTCCTATTTACAAACACATGATATCATTTTCCTGCAAGAAACCTGGGCAAAAGAAGGTACAACGGTTGAATTGCAGGGTTTTACAAGTTACACTCAACCAGCACTTAAAACTGCAAAGCACAGAAGGCCTAGCGGGGAGCTGGCGGTGCTGGTGTCAACATCTCTTAATGTAACAATTCAACTGTGCCCCTCGCTGACCACCCCTAATTTTTTAACATTGTCCCTGTCCGATAGTCTTCTGAGAAATACTTACTGTATATGCGTGTATATTCCCCCAGTAAAGTCCTGTGGGGAACTGAGTTCATATTGGGAAAGACTTGACCAACTACTCAAAAGTATAGACTCTTTGTCGCCCAACCCTCGGTTTGTCTTGGGCAGGGGTCTGCAACCTTTAAGACAAAAAGAGCCACTTGGACCAAAGAAGAAAAAACTGGGAGCCGCAAAACCATTGCGACATTTAAAACAGTGGGGAGTGTCGAGGCACACAATGCGCCTCCTCCCCTCACTAGTATCCGCCCCGGAGCCGCGGCAAAGGTCTAAAAGAGCCACATGCGGCTCTGGAGCCGCGGGTTGCTGACCCCTGGTCTTGGGGGATGACTTCAATGCCCGGATTGGCCTTGTCACCCCACAAAATACAATATTATCTGGACTAAACTTGGAGGACGAACCCAAAATCTGCCAGAGGACAGCAATGGACACCACCTCTAACCGCGCTGGGAAATACCTCTGTGAACTTATAATTAAGCACAATCTTTTGTTATGTAATGGGCACGGACAAGGAGATCAGGAGGAGTATTTTGCTTTTATTTCCCCCAGTGGATTTACTAGCACCATAGATTATATCCTAGCATCTAATAATGTGCCAGTTAATCGAGACACCCTTAGGATAATCCCCAGAGCTGAAAGTGGCCACTTTCCACTTGAGTTATCTCTTGCACTATTTGTTTCTCCCGCTTTCCCTAAAATATTGGATGAAACGGAATATCTGATACTTGGAGATAGACGGTTAAAATGGAATGCACAAGTCCAGGAAAAAATGATCCAGATCCTGGATTCTCATGAGTTTGCTTTATTAAAGGGGGAAATGTTGTTAGAAACAGGAAATGTAATTGGACTCTGTGAGAATATAATTAACTGAATGTGCCCACTGATGACCACAACCAGTGTGATCAAAAATAAAAAGTTCAAAAGACAGACATGGTTTGATAAGGAAAGTCAGAATAGTAAAAACGTCTATCTAGGGAACTTAGAAAATCAAAGTTAAAACATGATAAGCACAATCTTGCTCTGCAAGCTGAGGTAGCTCAATTATGATACAATTATAAACTATTTCTTAAAAGTAAGAAACAAATACCGTATATTATGAGCAACAGTGGAAAGCACTGGGAGATGCAGCACTTCAAAAAGACTCACAGAAATTTTGGCATCTGGTTGCCCAAGGTACAAATGGGCTGGGCTACTCGTTAGAAGCATCTGTCCAAGGAAAGGATTGGGTGACATATTTTACAGGAATATATAGCCCTTTTTGCAACTGCTGCCAGGAAACTTAGAAAAAATTATATAGCCGAGATAGCTATCAGCTGTAAAGGAGACGAATTTATTTGACCCCATCTACACCAATCTTTCTCACTAAACTTTGTACATAATTGTCTATTGTATTATTTAATATTACTTTTAATATATTAGTGGACCCGTGGTAATTTTAGCTTATAAATTTTATTGTCTAATGTTTCAATTTGTATATTAAGGAGTTTCTATAGCTTTGTGCTGGCAGGGATGCGGGTAGCACGGTGGTCTAAACCACAGAGCCTAGGGCTTGCCAATCAGAAGGTTCAAATCCCTGTGACGGAGTGAGCTCCTGTTGCTCGGTCCCTGCTCCTGCCAACCTAGCAGTTCAAAAGCACATCAAAGTGCAAGTAGATAAATAGGTACTGCTCCAGCAGGAAGGTAAACGGCGTTTCCGTGCACTGCTCTGGTTCATCAGAAGCGGCTTAGTCATGCTGGCCACATGACCCGGAAAACCTGTCTACGGACAAACGTTGGCTCCCTCGGCCAGTAAAGCGAGATGAGCACCACAATCCCACAGTCGTCCACGACTGGACTTAACTGTCAGGGGTCCTTTACCTTTACCTTTTTATAGTGTTGTGCAGATTAGGTCATGCTTTGACAATACAAATGTTTTAAGTTTTTGTATCAAATTAGTATATTTTTTATTGAATGACACTGTATACATTGCAGCAGCCTTTGGCTATAAGCAATAAACTTGACTGAGTGAAATGAGTTCAGCGAGTGCATTGACCAGAACAGCACCTTCATTACTAGTTTTATTCATTTCCCACTTGATGACTTCATTTCTGCTCACATGTACAACTTACTGCTTGTAAACCACTTCAGTAAAGAACATAGCGTAAGAACCTAAGAAGAGCCTGCTGCTGGATGAGGCCAATGGCCCATCAAGTCCAGCATCCTGTTCTCCCAGGGGCCAGCCAGGTGCCCATTGTGGGAAACATGGAAGCAGGATCTGAGCATCAGAGCAGCCTCTCCCCTTGTGTGGCTTCCAGCAACTGCGACTGAGGAGCATTGCCGTTTCCAACTGTGAAGGAAGAGCGGAGCCATTGTGGCTGGCAGCCACTGATTGCTTTCTTCTCCATGAATTTGTCCAATCCTCTTTTAAAGCCCTGTAGGTTGGTGACCTCCCAAGGGAGTGTGTTTCATAGTTTATGCACCACATGAAGTCTTTTATCTTTACTAGATCTTCCAACGTTCAGCTCCATTGATGTCCACGAGTTCTGGTGTCACGTGAGAGAAAAACTATTCACTTTCTCCAAATCATGAATAATTTTATAAGTTTCTATCGTGTCCCCTCTTACTCATCTTTTCTCTAAACTAAAAATTCCCAAAATTGTGCAGCTTTTCTTCATTAGCCTAAGTAGTTAAGTTTAAGCAAGATGAAGAAAGCAGTATTCAAATATACTTAATGAAACCAGTGGTATATTCAAATTGCTGCACACGGGCACATCTTTACAGCATGTCTATGGTAGAAATATTAAGAAGCTTAAGCTGTTAAAAGGCTTTCTTCATGGAATTCCCGGGAGTTTTACCTATGTGTTGAGAAGTGTTGTCAAAGGTCTCTCCCTCCACTGCTGAATATTCCAGGTACGGGGGCTTTGTAATTAGCACCACCACATTTAAACAGCTCCAAAAGTGTTTGGATAATTAGTGTTCTATTGAAAGTGAAAAGGATTTCAAGGAAGGGAATCATCCATGAAATCGCCCATATGTCTTCCACACTAGCAAACTCATGATCCAACTGATGGCTCTTGTGAACCATCCACAGACCAGAGAGGTTATTGGAAACCTTGGGGGGGGGGTACAAAAATATCTTAAAGGGTGTGTGTGTGAAGCCCTCAAAAGCAGGTCCCTAAGGACAAGGAGGGACACGGGTGGTGCTGTGGTCTAAACCAGAGCCTAGGGCTTGCCGATCAGAAGGTCGGCATTTTGAATCCCCGCGACGGGGTGAGCTCCCATTGCTCAGTCCCTGCTCCTGCCCACCTAGCAGTTCGAAAGCACAAAAGTGCAAGTAGATAAATAGCGGGAAGGTAAACGGTGTTTCCGTGCGCTGCTTTGGTGTGTTCTCAGTATCCACCCACTGTAATTTGTTTGACCCGTTTTTGATTTCTGAATTTTAAATTGTTGCAACATGCTCTGTGACATGGTGAAAGGAGAGTATTGGATTTAATAAACAAGCAAACAAATAATTAAATAGTCACCATACTATCCTTCCACAAACAGAAATGGCACTCCCCACCCCAGGTTTTATAAATAGTCCAGCAAAGCAAATGGTCTTCTAATTGCTTTACAACAGGCTTCCCCCAAGTGGCGCCCTCAACAGCTGTGCTGGCTGAGGTTGATGGGAAATGTAGTGCAAGTATCTGCAGGGCACCAAGTTGGAATACAGTGGTACCTCAGGTTAAGAACTTAATTCGTTCCGGAGGTCCGTTCTTAACCTGAAACTGTTCTTAACCTGAAGCACCACTTTAGCTAATGGGGCCTCCCGCTGCCGCCGCACCACCACAGCACGGTTTCTCTTCTCATCCTGAAGCAAAGTTCAGGACCCGAGGTACTATTTCTGGGTTAGCAGAGTCTGTAACCTGAAGTGTCTGTAACTTGAGGTACCACTGTACCTAATTTAGACGAGGGCTGGAGAACCTTTCGCCTTCCAGATGTTGCTGGACTCGCCTCCCACCCGCCACGGACGACCAGGTTCCCCAGCCCTCCTTCAGACCATTCTGAATTTCAGACCCTTTTTGGTTCCTGTCTGATATTTTCTGTGAACTCAAAGAAGTTTGAACTTAAACCAGCATGGTACAGATTATCTCGTTTGTATTTTACGCCTCTCAGTTCTAGAACCAGTGCCTGTCTCCAATAGATGGCCCTCTGTGTTTAGAGTTTATGAAGAACATGTGAGATCTGTAACAAAATGTTGCAGCTTAAGAGGGTTCAGGGTTTCAGCCAGCAAGATGTACTGTCTTTCAGGAAACCCCATCCCTTTCTGCCTTTTCCCCACAACAGACACTGAATCATCTCAAGTATTACAGGCCAAGGTAAAGAGATGTGTCTTCAGTATTCGCCAAAAGTCGTATCGTTAAAGTGTGACATTGATCTCTGAGGGGAGGGAGTTCCACAACTTAGGGGCTGCCACAGAGAATTTTGAGTGCAAGGGGCCACCAAAGAAGGCCCCCTCTGCCAATCCTAACACCTGTGGGGGTCTGTAGGGAAGGAGACAGTCTCTCAGATATTTGGTGTCTAAATTGTTTACCACTTATATCACTAGCGTGATCACCTTGAGTTGGGCGCCAAAATGAACTGGGAACCAATGTAGCTGTTTTTTAGAACAGGAGTTATATGAGTTCTAAAAGCAACTCCAGTCAGTAATTTGACAGCTTAAGTTTCCAAGTCACTTTCAAGTGCAGCCTCACATAGAGGGCAGTGTAATAATCCACTTACCAGTCCTGTGGCCCCTCTGTCATCTCTGTCTAAGCATGGCTGTGGCTTGAAGTGACAATGCTGGGTCCAGAGTCTGCCCAGGGTACAAACCTACTCTGCAGCCGCATCTAGGACAGGCTCCTTCTGGACTCCAGAACTTGGAACACAAACCACCTCTGTGCTTTTAGGACTGAGTTTACCTTTTTGGGCCCATAACCAAAAGTCCATCACTACCTGGGAACACTTGTGTAACACCTCAGCTGAATCTCTAGATTCAGATGGAACAGAGGCACAGAGCTAAGTGTCATCTGCATATTGGTGACACTTCACCAGTTGAAATCAGACTCAACCACCATCTTTGAGCCATGCAAAAAATGATGATGCAATAAAAGGACAAAAAGCAACTTCTCTTTCAACATGTGCAGTTTTAATGATACATCTTTTCTTTCTCCTCTGAAACAGGAACCATCAACAACATTTTATGGGTTGCAAAGCCCCAAAATGTTATTTCATTGGTATATCTTATGAATATTTACAAATACCTTTAAATTCAGTTAGCTCTAAACAAACAAAAAAACCAACATTTTTTTAAACTACAATGCTTTAAAAAATATGTAAACAATTTTATTTTACACTGTTGTAAAATACAAGAATTGTTCCTAATGCAGCTTAATTTTTTTGTTTAAGGTGAGCATAGCCCAGTGCCCATGAATAAGGAATGAGAGACTCTTTCATAGAAATATTGTGCTCCAGTGTGCAACGGAAAGAGAAAGGAAAAGGTATATATTAAGAAAGGAATCTAGAGGGCACAACAATTAGAAGACAAGAGAAATTCACTTTAGAAAACATTGATACATGGTTGCTGCTAACCCATCCAGGCCAAGGGATGGAGGAAGGGCAGAAAAGACCTCACAGAACATTACAGGATCCGGCCACAAATTCAGCTTTGTTAACACAGATTTAGAAATAGATCAGCTTTGCTGGAAACAGGAATCTGGAGAGAGAGACTGCATGACATCTTTGCAAATAATAAAAATCCCCACCCCACCCCACCCCACCCTGGGAACCAATAAATTAAATTAAATATTCAGTTAAAGCTGTTTGGTATGTGTCACCCCTAAAAGGGCAAGTGAATATCTCATTGCCCTTTCATGCAGAATCCTGTGCATGGCGAACAGTTGCTTAGCAAAACAATTTTTCAGAGAAATGCAACGCTGAGTTGCTGTTTTGACCACGTCATTTATGGGCCTCTCTTTCTATTCTAAAAGCCGGGGGAGTTAATAGTTGGGATGCTGCTTCCCCAGGAGGTCTGATGGAGCAGCTTTAAGTGAGAGTTCAAAAGATAAGCCCACCCTCGAACTCTATATTATACTTTGCTTCTCTGATCACATGATTCATACCCAGGTACCATCCATCATGATGCTGTCGAGTTACCAATGATTTCAAGATGTGTTTTTCTTCTTGTTGATGAAGACTTTGATGGCTCCGGTAAAGTCAGCCGACAGAAGCACTTCTGTGTGATCTGTCTTCAAAGCTCCTTAAAAGGGCAGAAGAAGCTGGTTTAGGAAATGGCGCCAGGCATGAGGTAGCACACAGCAAACAGGTTAGGGGAGGGAAGCTCAGCTCTGCATGCACAGGGCTCCAACATCCCATCCCTGGCATCTGCAATGGGTGATGGGAAAGACCCTGGAGAGCTACTGCCAGCCAGAGTAGACAGCACTGCACAAGATAGGCCACATTCATCAGAGACTAGGAAAACACTAGTCGTTCACTTAACCCTGCTTTCTGCATATGCCTCAAGGCAGCTGGTAAAATAAAAGCACACAATAAAAGCTATAAAACACACACACACACAAGAAGAAGAAATCTAAACTCCAGTTAAAAGGGGGCAACTGGAAGCAGCCTGGAAGGCCAAATCCAGTTAAGGCTCCAAGAGAACACAATGGACTACTCCTGTTTCAGAGTCAGAACAACGAAGGTCATCAGGCTGAGAGTGGGCAATCCAGTGTCTAGATGTCACCACTCCAATAGTCATCTGCCTAAGCCCAAGGGCAGCCTCCCAAAACTGATGGACAGATTGGAAGACTGTCTTCTCCAGTATTAGGCAGCCCAGCACCTGGCCTTCATACTCAAGAGGTAATCGCGGAAAAAGCCCAAGCACTGTGTCCCTTCCTTGATGGTTGAAAGCAGAGTTGAAAGCAATTCCCTAGAAATAAGCATGACTTGTGTTATCTGCTCAATAGCATAGAAGCATCATTTACAGCCCTCCACTGACATCTTTTCAAGGGTCTTCCAGTCCTTCACTCAATCATTCACCTTCCAATTGTTTAACAGATGGAGAAGTTACTTGTGCAGTGTGGGAGAGGAGAAATCACTCAGGATAACAGAACAGGGGAGGCAGGGAGAGAGAGAGATGAAGGGCCAGGCCTGAGAGCAGCCCTCTCAGGACTCAAAAGGAGCTGCTTGAAATCCCCAGCAGCAAGAGAAATCCACTAAGTTCAATTTAGAATCCTTCATTTCCCATTGACTCCAGTTCTCCCTTCTCATCTTATTCAGTCCTAGTATTCACACAACACTGAGCTCTCTGAAGTAGCTTATAGGTGAAATCAAACACATTTCAGTTGGGATTACCTACCTAATGGATGCGCTACTTCAAGAGCATTTCCCTGCTCAAGGTTAAGGGTGACCCAGGGCCTGCCACAGAGTGCATTAGTTCTCAAAACCTCACCCCGAGGTGATAGGGCACCTACCAGAAGGAATGGGATCAGTTGATTCAGAATCTTCATTTTTGTTTTCGGGCTCCTGCTTTTCAGGTGTATCCAATGATACCATCAAGCTGGGATTTGGGGCAAAAATGGCAGATGTGACCACTGCGTTATGTGCTACAAAGAGAAGAAAAGCAATCAGGACCCACCCTTTGGAAAAAAAAACGCAGGGAAAACAAGGAGTTCCTTGGAGTATGGAGGTTAATTGTAGGTAACTGGCAGATGCAATGGTGATTTTTAGGGATGGCTCTGATAGGAAGTATTTAAAGCTCCAATTTACTCACAAGGAATTGCTCAGAACAGGGGGAATACACTACATGAATACCCACACAAAAACCTGGTTTGCTTCTGATCCTCGAACACACTCTTGCGATCTTTTTTGTTACTGACATGGAATGTGTTCAGTCGCAATTCACAGGTCTGCCAGGCGCTACTCAATTCACCCAGGACAGCTAACCATCTGCCCAAGCCAGAGACCACATAAGAGCCAATTCAAAGATGCCAGAAGGGAACATGGTTCATGCCTCATAAGCTCCTGGTCACCCATAACCTTTTCACCTACTGCCTGGATGCCTTCACAAGCACCACCACCCCATCCTAGGATAGTCTAGTCCTACAGAGGACTGTACCATGCACGTAGCCTTCCTGATCACGTAGAATATGCTGTTACCAAAATTGGATTCGATAGAAAACAACTGTGCCAAGACTTAAACCCACTCCTTTGAATAGCACAAGAAGCCCTAATCAAGCTGAGTGCTTCACAGGGGAAGAATAAGTGGTGTGGTTTTGTCATCAGCCATTCATATTTGGAGAAGACGTCTTCTAGCCACTTCAGGATCTGTAACACTCCCAGGCAGGCAGCATTTTCTTATAAGGGCGGGGGGGGGCACCAGTCGCCCTCAAAATGCTGTTGGACTCCAGCTCCCATCAGCCCCAGTTGGAGGATGCAAGTGGTACCCCAGCAGCACCTGGAGGGCGCAAAGTTCCCCAGCTCAGGTTCATACAAGATTTGTGAAGAGCAGCAGGGAAGAGGACTGCGCTACATTTCTAAACAGGGGGAATTTTGTTTTGTTTTAAAATGCAGAAGGGTGGGGAGCTTCTGAAATGGCGAACTCCATACCTGTTGCAGTCTGCTCTACCACCTTTCTGAGACATGCGGATCAGATCGCTTTTTACATAAGTACGTTTGTACGGCTGGACAGCAAGCAAGAGGTTTTTGCAGATGTACTGGGCCACCACCTGCAAGGGCACCCCCTTTTGGCTCTGCTCTTCCTGTTCAACGACTATGTTGCCCCATTTTCATTTACCCCAAACAGCTCCATCCTTAACTGGATTGTTCCAGTGGGCTTTACTGGTTACACTGCTGGAGAGGGAAAGGGAGGAGGCTGGATCTGCACAGAGGCCCAAAGCATTCTGGGAGGCCCTCTGACTAGCACTGAGGTCAGAACCCATCAACAAGAGGCTGGCCGTTCTTGGGACAAAAGCACTCGGTCACTCACAGGGGGGCAGCTTTTCCCTTGGGATACACAAGTCCCCGCCACATGCATGGCTCAAATTAAAGGCCTTGCAACTGAAAGGCAGCAGCTTCAGCTCAAAGACTGAGGTGGCAGTGGGGCTTCACCTTTGACACCCTCCCAGAAGTCATTGCGGTCCCTCCTGACGGAAGTAAACTTGCTTAAATCATGGTAGGTGCTCCAGATGTAAACGTATTTATCTTCAGAACCACTCACGATGTATGTGAAGTCGTGGCTGAGGAATGAGAGAAGAAAAACAATTCCCAATTACTTTCAGTTCATCTTCTCTTGTTCCCATTGCTTCCTCCCACAAGACAGGAAATTCATGGCTTAAAACAAAGTCAAAGGGTACGCTGTGTGTCAATGTTACTTTGTTTATTACTTTCTTATTCTGCCAAGAGCTCAGGGGGTGCACAGGGTTCTCTCCTCCCATATCCCATAATGACCTTAGCTACCCTTTGGGTTTGATGAGTTGGGAGATGGTGACTGGTTCAAGGTCCATGTCTTGACTAGTGGATATTTCAACCCAGATCTCCCCAGTGCTAGCTTGAGATTCTATCTGCTACACTACAGAAGAGACCACGAAAAGCACACAAAAAACAAAATTTCTGAAACGCTTAATTTCAGAAGCAGAAAACATGGTCTGTTCATGTATGTATCTATCTCTACAAATATGCAAAGAGCAACTTAAATCTGCATGATGAAGTCAAGGCGTGCACTGCGTTCTTCTTCCCAGAAAGGGCTGCAGGGGGAGGGAGTCTAGGAAGTCCTGGCTATGAGCCATTTCTTTCTTTACCTGAAGCTGGCTTTGATCTGGCTGCTGCTGTTGACATAGCCCTTGTATTTCATAGACAGAGACAAATCTCTCAGGTCATAGAGTCGGATTCGGGAGTCGTTTGATGTCACCAGGATCTGGCAAGAAAAGTAAAAAAAAAATATCCATCAGTGGAATGAGTTGAGAAGTAGAAGCTAGACTGGCCTGCCATTTCTGCACTGAGCTTCAGAAATGACCAGAGCTCAGGCCTATCCAGATGTCAAACTCTGTTCCCACAGAAGAATTTTTCCACCAAGTGGGAAATGTGTGGGATCTGCTGGCAGTGAGGGAAGAGCACTCTGTACATGCTTAAATGCTCTCCATTACTGATCTAGCTTGCTCAGCAGAACCAAAGTTGAGACAGTTTCTAAATCTTCTCATTGGAGAAACAGAAGGGCTTCTTCCGTGGGTTGACACCCTGAGCATTAGCCGGCCTCTGAATCTCCTTCCAGCCTTTTGAGTTGAGGCACAAAGAGCGGGGGGTGGGGGTTGCTACATACTACCATCAGCTTTGGCACTACTTTTCAGGGTATTCTGAGTTCATGCTCACTGTAATGTTGACATATGGTAAATTGTTAATTGTTGGTTTGTGCATGCTGTATTAAATTTTTTATTTCATTTGTTACTGTAATACTGTAACAACATTATCAATGCAAACATTAAAAACACATTTTCAGAAACAAAGATCATAGGACAAACAGCATCATTGTGCGCCATAGACCTGGTTTAATATGTGCACCTTCTGAAAGCTCATCCACAAAAATTCAGAAACAAAGTTGCCAGCTATACATCTACACAGATGGGCACACCAACTGAGCAGGCACTTCCATGCGCCACTGCACACACGGCTTGGCAGTAGGATCACAAAGGAGGGCCAGCCCAGCAGATCTCAAGGCATGGGAACTGGCAGTCATTCAGGGCTTTCTTAGTTTGCAACAAAACCATGCATTGGGCCTAGAAGCATATCAGCAGTCAGGGCTGTGTTACACGGGTTCAAACAGAAGCACCAGGTGCAACTCTGGAGGCTGCAACCTGGACTAGCTGCAGCTTCCACACCATCACTCCAGGTCTGTGAAACTATGCAATGTGGGTAACATTAAATGGACTTGTGGAATTGGACACAATGACCAAAGAGTGCGAGTGTCTTCAAAGTAAGAGGAGCTACCTTGTTTTCTCCTGGCAGTGGCTCAATTCCAGTGATTTTCCTCCCAACTCGATTCCGCCCTCTAGTTGACCGCACGTGGATCTGTGTATGATACTTTAAGTGCTAAAGAGAAATAAAACAAGAAGAAATTCATTGGAATATACACACAGGTTCACCGAGCTCTGCTCTGCATCCTGAAGTGGCCAAAACTGGATTGGAACCTGGAAGCAGCTCAAGGGAAAACAGTTGGTGTTGGCAGTGGGTACTTGAGACAATATTAGTCCATAAAATGGGGCTTCTTTCTGAATGTTTTGAACCACAGCAACCATCCTACTTATTGGTTGTCTCCCATGAATGAACCAGGTGGCATCAATTGTGGCAGCAGGGCTTACCTCTGTGTCATAGAAGATACACCGGCCATCATAGGTGCCAATAACAGCGTATTTGCCATTCTGGCAAAAGTTGGCTGCTGTGATCAGCTTGGTCTGCCCATCCACTTCATTCCAGAGGGCCACTTTTTTGTCAGGAATGTTCCAAAGTCGCAGCTTTCCATCCAGCGAGCCACTTAAGAAGTATCTGTCATCCTAAAAGAGGATAGATGCCATAAGAAATGTGTTATTGGTGGCAACTTCTTTGAGGCCTTCTAATATGTTGTCTTCACCCCACTGGAAATGGACACACAGGTACAGGGCCAACTTTGCTCTATTAGAATCTCACCATTCCTGACATTCAGGTAAACTTTGGTGTCTGCATGAGTGCAAATTCATGGGCTTGTTGTACATCACACATTCTCAAACACGCAAACTGAGGTTGGTAGGTCCCACAGGCACCATCTTAAGATAGGTACAATGTGTATCTTGATAACTCTTTCATGTACCCTTACTCATAGAAGCACAGAATTGTAGAGTTGGAAGGAACGCCAAGGGTCATCCAGTCCAACCCCCTGCAATTCAGGAATGACAGATAAATGATCTCTGACAGATGCCCATCCAACCTATGCTTACAAACCTCCAATGAAGGAGAGCCCACCGCCTTGTGAGGTAGTCCGTTCCACTGTTGAATACATCTTACCATCAGAAGGTTCATCCTCATGTTCCAGCAGGAATCTCCTTCCTTGGCATTTGAATCCATTGGTTTGGGTCCTGCCCTCTGGAGCAGCAGAAAACAAGCTGCTTGCTCCCTCTTCCATGAGACAGCCCTTCAGATAATTGAAGATGGCTATCTTATCACCTCTCTGTGTTCTCTTCTCTAGGCTAAACAAAGAGCAGGAAGCATGGAGAAGAGGATAGCTTCCAGGTTATCCATTGAAAGTGCAGTAAGAGAGGGAAGGAGAACACCGTTCCAGTGAAGAAAGGGTGAGCTAGGAGTGACAAGAGGCAGACCGAGGAGGAGGCCTCTTGCCAGAAACTGCAGCACAGCGCAGGGCCTAAATACTGCGGTATTTCCTGCACATCTGCAGCTCACCCAAGAAGTCCGGACAAGGGTGGTCCAGAAGCCCCAGCTGGCAGCGGCGTAGCGTGGGTTGTCAGCACCCGGGGCAAGGCAAGTAATTTGTGCCCCCTAACCCCTAACCTGCCGCCGCTGCCAGCTTCTTCTTGCTGCTGCCTGGTCTGGTCTGGTGTCGTTCTCTCCCGCACTCAGCGCTGCGCTGGGCGGCCGCTGCACTGTCCCTCCCCCAGATAGTCCCTCGCTCTCTCTCCGCACCGCACGCCTGGCACCCACCCCCTCCACAGTGGGTGGCGACCCAGCGGCTCGGATCGGATTCGCACAGCCAGCACTGCAGTGAGAGAGAGTGAGTGAGCCAGGTAGGGGCAGAGAGCTGCAAGTGCGAGCATGCGCCCCCCCAGATGTTGCGCCCGGTGCGGCTGGCACCCCCTGCACCCCCCACGCTATGCCACTGCCAGCTGGTGCTGCAGTTGGTGTGTGGGTTCGCCCTTGAGGAGGAAAGTGGAGCTGAAGGGGGAGTGGGATGCTCCAGGAGCACCCTGCAGCTGGTAAGTTTTTTTTGGGGGGGGTCACTAAGAGGAGGAGGAATGCAGAGAAGCAGCAACAGTGGCTGCAACCAGAGCAAGTTATGGGTTAAGAGGAGCGGCAGAAGAAATGGGAAGCAGAGGCGTCAGTGCTCGGGTCCAGGTAGCACAGAAGGAGCAACAGTGCTGCCAGACCTCAAGGCCAAAGGTGGCCAACCAGAGGTGGCAGGGGGGACAGACCAGGTTGAAGCTCTGAGGCTGCCTTGGTGTGGGGTGACGGGGCGCCGCGTGGTTCCAGTGGGTTTTAGATGTCCATGGAGCCTGGGGAAAAGAGGGGAGCAGGAGGGGATACCTGATGACCCCCAGCCTCTGATCTGCTTCTTTCTTCTTTCATTTCCTCGGACACTTGCACATGGGAGAGGTTGAGCTGGCAATCAGGAGGGGCTGCTTCACAGGAAAGAGGAGGTGGTGGAGACGACTGGGGAGACGCTGGAGGTTTTGTGCAAGCCCACAGAGGAGGGAGAGGAGGCAACAGCAGCACCAGTGTCCACCATGGACTTTGGGGGGTGGGGTGGAGATGGGCCTGGTTTTAGTGCATGGTTTTAGTGGACTGACCTGCAGGCACACAGCATGATAGGCTCCACAGGGGGGGGTGGGGGGGAGAGGGAGGGCCCATCCTTGAGACAGTCATGGTAAGGCTGTGGAGAGGGGGTAGGATTGCACAGAGCAGGTAGCATGGAGAGAGAGGGTGGAGTGTGCAGGGATGTCCGTGTTTATCCTGGTGGCACAGTGTGGTTTGGAATGCATTTTTGAAGTGTGTTTTATCGTCTATGGTGCTAGTTTTAGTGCTTAATAAAGCCTATTGCAAACACCTTATCATCCTGGCCCCCTCTCCTCTCCACAACTTCCAGCTTGACACACAAACTCAATCCTCTATTCATATTTAAAATTCAAAACTGGGTTAGAAACGAGGCCATCTCCCTTACCCGTGGATGGAAGGCTATAGCAGTGACGAAGTCAATGTGCTGGAAACAGCAGAGGCACTCCCGCCTGGATATGTGCCAGAGCCTGACTGTCTTATCCATAGAAGAAGAGAGTAGAAAGTAATTCTGGGGGGGATCAAAATGGCATGCATTATTTCTGAGACGTATAAAATATAAAGAGAGTGCAGAGCCCTGATGCAATCTACTGTTAAGTTTCATCTATTCGGCATGGAAGAGATCTCTCTCATTGCTTGCAGTTCAGCAAAAAGGGATTGGGGAAAAGAGTAAGCCTTCATGCGTGCTAATGATGCGAGTTCACTTCAACTAGTAAGTGCAGCAGCAGCAAACAAACTCTGGTTACAGGTCCAGGAGATCAGAAATGGTGGAAAGAGTTTGTCTGCCTTTCCTGATCTTTCATCATGGCCAACAGCTGTGGAGTGGGTGTGTTACTGGCCCACGGAGAGAACAGCAATGTACCCCTATCTGGGCAGATAAACTATATAATGATGATGATTTATTTCTTGTACCCCACCCATTTGAGTGGGTTGCCCCAGCCACTCTGGGCATCTTCCAATGAAATATAAAGGAACACAACAAAACATCAAACATAAAAAGCTTGCCGAAACAGGGCTGCCTTCAGATGTCTATGAAAAATTAAGAAAAAAACAAGGACATGAAAAACTGATTTCACTGTTTCTCACAATGTGGATGGGAAATTGTTATCACTACAATAAGCCTGCAACTTATGTTCTGTGGATCGCAACTGAAGCCAAAATTGCATATCATCAAAAGCCAATGCCAATGTCATTTTCCCCAGAACCCCTCCTTTTTTGCCACATGCGTAAGTTGTGGGCTTACAGTGCAATAAAGTGATGGGGGGGCTGGTATTTCTTCTCCTTAAGGCAGCTTCTCCCAACCTGCTGCCCTCCAGGCATTCTGAACTACAACCCCCATCAGCTTTGATTATTGGCCACACTGGTTGGGGGGCTAAGGGAGCTGCAGGCCAAAGCATCTGGAGGGCACCAGGTTGGGGAAGGCCGATGTAAGGTCTGCTTCTCTGGCTGCACCCTCCTGTCCTATAAAGTTAGGTGCCTTATCCACTGTACTGTCCCATTGTGGAATGATCCCAGGTGGGCCACAGCTCAGTGGCAGAGCACGTGATTTGAATTCAGAAGGTGCCAGGTTCAACCTCCAGCATTTCCAGGTAGCCCTGGAAATGGCTCCTCTTTGAAACCCCGGAAAAACCTAAACGCAACTTGAAAACAAGCAATATATTGCTGCTCCTATTTATGAGAAGTCCAAGATGTCTTACTTTAGACCAGGACAAATCCAGGAGATCTGCCGTGTGACCTTTGTATTTGCAGAATGGTCGCTGGCGAAATGGTGTGTTTTTATCATCAGGGTCCTCATCAGCCCCACTGCAAACCTAACAAACAGATATACAAGAACTGTGAGACGCAGGAGGAACAGAGAGTCCCAAGTGCATTGAGAATCCGCATTTAGGGATCCTGTCAATAGCAGGAGTTACATTCCCACTGAAAGGAAAGGTGTTCTGGAGCTCCATTAGCACACTACAGCTCCTGTTCCTGAATTGGGAAAGTGAATGCCAGCATGTTTTTAAAACCTCTATCCCTGCAAACAGTGAGGACTAGGAACTTGCTTTAAATAAAAGGCAGGTGGAGTGATGATTTTGGACTAGTCACTGTCCTCTGCCACAACATGAAAAATGCTTGGGAAAACTCTGACAACACTGGAGACAGGTTGCCCAGATGTAAAGGTAAAGGTACCCCTGCCCGGGCCAGTCTTGACAGACTCTGGGGTTGTGCGCTCATCTCACTCTAGAGGCCGGGAGCCAGCGCTGTCCACAGACATTTCCGGGTCACGTGGCCAGTGTGATGAAGCTGCTCCGGCGAACCGGCACCAGAGCAGCACACAGAACGCCGTTTACCTTCCCGCTAGAAAGTGGTACCTATTTATCTACTTGCACTTAATTGTGCTTTCGAACTGCTAGGTTGGCAGGCGCTGGGACCAAGCAGCGGGAGCGCACCCCGCCACGGGGATTCGAACCGCCTACCATGCGACCGGCAAGTCCTAGGCGCTGAGGTTTTACCCACAGCGCCACCCGCGTCCTGGTGCCCAGATGTAGATATGTACTTATCAAGAAAGCAAGCCCAGTGACTCTGCATGCAGAATGGAGCTCTCTGTACACTCTTGCTGCAAGCTTTTGCATCCCTGCTTTTCCTCCTTGCCTGCTGTATCTCTTCAGTGAGATAATGTGCACTATCAGCCTCACCTTTAAATAAGCTTGTGGAAGGTAATTGTTAGGTTAGGAAACTCAGACAGCAAGTGGAGCACTTAATTACCTCCAGCATTCAAATCCAAAGTCATGCTAAGAAAGCAGCGTTAATTACGCAGATGTCAGAAGAAAGATGTGATGTCCTTAATAACCTACTATCAAGTTAGCTCTGGGTATTCTACAACCCCTCCCTCCCATGTTGAATGGTTTCTACCTCTGGTGATTTGTGCCTGAATGAGATTCAAACCAGGAGACCTGTGCCCCTTACAGTCAAGGCCTCCAAAGAGCAAACCACAGGGTGATGGAGTGGAAGGCGAAGGGTCCGTAAGTCATGGGAAACTACTGGACTATTGTGTCAGACCCCCCGAGGACATATTTCAGTATACTTGTCTTATAGAAGATAACATGGACCACAGCTCATATTGCCAATCTTCTTTATTACTTTAGAACTTCCAAAATAGAAACTTGCCCTGAACATAAGAGTGATCATGCATTCTAGAGAATACCTGTATTCTCTTTTGAGATGATGAGCTGTTTAACATGTCTGTTTGCATTATTTGTGTGTGGCAGGAAAATGTTTTTCCCGTCGTTTTTCTTGGTTCTTCCCCTTAAATAAAAATATCAATTATTTAATCGTAAAAAACAAACAAAAAAACCAAGGTCCAACTTACCCCCATATCGTTATCTGACTTTGAAGAATTCAAACTCTCTTGAGATGGGGAGGGAGACACGCGACCTGAAACACAACGGGGGGAGGGGGGGAGAATTACAGCTTCCTTTCAAACAAGCAATTGTTTACTTGGCTTTCTACCTTCCAAGGAAGAAGCAGGCTGTACCTTCTGTGTTGTACTTCATCCGCATGTTATTGAAGTAGTCAAAAGCATTCTTCAGCACCCAGATCCTCACCACATTGTCCTGACCCGCTGACGCAAGCAAACGGCCACAGTGTGAGAACTTCATTGTCCAAACGGCGCCCTGTTGAGAAAAGCAACAACTGTCAGGCTAGGAACACTGGCACTTCTACCATCAGGTCCATGCTTCAAACCAGAGACTGGTCACATACAAACAGTGTTAAAATGCCCATTATTTAATTGTTAACCTGCCTTTCATCCAAAAGCTCCACTGTGGTGCATATGGGTTCTCCGCCCCCTCCCCCCAACAGCCCTAGGAAGTATGCTGGGCTGTGTGCCTCTGTGTGACCAGCTAACACCATCTAACAAGCTGCATGGCTCAGTGAGGATATTTACCACGGCTTTCTCAATCCTTGCCTGACATACGGAGAGGTGCAGAGATTAGCATACAACACAGACCCCACTCCCACAGGTGTACAAACAGGACATTAGGGAGTAAAATAAGTGAGAGGAGTGTCTCTTGTGAATGAATTTTAGTGGCTGCTTAAAAAAACACAACACAGTTCAATTTTTTATTTTTAAATAACTTATAATAAGATGCTTTGAATGGTATAGTGGTACCTCAGGTTACAGACGCTTCAGGATACAGACTCCACTAACTCAGAAATAGTACCTTGGGTTAAGAACTTTGCTTCAGGATGAGAACAGAAATCGTGAGGTGGCGGAGGGAGGCCCTATTAGCTAAAGTGGTACCTCAGGTTAAGAACAGTTTCAGGTTAAGAAAGGACCTCCAGAACAAATTAAGTTCTTAACCTGAGGTACCACTGTATTTCGAAAAGTGGAATATTAATAATAAGTCTGCCCTGACTATGACAATCTTTTTTATTTTAAAAAAAATGATATTTATTGAGATTTCACAGGCAATAAAAAGTTACAAGATTAAAAATAAGAAATAAAAAGAATGACAATAATAAAAGAAAAAAGATACAAAAATACAAAAACAAAACACATAAAAAGTAAGAAAAAATTAAAAAGAAATCAATATTTTCATGTCTTATATTTCATTTACTTGTTTCCTGACCTCCTCACACACCCCTTTTTTGTATTCCAATTCACATAATTAATTCAGCAAATCCTTACCCTCTATCATTTATCTTTACTCAATATCTTAACCTAATTATGACTATATATTTTAAACCATTGTCAATCCGTATTCACATATTCTTGTTAATCTTTTTACCAATACCGCTTATTTTCAATCCAACATCCCTTTAACATTCATTGATTTTACAGTATTTCTGCAAGTAGTCTTTAAATTTCTTCCAGTCTTCTTCCACCACCTCTTCTCCCTGATTTCGGATTCTGCAAGTCATTTCTGCCAGTTCCATGTAGTCCATGACCTTCATCTGCCATTCTTCCAAGGTGGGTAGATCTTGTGTCTTCCAATACTTTGCAATCAATATTCTTGCTGCTGTTGTTGCATACATAAAAAAAGTTCTGTCCTTCTTTGGCACCAATTGGCCAACTATGCCCAGGAGAAAGGCCTCTGGTTTCTTCAGGAAGGTATATTTAAATACCTTTTTCAAGACATTATAGATCATCTCCCAGAAAGCCTTAATCCTTGGGCACGTCCACCAAAGGTGAAAGAATGTACCTTCAGTTTCTTTACATTTCCAACATTTATTATCGGGCAAATGATAGATTTTTGCAAGCTTGACTGGGGTCATGTACCACCTATATATCATTTTCATAATATTCTCTCTTAAGGCATTACATGCCGTAAATTTCATACCAGTGTTCCACAACCAGTGCCGTAAATTTCATACCAGTGTTCCCAGTCAGCAAACATAATGTTATGTCCAACATCTTGTGCCCATTTAATCATAGTAGATTTAACCGTTTCATCCTGAGTGTTCCATTTTAACAGCAAGTTATACATTCTTGAAAGTGTCTTAGTTTTGGAATCTAACAATTCTGTTTCCAACTTTGATTTTTCCACCTGGAAGCCAATTTTTTTATCCAAATTATATACCTCTCTTATTTGGTAGTAATGAAGCCAATCTCGCACTCTATCTTTTAGTTTCTCGAAGCTCTGCAATTTCAATTTGTCTCCTTCTTGCTCCAAAATCTCCCAATATTTTGGCCATTTGGCCTCCATATGGAGCTTTTTCTGAGCCTTTGCCTCCATCGGTGACAACCACCTTGGAGTTTTATTTTCAAGTAAGTCTTTATATCTTGTCCAGACATTAAACAATGCTTTCCTGACCTGACTATGACAATCTTATTTGTTTATCTAAAATATTTATATATCACCCTTCCTCAAATTCCAAGCTGGTTTGCAAAAATATTAACAACAGAAATATAATTAAACAATAACAATTAATTAGTTTAGTCAGGCACAGCCGACCTAACTCTACTACCCACCTCCAAAGAGCCACACTCTCCATCCTTGTTGTGCCACCCCGCCCTGCAAGCCCCCCACTCCACTAGTGTACTTAACCTTCCCACATCAGAGGAATTGCTGCAGACAACAGCAGATGTTATATGGTTCCAATTATTTTTAAAGAAGTCTTTGGTGCACCTAAACCACTTCATACTACATGTTCTCCTAATGAGTTCCTGGGTCATGTGTCCTGCGGTATCTTCCCTGCCTTTCAATTCATTTTAAAAATCACTTTTTAGGGTACCACAGGAATCTAATTTACCCTTGTCAAAATGAATGTGAAAGTCAAAATAACCAATGCCTAAGCTAACTGCAGCCCATTATAACCCAGCAATTTCTTAATGTTGCTTTGAAGGAAGTTTTAAGTTAGCACAGGCTTCCTCAACCTCAGCCCTCCAGTTGTTTTTAGACTACAATTCCCATCAACCCTGACCACTGGTCCTGCTAGCTAGGGATCACGGGAGTTGCAGGCCAAAAACGTACGGAGGGCTGAGGTTGAGGAAGCCTGAGTTAGCAGTTTTTGGTACCTGTAACCCAGTGCTCTTGAGGTGGTATCCCCCCCGCCTTGTGGCCCCCCTTCCCCAGCCATCCACTAGTACAAAAATGCCCATTACAAGAGCAAGGGCCTGCTAGACCTCCTCAAGAGTAAATTTTGTCCTAGGTGTTCATTCTGCTCCATGTTGGTCTTATCTTGATACAGGAGTTAACGCTCTTCTACTGCAAGATTGTAGTACTTATTGCTTACCGTATTTTTCGCCCTATAGGATGCACTTTTCCCCCTCCAAAAATGAAGGGGAAATGTGTGTGCATCCTATGCGTGTGCGTCCATGCCCCATGCTTCGGGCAGATGTCCGCAAGCCTAGCGCGCCCGGCGGGAGGTCCCACCGGGTGCGCGAGGCTTGCGGGCGGCAGCCTGCAGCCCAAAGCACAGGGCACGCTGCGGAGCATCCCCCGTGCTTCGGGCAGATGTCTGCAAGCCTTGTGTGCCCGGCGGGAAGTCCCGCCGGGCTCGTAAGGCTTGCAGGCAGCAGCCTGTTCTGGGGGCTGGGGTCGGGGGAAGCTCGGGCTTCCCCCGCGCCTGGGGGGAAAATAATTTCCCCCCCTTTATTCCCCCCCCCAAATCTAGGTGCGTCCTATGGGGCGAAAAATACGGTATTTATAATGTTCTTCGGGGGGAGGGGTGCCTACTATATTCCTGGTATTTTGCCTAGGCATAGTCCAACCTGTTTCTTTCCTTCTGGTACGAATCATTCACTGTTTCTCTGCCATTTTCTCTTCCAGAGATTCCTGAAAGCCCAATGAGGAATTTAATGGCTTCTGTGGGATCCCAATGGCAGATTGATACCGCCAGGTGGGAGCGGAATGGTTTGTGAGTGGAAGCAAAAACCGCAACCTACCATATGCTCTCCACTGAGATCCTGGACAACTTTAATTTGCTCAAAATCAAATGGCCCCTTGAAGCCATGCGCCGCCTTGAATTTCACTGGCCTGGTATACGGCATGCCTTCATCATCGCTTGAAGATGGGTCATCTTGATCAGTGTGGAATACTAGGAAGAAAACGAGTGCCTGGAATAAAAGCCTATTACCTTCTGCAAAACTCCAACTGGCTCAAAGCAAATGAGGCAACAGCAGTGGATATAGACAGAGAGACAAATAGATAGTGCGTTTGGAACATAGGAAACTCCACTATATGGAATCAGGTCATTATTGGTCTATCTAGCTTAGTCTTGTCTACACTTCCTGGCAGCAGCTCTCACGAGTCTCAGGAGTCTCTCCCAGCCCTACCTGGAGAACCTTGAACTCTGTGCATGTGTTGTATGTATTTAAATGTAGAACTATGTCAAATGGGCGTAGAAATTTACATATGGACAAACAAAGCTGACTTATGCCAAGTCAGGCCAGTGGTCCTTCTTGCCTAGTACTGTCTGCATTGACCAGCAGCAGCTCTCTGGGGCTTCAGGCAGGAGTCCTTTTCGAGGCTCTACTGGGATTGCAGATATACAGACAGCTGCCCCATGCAGAGTCAGGTGACTGACTCATTTGGCTCATTTAGCTCAGGGCTGTCTCCTCTGATGGGCTGGCCTCCTTCCCATCAGCTGAAACTTGATCCTTAAAAAAACCAAGAACAAAACTGGAGATGCTACTGGGAACTGAACCTGGAGCCTTCTGCATGTGAAGCAGGTGTTCCGTCTCTGAGCAACAGCACCTGCCCCGCATTTAGTGTCTGCTTTATATTGCAGTGGAGGGGAGGGACTGATGCTGGGAACCAGCAACCTGGGCCACAGTCACACCAAACATTTAAAGCACCATGATACCACTTTAAACAATCATTACTTCCCCCAGAGAATCCTGGGAAGAATGGTTTGTTAAGGATGCTGTGAGACCTCTATTCCCTCTCCCAGAGCCACAATTCTCACAAGTTCCCTGGGAAGAGGGATAGATTGTTAGGCTACTCTGAGAACCAGAGCTCTGTGAAAGGAATGGGGGGGGGGGTCTCCTAAAAGGTCCCACTGTGCTTAACGAACTACAGCTCCCAGGATTCTTTGGAGGAATCCATGACTGTTTTAAGTGATATCAAACTGCTTTAAATGTATGATGTGAACCTAGTCTTGGTCAGAAAGTGGAAGGCAAGATCTGAATCACAAACCCCAATCACAATAAGGGTAATGAATGAAATGCCCCCCCTTCTTTCTGGGTATATTGCCCATTTGATGCTTCCCAACCCCAAAAGCTCTGCCTTTCTCCAACCTTCATCTCGAACACTCTTGACTTTGTTGACGGCCCGCTCTCCATATTCTTCAGCCAGGTGCCTTGCCCTCTTGACTGATTTGCCCAAGAACTTCTTCAGCTGAGTCCTGGGGGCGGAGGGAGAGAGAGAAAAGAAAGTTGCCATGAGCAAACATGTCAGATAGCAAATCCATTTAGGAGATGGCACACACGATTTGTAATAGGGCCACGATTTGAAATACAAACTTCCATTTGCTTTTTTGCTACTTTTAGTTTAATATTTAGACCCTGCTGCTCCATAAAAACAAATAAAAGTAAAGTAGGAAAATGCAGTGGGACTGTATAATAAAAGCAAAAATTTTAAAACCCACCCAACCCCATAAGAAGTTAGTTGTGGCCTTACGTCTTCTGCTTCAAGCGTCCTCCATCCGTGTCACTTTGCTGTGGCTGCATTTTGTCTTCATCGTCTGACTGTGCCCCATCGTTACTGTGGAAAAGCAAAATGGCTTTAAACCTTACGTGCCAAGTATCCACATTTCTCAATGGAATCGAACCCCAAAATGAAGTAACTGCAGCTTTATCCTATGTGCTAAGCTACTTAAAATAAAATAAAAGGTTTGTTAATGCCCAATGATGCTTCCAAGCATCATGTATAAAAACCAGTGACGTGATCCTTAAGATTCAAAGAGCAATAATTGAAATACACCATTAAACATCGCCATTAAGAGTGGCTGGGGAAACCCAGCCAGATGGGTGGGGTATAAATAAATTATTATTATTATTATTATTATTATTATTATTATTATTATTATTATTATTATTATTATTAAAAGAACACATCAATTAAAGTGGAAGACAGGTGGCGACAGCAAAGGAATGTGTGAGCAAAGAGGTGTCTTCACAAGCTAGAAGAATACCAAAACAAATGGGGCCTCCTCCTTGAGACTCCCCATTTAAAATGCTTTCCGCTGGTGCCCATCTGCTGGGCCTCTCCAGAAACTGCTAGACCTTTACATCATTCCTGCTACCAATGATGCGAATTGGGAGTCCCTGAATATCTGAAGGGTACCAGCTTCCCCACCCCTCCCCACCTATAGACCACCAAATTTGGCACCCTCTGTAATGATAAAGAACTGTGGGAGAGCTGTGAGGAGAGAGAGAGACTTTCTGCTGTCCATCAGGCAATGGACCACCCTCCAACCCTAGGAGCCTTTCCCAGACCAGGACTTTGATGAGCAACTGGGAAGATAGGAGTTTGGGGGTATTTTTAAAAAAACAATTTAAAAAGTTGTATGTCTTTGTTTCTCATTTTGACCCTTTTACATGGTTATGCATGTTATGTGGTATTTTATGCATTGTGACTTGCCGTTATTTTTATCAATTATAGTTTAGAAATTCTTTACTTGTTAAGTGTAAACTTCAATTATTATTTGCTGATATTTCATTGTACTGTTTACTATTACATTCTAATGGATTATTTAATATTGCTTTATTTGATATAAGCTGTTTATTTGAAAGCTATTGTGACATTTATGTATTGGATTGGATTGTTACTCCCTGTGTGACCTTTGCTGTCTATTTTGCTGTTTCTTCAGCTTGTAAACCGCCTTGGGTATAGTAATATAGAAAGGTGGTATACAAATTAAAAGTGAAATAAAAAAAGAAGAAAGTGAAATGACAAAAGGAGGGAGGAGTTCCATGGCTAAGGGACCACCCCTGAACTAGGACTGATTCCTGGCAGCTGCCCCCTACCCTCTCAGAAAGTGGGGCAAGCCAGTTTTGATCCTCCAGTGCCAAACTTACGTATTTTTCGCTTTATTAGACGCACCGGACCATAAGACGTGCCTAGTTTTTAGGGGAAGAAAACAAGAAATAAGAAAGCAACGCAAAGCATCCTGAGCTAAGAGGGAGCGCGTCTCCATCTTCGCTCAGGAGGCCTTGCGGGGCTATCCCTGAAGCCAGGAGAGCAAGCGGGATCGGTGCGCACCGATCCCTCTTGCCCTCCTGGCTTCAGTGAAAGCAAGCCTACCGGCTTTCCTCCCGCAAGAGCCGTGCACTCTTTAATGGGAGCGTGGCTCTTGGGGGCTTTTCTGGGAGGTGGGGGAAGGGATAGAGCTGAGCACTCTGTCCCTTCCCCCACCTCCCGCAAAAGCCAGGGATAGCCGCGCGTAGCCTCCGCAGGGCAGCGGGATGAAGGCTCCCTGCTGCCCTGCGGAGGCTTTGCGCGGCTAAGCCAGAAGCTAGAACAGCCAGCTGGATCGCAGCGCTCCTGCTGGCTGGCCTGGCTTCTTGCTTGGCCATGCGCAGCCTCTCCTGAGCAAGGGGAGCCTTCACCCCCTGCCCGGGAGAGGCTGCGCGCAGTTAAGACTCCCCCAAGAGCCGCACTCCCTTTAAAGAGGGCGTGGAGTGTGTGGGGGCTTTTCCCCAAGGAGGGAGAAGGGCAGCTCTTCTCCGTCCTCAGGGAAAAGCCTCAAAGAGCCGCACACACACTCCACGCGGCTCTTTAAAGGGAACGCTGAGCAGAGCCTCCCGCCTGCATTCGCTCCATAAGACACACACACATTTCCCCTTCATTTTTAGGAAGGGAAAAGTGTGTCTTATAGAGCAAAAAATACGGTAACTAGGCAGGATCACATGGGAGCTGGTAGTTCTTCAGAAACAGAGGGGTTCCAGACCACTTAATGCATTAAGGTACATTTAGTAGTCCACTGTGTGAATTGTGCCTGGAAACAAACCAGTGAAGCTCTTGAGAAGGACTGGAACGATACATTTATATCTGTGTGTGACAGTTAATCGTTTTGAAGCTGAGTTCTGGACCAGCTAAAGTTTCTGGACTGTTTTTCCCCCAAAGGCAAACCCAACAGAAATCATGAGAGAGAACCTCTGGGGCCCTGCAGATGTTGCTGGACTACAACTCCTATCATCCTTGACTGCTAGTGATACTGGCTGGGGTTGATGGGAGTCGGGAGTCCAACAACACTTGCGCCCATACGTAGAAGAGACATTGATAAAGAAATGCAGGCGGGCAGAACAGGCACCACCATCCAGGTGCAATCCTCAATTCCTACCTGACATATTCCTTGGTCCGCCTCATGATGTGCAGCGTCAGGGGGTTGATGCCCGTGGGCAGCTTCTCCTCAGCCAAACTCAGGGGTATCTCCTCTCCTGTGTCAAGATTCTTGATCATGACGCTTGCCAGGATTTCCTGCAAAAGAAGACAGGACAGAAGGAAGGGTCAATGGACAAGGCTTGTGCACGTGATGAGAGGAACCACAGAAGGTAGCAGCAAAAACAGTTGACTGAACCCAGTGCTGGCGTTGTACCCATCAAGACAAATAAGACAACTACAAAAAACCCTGGGGTTGATTGCTATATATGGTCTGCTATCAATGCACCCAAGCAGCGCTTGAAATCCAGACACCTGGGCATTAGGATTGTCCTCCAGCTTTGGCCTTGAGCACCCACCATCCCTGACCACTGGCCCTGCTGGCTGGGGCCAAAGGCTGCCCTGGACAGACCTTTGGTGTGACCTTGTGAGGAGAAATGCTGTGCATAAGGCAGTCTGTGTACGTGCTTTGGAAAAAGGCGTCTGTGCTTCAGGGCCTGCTTAGCAGCAGCTCCTTGTTGATGGGCTCTGAAAAGGGAGAGAGCGCCAAAAGGGCAACAGTCGCTTTTAATACTTATAGGTGGGGCCTGGATCAGGCGGGTTCACTCCGATTGGTCCGTGAAACAGCAGGCCCCTCATTGGCTACAAGTTCTTGTCAGTGGAGAAGGAGCAGTTAACTGTCCGTTGCGAAAAATAACTGTCCGCTGGGAAAGACAGTTGGTGAGGGAGGCTGAGGGGAAAGTGGAGAGCTTGAGGTTCAGATAACGAGATGTCTCTTCCCCAGTGCAAAACAGGGAGGCTCGGGAGAAGAGAGCAGATGGCTGGGTGAGGCTAAGGGACTGGCCTATACAGAAGTCTCCCAAGAAGAAGGCCACACAAGGGTGGTTTTGTGTTGCTGTTGTTTTTGGTTTTTTAACAAAAACAAAATTAGTTAAAATGTACAAGCAGCCAGAAAAGTTTTGGGACCAGACCAGAGACCAATTGCCCCCAGTAACTGGAGTGAATCTGGCTGAAGTGGAGGGCTTAGGGAACGTGGCCTGAGGTAAAATCCCTTTACGAGGTTGGCGTCAGCAGCAGACTCTGGAGTTCTTAGAAATTGCTGTTAAGCACGTTGGACCCCAATGTAACACAGATAAACACCCCTTCAATGAAGGATCTTAGTTGATAGCTGGATACCAGCGCTGGAGATGAAACAACCTCATGCCTATGCCTATCATTTTATCATCATCAATTAAATGTGTGTGCTGTCCTTCACCCAAAGGTCTTGGGGCAGTTCACAGCATAAAAGAACACAAAACAGGCACACAGAATACTTATACCAAGCTACCAGGATGTTTTGGTAGCATTCTGATGGTGCTGCATGCGCCTGAAGGCGGCTTCTTCCACATCACTTCCTCCCCTCTGCCATCCCTCCTCAGGCGGAGTAAGAAGAATCAAGATTCAGCTCCCCACATGCCCCACTGACAGCCTAGGCCTGTAGACCTGGAGGGAAGACCCAGTGAAGACTGAGACAGCAGAGGGATGTGGAGAGCGGAATGGGAGGGAAGAGATCCTGGAAGAATTTTTTTTATTATTTTTTTGTATAAAGGGCTCCTTCCACTATGTCAAGGACTGGCAGGGACTGAGGAGCTGGGGGGGGCTATGGGGCCAGAGGCTGAGCCAGGGAAAGTAGGCGCTGATTTATGTGCCTCCCACAAGGCAGCGGAAGAGCCTGAGGAGGAAGAGCCCGGGCTGAATGTGCCAGGAACAGATGGGGCCCAGAAGAATCCCCTCTGCCCCCTCCTCCACTGTCCCCCAGGACCAGGCTTGAAGAAACAGGCACAGAGGCAATCTCTCTGTGGCAGAAGTTGCAGATTGCCTGCAGGTGCAATGTCAGACAAAGGTACTTAAGTTTGGGTGGAGGCAAGGTCACGCTGTTGCTCCAACTGTGCATGGAGCACTAGCCTGGGGAGGGGATGCTAGCTACTCAGTCACCAGAAGTGAGTACGTGCTCTGCTCCTTAGGAGCCAACATTAAGTATGTGCTTTGCCAATAGAAAATTGAACTGCGAGCCATTTGGGGGCACTTTCCTTCCTTCCTTCCTTCCTCCCTTCCTCTCTTCTCCCAGGTGCTCTGTAGCTCCGTATTTTCCCTCCTAGGGTGTCTTGAGTACTCCCTGTCCAAGATGGGAGTCCAAAACATCTGGAGAGCACCAGGCAACACCAAACTAGTTGCCGCAATGGACTTGGTAGACAGCATCTTCTCATGGCTTTTTGGCCTCTTGGATCTGTGCACGTATGTATTTATTTTAACACACAGTTCCTGAAAGTCGTTTAAATAGGCAGACAGTAACAGTTTTGACACCAGACCCCCTCCTGGATACCTCATCTGTGAGCTCCCTGCCGGAATTAGACCTGGGTCTCTGAGGCCCAATCACTTCACTCGAGATCGTTTGTCCATCCGCCGACTTTCCATTTTCCTGCAATTACACAAGGGCATTTGCTTACATGCAAAAAACGAAAGAACACATACTGTTTCATGAGCATTTCAGGGCAGGAAAATGGGTCAAAGCACATCCCAGACTATAACAGGCTTTCTGCAGAGCAACATCGTAAGCAAGATCAGTAAAACATGTAGCCTGCTTTTAAGAACTGCAGCCAATCTATATGCAGATGCTGTGATTCTAAACTCACACACTAGGGAGGATGCACCACTGAACACAATGAAATTTACTTCTGAGTAAACACACAATGCATTGTAAGGTGGCAAATCTTTTTCTAAACTTTACCACTAGTTGCTAGTAACACGTGTGCATGCGCACACAAACACAAATGAGCCTGGCAAATGGACTGCTGCAGAGGGCAGGAAGCAGGTGCATTTTCTTCCCACATATACAAATGGGGGTGGGGAGAACTGGTCACCTCTTTAGTTCTCAACGGCAATCATTCATTAGAAGTAAAGGTCCCCAAGCCATAAGGTAGGATTTGCAAGTGGGCTTCAACTCTAGACTCGGCACAGCCTGCAAAGAACAAACCCTGGTGGTGCCAATGGTAGCTCCCTGGTATCTGTTACACAATGTTGCTCAACCTTAGGTCCCCAGATGTTGTTGAGTTCCCATCATCCCTGACCACTGGCTAAACTGGCTGGGGATAAAGGCTGAAGAACACTGTTCTACAGAGAATATTTGACTCAGTTTGCACGTAACGCTAAGCTAAAAAATCGCTAAGTGTGAATAAGCAAGCCTGCAAATACTCTCTGCAAAATCGGCAGTTGCTTCAATTCTCTGCTGGTCCTGCTGCTGCCATAGTGCTGCCTAGGGCTAAGCCATGATTTGTCTTCCTGTTACATCTGAACCAGAGGCTCATGGTTTGCTTCAGTCCAGACAAGCCACCAGCCACAGGTTGTTCTTGGCTCATAACTCACAGCTTGTCCAGCAGAAACAAACCATGAGCCTAGGTTTGCACATGGCACTGTCAACCCTGGGCTTAGCATTCGCAGACACAGGACCAGAGGAGGAGCAAAGTGTGATTCTTGCTGTGAATACCCACAGACTCCCTCTCTTCTGCCATTATGTGAACTGGGGTCACATCTGTACCATTCATTTAAAGCAGTGTTACCTTGGGCCTCCAGCTGTTTTTGGACTACAATTCCCATCATCCTTGACCACTGGTCTTGCTAGCAAGGGATGATGGGAGTTGTAGTCCAAAAACAGCTGGAGGCCCAAGGTTGGGGAACACTGATTTAAAGCATTGGTCTTCAACTGGTGTGCCAGGACTAATTCATAGGTTGTGGCCTGATCCAAGGTGGGTCATAACCATCATTCAAATATATGGAAAAGATTAAGAAATCGGTCCCCAAATGCATGCTTGGGTTAAAAGTGGGTCCTGGGTCTAAAAATGTTGAAGACAACTTATTTACAGCACATGGCTTCCCTTGGAGAATCCGGAGAACTGTGGTTTGCTAATAGTGCTGGGAATTGTAGGTTTATAAGGGGAAAACTAGAGTTCCCAGGATTCTTTGGAGAAGCCCTGTGGTTTAAATGTATGGTGAGGGTGAGAACTAGTTTGAAAGATCAGCAGCTGGCTAAAAAGCTCACAAAAAACCATCTTGTGTCTCACAGAGATGGATATTTAAGGACCCATTCAGAAACAGCACCCAGCACCACATCCAAATGCAGGTGGGGAATCATGCCTCGGAATGCTCCCTCATACCATGCTCAGTGAAAAGTAGATTATTAGACAGGAAAAAAATCAAGCCTAGACCCCACCCCCCACAACACGCTGGGTTTTTGCATACTGGAATTTTTTAGTTTGCAGGGAGCATTCCCAGAAACAACCCAGTACCCACATTCAGAAATGCCACAGTCCCCCAGACAGATACACTCCACCATCCTCTTCTGGAGCATGTGGATCAATCATGCATCCATGCTTTGGGGTCCTTTTCCCTCCCACGTTGCCCTGGGCATCAAACATTACTTCCAGTGGGAAACTGGACATTTCAAGTGCCATTTTACCTGTGCAGTGACGATTTTGTCCCCGCTTGTTGCACTGGCCAGATCCAAGGAAGGCTGAGAGTCTTTGGCTATGGACTCCATCAACACATTGGGAGGTAAGAGGCCACCAGATGAAAAAGTCTCCCTGGGAACTACAGCAAGACATTAAAGAGGTGAGGAGTTTCTACCAATTAAATCAGATTGCGTAGTCTGGGGAAACCAACCTTTACTCCTCCATCATGTGACTCCAGTTCTCACCCATCCCGAAAGCCAGGATGGCAAATACTCAGAGTTGGAGAGAGCTGGAATCCAGCAATGTCTAGGGAAACAAGTAGCCCACCCTTACTCTGGTACAAGGATGCAACAAAACTAAAACTTACCTTCCAGACCAGGTGTTTTATGTGTCTCGATTTCCAAGTCGCTCTTCTTCTTCCTTGGCGGTGGGGCAGGCCGAGCAGGGGGTGGGGGCCTTGGGGGAGGGAGGCCTGCTGGCGGGGGAGGCCGGGCAGGGCCAGACTTCTTTGTGCTGGCCACAATGTCTGGCTCTATGTTGAGCTGCCGCGGTGGTTTCACAGGAGGCATCTCATCAGCCACGGATGAATCTCTGGCAGGAAGGAAATCCACAGGTGCCTCCAAGACATCCGCCGGACTTGAGTCAGCTGCCTCCTCACTTTTCAATTCCTTGTCACCTTCTCCTGCTTGCCACAATGGGATCTCGCTTGCGGTTTCCACTGATCGAGCATCACCTTCCCCCTGCCGATGCTCCAATGCCCCCTCATGGGTCTGCAAAGCCTGCCTGGGCTCCATTCCATTTGCCACAGCCTGGGGGCCCTGGCAGGGGGGCTCTTCATCGTGGCCTTGTAGCAACCCTGCTTCCGCAAACAAGAGTTCGGGAATGTGCTGGAGAACATCAGCTCCAGAAATCCAAGTGTTCACATGTGACGGGGAATCGGACAGCTCCTTTTCTGACGAGCCCAATGGATCATAGTCAAGTTGATGTACCTTCTGGCTTTCTTCAATTATATTGTCAATTATCTAAACAAACAAAAGTGTCACATGCAGGAGCTGGCAGGCAGTTGTCGCTGTAACCTATAGAGACTGTGGCCTGGTTGTGGCAGTGGCATGTCTTGCAATGCTGCGAAAGGAACTGAGCTAGCTAAGCCACCGCACTGAATGCACTCACTCCTGTGTGTCCACAGCAGGGGTGTTTTTCTGGGCAACAGAATCATATAATTGTGCCCCTGCTCTCAATCCCTGTGAATATATAGACAGTGAGATCATCCCTTGTGTGGGCAAACAAAGATTCCCCACTCAGCCTACTGACAGAACCATATTCTAAACCCACCCAGGGTCCAGAATGCCCACCCTGTTTTCAGAGGGGAACACAGCAGGGATGTTGTGTCTATGCCCTCCATATGCTGTTGGACTACAACTCCCATCATCCCTGTCCGCTGGCCGCATTAGGTGGGGCTGATAGGAGATGGAGTCTAGCACCTGGAATGCCACAGGCTCCCTATCCCTGATTCACAGCATCCTTATTTTAATTGGGGGAGGGGATCCCGGAATCCCAAGTATCAAAATTTTGGGAGACACTGGTCTTTGCAGAGAATAATGATTCAAAACAACTTTTAAAAAAAGAAGGAAGGAAGAACTTGGCATACACAGACAGTTGCGGAGGCAGGATCATTGTCTTTCAAGCTTCAAATGACAATATGCAATCCAAATGACAATAAATAACATTTATCTACCTCTATTAGACAAATCACAGTGAACTGGTGACTTTTAATCTTTTATTAAAAATCTGCACATATTGAACACATAACAGTTAACTGCTTAATGATTTCATCTTTACTACCAAATTAAGACACCCCAAACTAAGAAGTAATTTAGTTTTTACAAACTCTGCAGCTTTGGAATACTTGCTGCCTCTAACTTTTCCCACGAATTCCCACAGCTGAGAACTGTGAGGATTAATAGGCTCCCAAAATTAAATTAAATGGCCTTTCAGAGCACTGCTCAAAAGATTTGTTACATGACTCTTTAAAAGTCTGAACTTCAGGATTTCCATCAACAACCTAACACACCTCTTTAGGGTCCTCTTGCTTGACTTCCAAAGCTCCTGCTTCACATTCTGCTTTCTGTTGACCACTGGTCAGCTCCTGGAAAATAAAGCGTAAGAAAGACCTTGTTATAAAAAGGGTCAAATCCCAAACAATCCAGAAGGCAGCAAGAAACTGCACATCATGGTGATGCAGAAACAGACTGGCCACAGAATGTACAGGGCAAAGGGATGCTTCGTATTAGCTCAGGATACATTCACATGAGCAAACAATGATTATTTTATGCAAGCTAAGAGCAGCACTGCAGGAGCAGAAGAGGAGTTTGTATGTTATGTTTGTAATTATGCATTTTTTACATAACACCCTGAGTATGGCTTGAAATATGGAAAGGCAGCATCCAAATAAAATTATGTATGTATGTCTGTATGTACCATACTTTTCCGTCTATAAGATGCCCCCTTGTATAAGGACCCCCCCCCAATTTTGGGGGACTAAATTTTAAGAAAATGAGGGGAGATGGCCCAAAGTTGTTGAGCCTCTCCCCCCACACAGCTGCGGGCAGGAAACACTCCCTAGATCGTTTCCCATGTGCAGCGGCAGTGGGTGAATTTGCACTCCCTCCAGCCATCCAGTTTGCAGGAACACAACCTCCCCTGATGCCGCCGCACACGGGAAATGATCCAGGGAGTGCTTCCCATGCGCAGCGGTATCGGGTGAATTTGCATTCCAAAGAGCTGGCTGGCGGCGTGCAGCTTCTTCCCACCACGCAGCTGCGGGCAGGGAACACCCCCCAGATTGCCCCCTGCAGCATTGGGGGAAGCCACACTCCCACCAATCAAATGGCTGGCACCGTGCCACTCCCCCCCCCCGGCCATGCCACCACCTGTGTATTGGATGACCCCAGTTTTTTGACATGATTTTTGAGTCAAAAAACTTCGTCCAATACTACAGAAAAACACGGTATGTATGTATGTAATCTGCCAGCCTTTTCCCATGTGCGACTGGCCACCGAGTCTACAAGCAGGACATGAAAGCAACAACTCTGTCATAGCTTGTTCCCAGAGGCCGACATTCCCAGGTACACTGGTGCCTCGCAAGACAAAAATAATTCGTTCCGCGAGTCTTTTCGTCTTGCGATGTTTTTCGTCTTGTGAAGCACGGTCCGTCGCAACTGCGCCTCTTCAAGCGGCTTTAAGAAAAAAGCGCAAGACGTTTTCGTCTTGCAAAGCAAGCCCATAGGGAAATTCGTCTAGCGAAGCAACGCAAAACTGAAAAACCCTTTCGTCTAGCGAGCTTTTCGTCTTGCAAGGCATTCGTCTTGCGGGGCACCACTGTAGACTACTTCTGCCAATGGAGGCTCTAGTTAACAATCAAGTGTGGATATACCTGTTTTGTGAATTTGTCTAACCTTGTTTTTAAAAGCCCTATTTTCCCTGTGCAAATACTGATGAAAGAGTTGTATTGCATCCACTTTCCATTTCAAAAAACAGGTGGCTGTAGCAGCCTTGTGGAGACGGTAGTCAGCATCCTCAGCAGCCAGGCGCTATCCCAGCAAGACCCACCAGCCCTGCCATGGGGCCCACCAATATGCCCAGTCCCTTGGCTACGGGGGTTTCTGTTGCAAGTAGCCATTAAGCTGCCCACTATTTTTATGTTCCCACAATGCCTCAGACTGCCAAACAGTGTTGTTCCAGAGCTGGGTAGAAAGATTGGAGCAGCTGGCAGTTTCGCAGGACCATATGCTGCCATAGCCAAGGAAGCAAGCAGCGAGGCAAGCTAAGGGGTGGAACACACCACAGGGCACTTTGCAAATGGGCGCCCTATAATCCGAAGGCAGTCCCACGACAAACAGAGCACGAATAAACCCTGATAAGGGCATAATTAACCTGGTCACTCTTCACAGAGGACCAATTACATGGCCTCTATCTTTAGGGGAGCTGCTCTGCTGCTCTATGTAGCTACCTATGTCCTTGTCTCCTTTCAGGGCCAGTTTAAAATGCCTTTTGTTTTTCCAGCTCGGCCATTTTATGGTATTTCAAGGCTCCCGTCTTTTACTAAGCATTTAGATAAGCATTTAGTCAGTGCTATTATTTCTTGTTGTGTTGTGTTGTGTTTTGTTTATTATTATTATTATTATTATTATTATTATTATTATTATTATTATTCTGTTAAATTATTATATAGTTTGTATTTTGCTTTTTAAGGGGAAGGGTCATGGCTGCCTGGGAGTGGGCCTCAGCCAATAGATTGGGTGGGGCAGGTTCCACGGGGGGGGGGGGGATGTATTGGCGCCCGCCCTGTGGAACGCCCTCCCATCAGATGTCAAAGAGATAAATAATTACCTGACATTCAGAAGACATCTTAAGGCAGCCCTGTTCAGGGAAGTTTTTAATATGTAACGCTGTACTGTTTTTAACACTGATTGGGAGCTGCCCAGAGTGGCTGGGGAAACTCATCCAGATGGGCGGGGTATAAATAATAAATTATTATTATTATTATTATTATTATTATTATTATTATTATTATTATCATCATCATCATTACTACTACTACTACTACTACTACTACTATCCAGGTTTCAAGGGGTAGGGAGGTCATCTGGGTTTTTGTTTCTGCTCCTGCAACACTCTGGCATCAATGGAAGTTATTTCAGGAAGTACTTTATGCTTCAATATTTATTTTACAAGCAGCACCTGAGGGGTGAGCATAAAACACCCCAGTATACACCAAGATGTACCTTCAATTGCTGGCCCTGCACAGCAGCAGCATAAGGCTAGTTTGGGACAACACTGTCCTTATTCCCCAGAAAACTGCACAGCATCACCTTCAGCCCATCTAACCAGAGACACTTTAGGTTTTTCTCTCTTCTCTCCTTTTCTCTTCTCCTCCCTCCCCACTCCAAATGTGTACTAACTCCTGGCCTACTGTGAGAGCCGGTGTGGTGTAGTGGTTAGATTTGTAATCTGGTGAACTTGGTTCACTTCCCCGCTCCTCCACTTGCAGCTGCTGGGTGACCTTGGGCTAGTCTGAAGTTTGTTGAAGGGTGTTTGTTGTGGGGAAGGAAGGGAAAGGAGATCGTTAGCCGCTTTGAGACTCCTTAGGGTAGTGATAAAGCGGGATATCAAATCCAAACTCTTCTTCTTCTACTACTACTACTTAATAAATGCCAGAGATTCAGCTGTGCTGTCACTGTACTTGGAGGCAGCATACTAATTACCTGTGTGGGAAGCAGTGGTGCTGCCTCCATGCGCTAAGTTTAGAGTTCTGCTTTCACATAATCTCAGGCTTTTCAAACCGGAACACTAAACTCCCTTCTGTCACCACACTGGCAGTTGGGGAGCAGAAAGGGAGACGAGGAACAGAGAGAAGGAACCCAGCTAACGAGGCTGCAGAAGCTTAGTTAAGCCTCTGGCTTCTGGCTACCTTGGGAAGCAAAGCACAGCAAAGTTCCAGTTTTCTAGCACATATTTCTAAGCTCCATGTTTATAACAGGCACAGACTGAATAGCAGCCGCCAATGGGTGTGTATGTGTGTTCCTTTGCAGGCAAGATTAACAAAGGAAGAAAAGCATCAAGAGAGCACTTAAGAATTAGTTCCTGATTCTTCCCTTCCAAGTTGAATCTCCCAAGACCCTGCCCATCAATCCAAGTGGCCTCTGGGGACTGGAACCCTTGGTGGTGCCAGCACTTGCTGATCAGAGCCCAACATCTGGAGGCCCAAAGGATCCCGAGCCATGGTTGAACATTATGCAAGAACTGGGCCCATTCATCAGTGGGCTCTCACCACTCTTAGTGTGCGCTTGGTTTGTTGTCATCTGCTACAGTTGTGCAGGGTGCAGAATTTTAATTATAACCACACTATAATGGATGCACCAAGCCCAACCTTTATGTGGTGTATTCTCATATTGAAGGAGAACAAGGCTGCTAACCACAGTGGCTTATGTTCCACCTCCACTGCCGAAGACAGAATGCCTCTGCATGCCAGTTGCTTGGAATCACAAGAGGGGAGAGCTGCTGTTGGTTGTGGGCTTCCCAGAGGCATCTAGCTAGCAACTAAGAAAAGAGAATACTGGACTAGACGGGCCATTGGGTTTGATCCAGGCTTTTCTTGCATTCTTTTTGCTGAAACAGAATTCCTGAACTCCACTCATACATTCTAAAATATGCAACACAAGGGACCTCTTAAAAACTAAAGTGCATTTAGGTCAACTTCCCCCAACCTTGGTGCCCGCCAAACGTTGTTGAGCCACAACTCCCATTATCCCTGACCACTTGCCATGCTGCTCGGGGGCTCGCAACAGTTGTAGTTCTGAACACCTGGAGCAATGTGGCTAGTGAAAGCTGATGCTGTCTGCGTTAAGTACTCGTGCGTCTGCTCTGCACTCTTACTTAACAACATAAAAAGTTCCTTGACAGATGAGACAAGGGTCTACCTGGTCTAGCCTTCTGTCCAAAATTTATAGTCACTAGCAGGGGCTAAGTGGCTCTTGGGAAACTAGCCAGTAGTGGATTGCAGCCTACTGTCCCAGCTGTATTTTAAAAACTTCTCTCTCTTTCTCTTTTAAATCCTGGGTGTTCTTTGGTTATGCTGCCGAAGGACCAAAATATGTGGCAAATTGGGCAGGGCAGCGGGGCTAAAACCTGCCCCCTAGCCTGTTGTCCACACTTTGATAACCCAAGTACCAGCAGTGGTGTGTCTCTGGAGTAGGGTGGGTGGGTTGCAAGTGCCACCCACCAATTCAGATCCTCATTGAGAAAGCCACCTGTGCCTCTGGGACACATTGTGCAGAATGAGATTCCAGTCACCACCCCAAAAATCAAACCCATAAACTCACTGTTTATATCCTTCTTGTTTAACAAAGAAATTGAAA
The DNA here is from genome assembly GCF_964188305.1 of Podarcis bocagei. Classification (NCBI taxonomy): domain Eukaryota; kingdom Metazoa; phylum Chordata; class Lepidosauria; order Squamata; family Lacertidae; genus Podarcis; species Podarcis bocagei. Next base: position 51,384,144 of record NC_138140.1, on the reverse strand, counting down.
AGCATCATGGGGCGCTGCCTATTTAGAAAAACGCCATGCTTCCCTGGCTCTTGGATGAGAATGCAGAGAGCGACCCAGAACGATTTGCTGTGCTTTTTTCACTTTGAGCTCCAATCTCCCCGGAGCAAAAGCTTTTGAGCAAAGTCCTGCGGGTGAAGAAAAACTCTGGAGGGGGGAAAATGGTCCCCCATCTCCATTTTCCATCGTCTACCTAGGCACTGCAGGTCTGACGTCTTTAGAATGAGATGACCCTGGCTGCTCTCTGCTAAGATCAGGGACGCTGCTCACATCTGACAAACATTTACACAAAGAGACGCACCTTCGGTACTGGCTGCACGACTTTGGCTGGCGACCTGTCAGGGAGAAGAAAAGAAACACACCCAGAGACAAGCTTAGATAAGATTGGGGGGGGGGGGGGAGAATTTAAACACCTCTTAACAGAGTTTAAAAATTAACTAGCAAGTTTCTCCCCATTCTCTGGGGTGATATTTTTATAAGTTTCTCCTTCAAGGAAAGCTATCACCCTGATAGCAGGAACCTCAGGTTTGGCGGTAGAAAACCCTCTGTTTCACCCATGGGACCCTCCCCCAGGTCCACCCTTCTTCACCACCACAGCTTCACACCCTCCTTGAACTCTTGGCAAGGCTTGCCTGCAAAGAAAGGCAAGAGGGAGGGGAAGGGTGTGCTTAGAAACCAGACTACTGGACAAAGGCAACACTTTGGGGGACCACAGATTTCTGTAGCTTAAGAAAATGGGAGCAAAAGGAGGCCCACAGAGGAAGAGGGGTGCATGGAGGAGACAGGGGGCCCCAGGGAGGATGAGGTGGCCATTGTGCTCATGCCCTGCCATCCAGCCCTCCTGTGTCTCCCACAACACAAACTATTTCAGGTTTTCCTTTGTGGCAGCAAGAGTGAAAAAATGCTATTTTTAGTGAGCCACAGCAACTATTCTCAGAGGCCTGCTCAAACTGAATGGTTCTATGCTCCATGCTGAGGGCATGGTCAGAGAAGGAGGTGTCCAGAGCCCCTGCTCAGAAATGGGCCATGAAAATCTAATATGTAGACTTTAGCCAGCACACATGGGCTCAAGTTGCATAGTGCTGTTGCATTCAGGCTTCTCTTGAGGAATCATATAAAGCTAACTGACCTATACCTCCTGGGATAATGCACAGGTTGTAACAGTTATGGTCTGTTTTGCACTCCTCCAAATGTCTGCAAAATGTTTTCAGTATGAGGTGAAGCGAGAGGTGCCCAATGTTTTCCAGTCTTTCTCTGCACCAAAGGTAACAGTCCAAGCAGCTAGAGCCCTGCTGCTGCCACCAATCACCACAGATGCTCGAAACTGGGCCACAAATTCCTTGGGGGGGGGGTGTGATGAGAAATGCCTGTCTGCTGCCCCTTCCAGGAATGCAGTATTGGGGAGGGAAAGGATGGCTGCCCCCTTGGTCCCATCTTTCCCTCTTCTTGTACCACAGGAAGGGATGTGATGTCATCATGTTGCATCACCAGGAGGGGCACACCTGTGTGAACCCACACCTGTGTAGCAGGAGGTTTCTAGCCACTTGGAACAATTATTCCCTTTCGGCGAGGGATGCAAGAGACTGGGAAACTTCAAAGGCAGCCCTTGGAATGCCTTGCAACCACGGTACGCTGCATACATACATTTCTCCATTTTGGTGTGGGGTTGTTGTTTTTAATCTCAAATAGAAACAGAAGTGGGACGAGACAGAGTGATGAATGAACATGTGCATGAGTGACCTGGATGGGAAAGAAGACTCATCTGCTCCTCTCTCGTTTCAGACAGAGCCTCACACATCACCCTTCCCTTTTCTTAAGCTGCAGGCGATGCCAAGGGTCGGATCTGGGGACTTATGCATGCAAAGCCTGGGCTCTACCACAGAGCTAAGGCCCTTCCCTGGACAAACATCGAGGGCAGCAGTCAACGCCCATGCCAGATATGCCAAATCCCTTGCAGCTCCTTCATTTTCTGCAGCCAGCCATACTTTCCTCCCTCCCTCAGTTCTGGGGGGACTTGGGGAGTAGTGGGAACACACAATTCTTGGTAAGTTCACAGTCCTGAAGCTGCAGCAAGGCACTCAAACCTTGCACAAGGTCAGTGGTCCTGGCTGTCAAAGGCCACTTCTGCAATTACAGTGGCCTCCACCAGACTCACATCTGAAACTCTGGAACCATGTCTTCCCTTAGGAATCTGTGGTTTGGGTGAAGGGGATGGGCAGGGGAACCTGTTTGATAAGAAGGGTTATGTTCTCATGTTCTAAGTTTTGAAAGACCAACTCCCTTCTCTATGTGTGTGTGTGTGCGCGCGTGCGTAAATGCACACACGTGTCCCTTCTGACGTGACACATCCCTTTGCTGTGTATGTTTGGAAAACATGAGGCAGGAAGCTCACTGGAAAACAGCTAAGAGAACCTTTAGAACCCACTCCCCATCTCTCCTGCTGCAAGCTCCTTTTCAACAGGAATCCAACAGCAGAAGATCCAGCCTTCACTGATTTAGCACCCTCCAGACTACAACTGCCACTGCTGGGAGGGGCTGATGGGCACTGCAGTCCAAAACCTCTGGAGGGCACCAGGTTGGTGAAGGCTGCTCTAAAGCATTTGGAGATGGGCACTAACGGAAACAGAATACTGGGCAAGGTGGATGATGCAGAGTGACTGTTCTTCAGAATGATCCCCTAAGAAAGTTTCACTTTCTTGTCTTCCCCATGGTTGTGCTGAGTGAGACTGATGCGGAGTTGAAGGCTCCAAACATCTGGAGGGCACTAGGCTGAGGAAGGCTGCATCAGGGTCATTTCTTAAAAGCGTTCCCCCCCATCCACCTCTATGTTGCTGCTTCTCTGTCTAAATACAGGAAGCAGACTCTCTGCCTAATTTATAGCAGTATCATTGAAGTATGTTGGAAGTGCAGTTAGGAGACAGGCAGCTTTATTCCCAGCTGGTGGACTTACATTAGAAGGCTGGAGGGAGGGGGGTTAAGAAATACACTGAAACTTAGAGAGGCTTTTCCAACATATTTGCAATCTAAGGACAGGCTATTAACATATTTGGAGGCAACAAGCTTCAAAGGAAAGAGGCGTAGTTATTGTGTAGCAGCAAAAATGTTAATTTGAAAAAGATATTGGAAATATTTATATTAAAAAAAACAGTTTATCAAATTTATGGGACCTGGCTATCATGAATAGAATCACGTGTGCATGTGAAGATGGGCAAGCAATACATTTGGAGAGGAACAGAAAATCATATCATACCATTTTCTTCAAAGAGGAGGTGGTGTACATGCCTCTCCTGCTTTCTTATTTAATCCCCACAACAAGCCTGTGAGGTGGGCTAGTAACTGAGAGGCAGTGACTGGTCCAAGGCCACCCAGTGAGTTTCGTGGCAGAGCGGGGATTTGAACTTCCAGCTCCTAGCCAGACACTCTAACCACGACACCGATAATGTATTAAGGGCAACCCTTACATTTTGCAAGAAATTATCTTTGTCAAAGTGCTTTGTCAAAGGTGTTTAAAATCTTACATAATGTATCTCTGTCTAAAACACAGATTTAAGACAACAAAACACACACTTGGCACCCTCAATGAGACTGCTATGGGGCAGATATTCCTGAGCAGTCCTAGGAACTGGCAGGTTGACTTGAACAGCAGATGGTTGCATTTGAGGGCCTGAAGGAACTGCTCACTCACCACAAAAACCTTGTAATAAGAGGGTTCGACTATGCAGCACCACAAAGCCAGCAGTTGAAGGGAAGAAGAAATGGAGGGGGTTCCCTAAAGAGCTTTGGGGCAGCAATTTTGTTTACCACACTCCAATACTGCAGCTAAAATCAGCAGAGATTCCAGTTCTGAACAGCAAGGTGAATGTGAAAAATGAGAATCTTTAAAAAAGCTGATGGTTTCCTGCAGATCTTGCTGGACTGCAGCCTCTCCCATCCTCCTTGACCACTTAGTGACCATGCTGGCTGGGGCTGATGGCAACTGGAGTCCAACAACATCTGGAGGGAATCAAGTTAAAGCCATTTTCAAATATCTCAAGGGCTGTCACATGGAGGATGGAGCAAGCTTGTTTTCTCCTGCTCCGGAGGGCTGGACTCGAACCAAGTTAAAAGGAAGGAGATTCTGACTGAATATCAGGAAGACCTTTCTGTCAGTAAGAGTTGTTCGACAATGGAAAGGTGATGGACTCTTAGTGGACTCTCCTAGCCTCTAAGCAGAGGCTGGGTGGCCATTTGTCATGTCTGATCTAGTTGAGATTCCTGCATTGCCTTCCAACTCTGCAATTCTATGATTCTATGTTAATTGAGAAGGTGGAAGTAAAGCACAGCACAGAACTGAAACTGAAAACTGGCTTTGGACAGGGGCTGTCACAAAGCTGAGCAGACCAGGGAGCTCCCGCCACCACCTCCTGAAGCTGGCCTGAGAATATTATGCACCATTTATTCTAATATTCATCTATTTATTATTATATTTTAAATGGTGGTAATTGGCTGGCTAATAATAATAATAATAATAATAATAATAATAATAATTTATACCCCACCCTCCCTGGGCTCAGGGCAGCTAAAACCAATAAAATTACCATAAAACATAATGGGGGGGGAACCAATTTATTAAAATATGGGTTAAAATACAATTTAAAATGCAGCCTCATTTTAATAGTAGCCCATAGATCAAAACCATAAGGGGAGGGAAACATAAGGGTCAGACTGCGTCCAAACCAAAGGCCAGGCGGAACAGCTCTGTCTTGCAGGCCCTGTGGAGATGTCAAGTGCCACAGGGCCCTAGTCTCTTGTGAAAGAGCGTTCCACCAAGTCGGGGCCAGTACTGAAAAGGCCCTGGCCCTAGTTGAGACCAATCTAACCACCTTGCGGCTTGGGACCTCCAAAGTGTTGTTATTTGTGGGCCTTAAGGTTCTCTGTGGGGCATACCGGGAGAGGCGGTCCCGTAGGTACGAGGGTCCTAGGTAGAAGAGGTAGCTAATGTGTTGCCCTCCAGATGTTGGACTCCAATTCCCATAGGGAGTTCAGAGGAAGGGCCACAGCTCAGTGGTAGAGCACCTGCTTGGCATGCAGAAGGTTGTGGGTTCAATCCCCATCATCTCCAAGTTGGGTTGGGAGAGTTGCCGTGCCTGAAACCCTGGAGAGCTGCTGAGAGTCAACAATGCTGAGCTAGATGCCCCAATGGTCTGGCTCAGCAGAAGGTAGCTTTCTGTGTTCCCACCAGTCCCAGCTAGCATGGATGACATTAACACCTGGAGGGAATCACATTGGCTACACCAAAGACAGAGAAAGAAAGAAAGAAGTCTGCCTCTGCTCCACACATACAGTAGAATAGAATGCAGGTACACATGCAGGTACACATAATCACATTTTTGAATTCTCTCTTATGTAAAACACTCTCGGCAAGTAGAAAACTAGCACATCAGGAAACAGGGTGAGCTAGAACCTCTCTCTCCCTGATGTGTTCTCTCCCCGCCCCACCGCCATGCATACAGTGGGTGAGCATTCAAAAACTGTGCCTCTCCACCTGCAGGGTGAAGTAGTGCTGATCACCTGTTGTTGCACTCTAGAGCAGACCTCACTCACTGCCATTCTTCCTTCCCCATCTTCTGTTGTCAAAGGTACGGGTTGCAACCAGCATCACTGATTCCACCAAGATCAGCAAATGTTTTGAGGTCAAAATGGGAAGGCACCACCAGGAGCTACATTTCCTGTTTGCATAAACAGAGTAAAAGCTAAGGAGTCTAAGGAGAGCGCCCCAATCTGGGCCAACAAGCAATCCAAAGGCCACCCTCACAGCCCCCTCAAATGCACAAACACTTCCCAAGGCTGCCTCAGCTGAGAGAGAAAGAGAAAGCAAAAAGAGGGAGAGAGAGATGGCCTAAGCTGGGGAGGCAAGACTGGGTGTGCTCAGGGGGTGGCCTCTTCTCAGGCTTATGGCCCAGGTGTGGGAAAGCTTTGGCCCTCCAGTTGTTGCTGAACTACAACTCCCACCCATTGGCTGATGGGAGATGTAGTTCAGCAACCTCTTGAAAGCCAAAGATCCCAGCCAGGTGGTCAGAGAGGATTCAGGAAGGAACAGCTCTGAAGCAATCTGGCAAGCAGAAGCAGAGAGAATGCTTGCACGAGGGAAAGACAGAACACAGGGAGGATGTGGAGACACCCCTCTCCCTTGCCACAAAGGCCTGAACATTCTACATAGAAGTAGGGCTCCTTCCACCCATCTTTAACTTATTTTTAAATTTTATAAATCATGCTTTAAGCAATGACCACATGCAACAGCCCAGCAAACACTAAATAGTGTTCTTAGCAGCATAGCACATGGGTAAATGTTCAAGCAACTAATTTGTCTGGCAGACAGATTTTGCATCCCCCCCCCCCAAATGCTCAGAAGAAAGCACTCAGCTCATCCAAAGAACAATATTTTTTATTACACAAGTGAATTGCAAAGGCTTATCATCCATAGCTACCTTGCTCTCTGACCATTTTCCGCTTTACTTAATCTAATTTTATCTGGAGCACAAGTTGAGAACATTTAAAAAGAGTACTTTGAAAAAAACACGTGTGGAATGGAACACAGTATTATATGGGACAGGGGGAGGGCGGGTGTGGGAGATTCCCTGGTCCTGAATGGGGTAACTGTGCTCCTGAAGGACCAGGTGCACAGCCTGGGAGTCATTCTGGACTCACAGCTGTCCATGGAGGCACAGGTTAATTCTGTGTCCAGGGCGGCTGTCTACCAGCTCCATCTGGTACGTAGGCTAAGACCCTACCTGCCCGTAGACCAGGGGTCTGCAACCCGCGGCTCCGGAGCCGCATGTGGCTCTTTTACACCTTTGCCGCGGCTCCGGGGCGGATACTAGCGAGGGGAGGAGGCGCATTGTGCACCCCGACACTCCTCACTGTGGCGGGCGCTGTACTGGCTGTGACGTCGCATGGGGGTGGTGCGTGCGTTAGTCACGCACCGTCCCGACGTCACCTTCCCGCCCGCTGTCAGATCGCGGCTCCGGAGATATATTTGTTTTAAATGTCACAATGGTTTTGCGGCTCCCAGGTTTTTTTCCCTTCAGAAATGGGTCCAAGTGGCTCTTTTTGTCTTAAAGGTTGCAGACCCCTGCCGTAGACTGTCTCGCCAGAGTGGTGCATGCTCTGGTTATCTCACGCTTGGATACAGCAATGTGCTCTATGTGGGACTACCTTTGAAGGTGACCCGGAAACTGCAATTAATCTAGAATGCGGCAGCTACACTGGTGACTGGGAGCGGCAGCCGGGACCACATAACACCAGTCCTGAGAGATTTACATTGGCTCCCAGTACGTTTCCGAGCACAATTCAAAGTGTTGGTGCTGACCTTTAAAGCCCTAAACGACCTCGGTCCTGTATACCTGAAGGAGTGTCTCCACCCCCATCGTTCTGTCCGGACACTGAGGTCCATCACCAAGGGCCTTCTGGTGGTTACCTCATTGCGAGAAGTGAGGTTACAGGGAACCAGACAGAGGGCCTTCTCGGTAGTGGCGGCCATCCTGTGGAACAGCCTCCCTTCAGATGTGAAGGAAATAAGCAGCTATCCTATCTTTAAAAGACATCTGAAGGCAGCCCTGTTTAGGGAAGTTTTTAATATTTAATGCTGTACTGTTTTTAACACTCAATTGGGAGCTGCCCAGAGTAGCTGGGGAAACTCAGCCAGATGGGCGGGGAATAAATAAATTATTACTGTTGTTGTTGTTGTTGTTGTTGGCATGTTATTACAGTGCAACGCATGCTCCCCATCTTAATTTCAAGGTAAATTGACAAATAAAGATTTTGCAATACCGCATAGGTAAACTACTTAGAGATTATTGTTAGGGTGAGCAACATTATAAAATACGTAACAATTTAATCAGACAATGCCTCTCTAGCCAGTACATGGCAGCCCCGGGGCCTTGTTAGACACAGTGACCACCTTTCAGCAACTGAGGCTGACGCACCACATACGTACACATACAAACACAGAGGCACTCTCCAGACTTAGAAACAAAGCTAGACAGCAAACTTTTGATCAGAAGCTTCGTTTGATGTCTGGAATGTTACACATAATAGCCAAATTAAAACTGCCTCTGACGTTTGTAGTGCACAGCAAACCTCAACAGGGGGTGGAATAGGAGTTGCTTAAATAGCTGGTTCTTTGCAGAGTGCTTTTTGGAACTAAAAGAATTAAGGGAAAGGAGACTCATCCTTGGAAGGCTGGGAAAAGAGAGAGACAAAATGCAAGTCCCCCAAAGTGGACAGCTTGCTTTGCTAAAGACCCCACACTCAGTGGTGCACTGCTACTGAGGTTTGAAGAGCCAAACTTGCTCCTAAGAGTGTAAGAGGAGCCCTGATGGATGCCCCATCTAGTCCAGCCTCCTGTTCTCACAGTGGCTGACCATGACAGCAAGTCTCCCTTCCTGTGGTTTCCAGCAGCACTCACTGATCCAGCCTCATGTTCCACGAATTTGTCCAATCCTCTTTTAAAGCCATCCGGGTTGGTGGCCATCACTGCCTTCTGTGAGAGTGAGTTCCATGGCTGAACTATGTGCTGCATGAATAAGTCATTTTAAAAAAAATCTGTCCTGAATCTTCCAACTTTCTGCCTCACTGGATGTCGATGAATTCCAGTGCTATGGGAGAGAGAGGGAAAAAATTCTTTATCCATTCTCTCCATGCCATGCATAATTCTGTAAGCTTCTATCATGTCACCTCCTACTCACCTTCTCTCTAAACTAAAAACTCCTTAAATGCTGCAACCTTTCCTCTGCAGCAGAAACTTCCTGGTTCACGGCCTTCAATGCTGCAGCAGCCCATAGGCTGCTGGCTAGAAATATATATCCTGGGCCTTTCGGCAGGTTTGCCACGAGTACTTTGTTCTGTTCTGCTGATCTAAACCACAGATGCCTCTAGCCTAGTATAAGACTACTCTGACTGGCAGCAGCTCTTCCACAGAGGCCATCCCAGCCACCAAGATGTTTTTGACTGGAGATGAAAAGCATTGAAACTTGGGGCCTTTGGGGAACCTGCAGCAGAGCAGGTGCTCCTACAAACCATCTTACTGCCACTCTGTTTGTAGGCCAACACGTTTCCAAGCTACTGCTTCATTTGTTAGCCACCTTGAATACTGTTCACAATAGAAAAGCAACCTGCAAATAAATGGAACTATTAATCCAAGGAAGCTAATGCTGAAACAGTCCCCCGGCCACACTGAGTAGGTACATGAACCTCTCGCACCTCTTATGCCAGGAAGCCCAGTGGGCTCTACCTTTCCATCTTCCTCCACCCTCTGCTCCTGTCACATATTATTAAGGGAAGCAAATAGTGGGGGAGCTCCCTCCTTTCTTAAAACCAGCAAATCTCATGCACAATGCAAAACCTCAAGGCCTTCTCAAAATGCCATTCAGGAGCCACAGTAACTACCGTATTTTTCGCTCTATAAGACACACTTTTCCCCTCCTAAAATGTACGGGGAAATGTGTGTGTGTCTTATGGAGCAAATGCAGGCGGGAGGCTCTGCTCAGTGCTCCCTTTAAAGAGCTGCACACGCGCTCCACATGCTCTTTAAAGGGAGCGTGGCTCTTGCGGGAGCCTTCCTCCCGCTGCCCAGGAGAGGCTGTGTGCGGCTATCCCACAAGCCAGGACAGCAAGCGGGATCGTTGCGCCCCACTTGCTGTCCTGACTTGTGGGATAGCCGCGCACAGCCTCTTCCAGGCAGGGGGAGCTTTCATCCCGCTGCCCGGGGGAGGCTTCGGCAGCTATCCCATAAGCCAAAACAGCAAGAGTAGAGATATTCAAGGATATTCCGAAACAACTTCTGGACCTCAGGTCCAACTATACAGATCTGGTGTCGCTGCTGAAAGGAAACAGAATCATATTTAGGTGGGAATTCCCTCAAGGCCTATCCTTTACCTTTAAAGGCAAAAAATTTAAAATAAGATCAGTGGAGGAGAAAGAAAATTTTTTGAGAGACCACGAAGAAGACCTGCAAAAAGGAGTGGAAGGAGAACCAGGAGCCTTGCAACAAGCAGCAGTAGACAAGGCACTATCACGCTTGGCACTGGACATACCACAGAAAGTGATACCACCGTCAGAACAAGAGGAGTTATTGGGAGCAGTTGGAGGAAAATAATTTAAATACAACATGTCTCTGCAACTATTAAGTTGGAACATTCATGGACTGAATTCCCCGGAGAAAAGGAAAAAAGTCTTTCATTTGTTGAAAAAGGAGCATTTAGACCTAATTTGTTTACAGGAAACACATGTGATAAGGCTACACAGGAAAATATTTATCAACAAGAGATTGGGCCAAGAATTTATTTCATCAGATAAGGTTAAAAAGCGAGGAGTTGTCATTTATGCAAAGGAGAGCCTTTCACCAAAATTTGTTTTTAAAGATGACCAAGGCAGATTTATTGCAATTGAAATTCAAACACAAGGAGAAAAATTCTTAATAACTGGAGTTTATGCACCGAATGAGGGAAAATCTGAATTTTATAAAAAGCTGCATGAGACTTTGTTGGATTATATGGACTATAACATTATTTTGATGGGAGATATGAATGGAGTGGTATCCACAAACATGGACAAGTCGCAGAGACAGGTAGTTACGAAAGATGGCAGATTACCAAAAAATTTTTTTCAAATGACTGACAATATGGATTTGACTGACATTTGGAGAGTTAGGAATCCCCTGGCAAGAGAGGGAACCTTCTTTTCTGAAGCTCAAAAGACATGGACAAGAATTGACCAAATTTGGATAACTAGAGGGCTGGCACCCAAGACCAGGAAGGTTGAGATCTGCCCTAAGACGTGCTCCGACCATAATGCTGTGAGAATGGAAATGAAACTAACACCAACTGGTTCCTTCAGATGGAGGATGAATGACACTTTGTTCAGAGATCAAGAGGTGATTAAGAAGGCCCAAAAAACCTTGAGAGACTATTTTGAGATAAATTTGAAAACTACTGTGGAAAAAAGAGTAATCTGGGACGCAAGCAAAGCAGTTATGAGGGGGTTCTTGATTCAACAGAATTCATTAAAGAAGAGAGCCCAAAATGAGAAGAAGGAAATTTTTTTTGGAAAAAATAAAAGAGGGCGAGAAGAAATTGAGAGTGAAACCCAATTCACAAGAGATTCTGAGAGAAATAAAGTTATATCAAGTGCAATATGTGAAGATGATAAATCAGGAAATTGAATGGAAAATTAAACAAATGAGACAAAGGACTTTTGAATCGGCAAATAAATGTGGGAAATTGTTGGTCTGGCAGATGAAGAAAAGACAAAAACTCAATACCATTACTAACCTGGAAGTGGAAGGAAAAAACATTCAGAATCCAGTGGAAATTAGAAAATGCTTCCAGAGGTATTTTAAACAATTATATACACAAGGGCCCCAGAAAGAGTTTGATATAGACCAGTTTTTGAAAACAAATGGACTGCAAAAAATCTCTCAAGAAAATAAGATAATGTTGAATCACAAAATTACGGAACAGGACGTAGAAGGTGCCATTCAGAATATGCAATTGGGAAAATCTCCAGGGCTGGATGGCTTAACCTCTAAATACTATAGGACTTTGAAGGACTGGATAATTCAACCACTAAAGGAGGTTTGCAATGAAATTTTGGAGGGGGAAAAAGTGCCAGAGTCGTGGAAAGAAGCATATATTACACTCATACCGAAAACTGAGTCTGAAAAGACACAACTTAAGAACTACCGACCCATATCCCTGCTAAATGTGGATTACAAAATATTTGCTGATATTTTGGCTAAAGGGTTAAAAAAAGTATTAGGGGAAGTGATACACAAGGACAAAGCTGGCTTTCTCCCAGGTAGACATTTGTCTGATAATACAAGGAATATAATTAACATTTTGGAGAAGCTACAAGAAGACATTAATACCAAAGCAGTTTTGATTTTTCTGGACGCTGAGAAAGCTTTTGACAACATTTCTTGGAGCTTTATGAAGAAAAATCTTCAGGGGATGGGTGTAGGCCAAGGCTTTGAAAACGGTATATGTGCAATTTATTCAGAACAAAAAGCTAAGTTAATAGTGAATAATGTGGTGACAGAGGAATTTAAGATAGAGAAAGGGACACGACAAGGCTGCCCAATTTCCCCATTACTTTTTATTTTGGTCCTGGAGGTTTTGCTAAACATGATTAGAAGGGACCAGTTGGTTAAAGGTATAATGGTCGGAGCTAAACAATATAAACTGAAAGCCTTTGCAGATGACCTAGTATTGACATTACAGGAGCCAGAACCCAGTACTAAAAGAGTATTAGAATTGATTCAAGAGTTTGGTCATGTGGCAGGATTTAAGTTGAATAAGTCAAAAACTAAAGTCCTTGAGAAAAATTTAACAATGACTGAGAAAGAGAGATTTCAGAATGAGACAGGTTTAACAGTGGTTAAGAAGGTGAAATATTTGGGGATTAATATGACAGCTAAAAATGGGAACTTATTTAAAGACAATTATGAAAAATGTTGGTCGGAGGTTAAAAAGGATTTAGAGATATGGTCAAAACTGAAGCTTTCCTTATTGGGTCGAATTGCTGTTGTAAAGATGAATCTATTGCCAAGAATGTTGTTCTTGTTTCAATCATTACAAGTTTTAGACAAGATGGACTGTTGCAAGAGGTGGCAGAGAGATATTTCTAGATTCGTCTGGCAGGGCAAGAAGCCCAGAATAAAATTTAAAATACTAACTGATGCGAAAGAAAGAGGGGGATTTGCCCTGCCAGACCTCAAACTCTATTATGAATCAGCAGCTTTCTGCTGGTTGAAAGACTGGCTACTTCTTGAGAACACAGATATTTTGGACTTAGAAGGTTTTAACAATGTTTTTGGGTGGCATGCATATTTGTGGTATGACAACGTTAAAGCTCATAAAGCGTTTAAGAATCATATTGTCAGGAAAGCATTATTTAATGTTTGGACAAGATACAAAGACTTACTTGAAAATAAAACCCCAAGGTGGTTGTCACCAATGGAGGCGAAGGCTCTGAAAAAGCCCAATATGGAGGCCAAGTGGCTGAAATATTGGGAAATTTTGGAGCAGGAAGGAGACAAATTGAAACTGCAGAGCTTTGAGAAACTAAAAGATAAAGTGCGAAACTGGCTTCACTATTACCAAATAAGAGAGACCTTTAATTTAGATTAAAAAATTGGCTTCCAGGTGGAAAAATCAAAGTTGGAAACAGAACTGTTAGAACCCAAAACCAAGATCTTGTCAAAGATGTATAACTTGCTGTTGAAATGGAATACTCAGGATGAAACGGTTAAATCTGCAATGATTAAATGGGCACAGGATGTTGGTCATAATATTATGTTTGCTGACTGGGAACAGTTGTGGACCACCGGTATAAAATATACGGCATGTAATGCTTTAAGAGAGAATATTATGAAAATGATTTATAGGTGGTACATGACCCCAGTTAAGCTTGCAAAAATCTATCATTTGCCCGATAATAAATGTTGGAAATGTAAAGAGACTGAAGGTACATTCTTTCACCTTTGGTGGACGTGCCCAAGGATTAAGGCTTTCTGGGAGATGATCTATAATGAATTGAAAAAGGTATTTAAATATACCTTCTTGAAGAAACCAGAGGCCTTTCTCCTGGGCATAGTCGGCCACTTGGTGTCAAAGAAGGATAGAATTTTCTTTATGTACGCAACAACAGCAGCAAGAATACTCATCGCAAAGTACTGGAAGACACAAGATTTACCCACTCTGGAAGAATGGCAGATGAAGGTGATTGACTACATGGAAATGGCCGAGATGACTGGCAGAATCCGAAACCAGGGAGAGGAGTTGGTGGAAGAAGACTGGAAAAAGTTTAAAGAATATCTACAGAAATATTGTAAAATTTATGAATGTTAAATGGACGTTGGATGGAAAATAAGCGGTGTTGGTAAAAAGATTAATAAGAATATGTTAATATAGATTGATAATGAGGGAAAATGTATTTTTAATATAGGTTAAGATCTTGAGTAAAGTTAAGGATAGAGGGTAAGGATTTGCTGAATTAAATATCTGAACTAGAATACAAAAAGGGAGGTGTGAGGAGGTCAAGAAATTAGTGATGAAGTATGGGATATGAAAATTCTAATCTTTTTTCTGTTTTGTTTGTTGGTATTCTTTGTTCTTCTTTTTCTTTTTTATTATTCTGTTAAATTTTTTTTTCTTTATTCTGTACTTTTATTAATTGTTCAATAAATATTACTTTAAAAAAACAAAACAAAACAGCCAGAGGCTATCCCAGAAGCCAGGTCCCTCTTGCTGTTCTGGCTTCTGGGATTCAGAATACAGTGGTGCCTCGCAAGACGAAATTAATTCGTTCCGCAAGTTTTTTCTTCTTGCGAGTTTTTCGTCTTGCGAAGCACGGTTTCCCATAGGAATGCATTGAAATTCAATCAATGCGTTCCTATGGAAACCGCCTTCAGGCCAGGTCCGGGGACAGTCTGTCCCCCGACCTCTTCTGAAGGCTGGGGGGGGGGGACAAGGGCTTTTCTTCCCACCGCCAGCCTTCAGAAGGCTGTTCTGAAGGCTGGCGGTGGGAAGAAAAGCCCTTCTCCCCACCTCCCGCCTTGCAAGCTCCAGGGACAGGAGGGCTTTGCTGCCGACCGCCAGCATTTTAAAAGCCCCCGCTGTCCCGGGGCGATTTTAAAATGCTGGTGGGTGGCAGCGAAAGCTTCGCTGCCGCCCCCCAGCATTTTAAGATCGCCCGGGACAGTGGAGAAGTCTCCGCTGTCCTGGGAAGGCAGGCGGGGGGAGCAAAGACTTTTGCCCCCCGCCGGCCTTCAGAAGAGGTCCAGGACCTCTTCTGAAGGCCCGCGGTGGGCGAAAGTCTTTGCTCCCGACCGCCAGCATTTTAAAAGAGGTCCCCGGAGATTTCCCTATGGGCTTTCTTCTTGCGAAGCAAGCCCATAGGGAAATTCGTCTTGCGGAACGACTCAAAGACGGAAAACTCTTTCGTCTTGCGAGTTTTTCGTTTTGCGAGGCGTTCGTCTTGCGGGGTACCACTGTATTTTTTTTCTTGTTTTCCTCCTCCAAAAACTAGGTGCGTCTTATGGTCTGGTGCATCTTATAAGAGCAAAAAATGCGGTATTTGATGTATCTGTTTGATGTCATGCAATCAAGAACAGGAATGGTAAATTAATCATTATTCATAATCAACATGAAAGGGGGGGGAGAGACCTGAAGCAGCCTCTCTCGCCCTGCCCTGAACTTATTAACAGCTTGCCAGTGTTTTGTTTTGTTTTTTAAATCTGAAATAAAGAGTTGGAGACCTGAGCCTTCCAAAAAGACTGCAGCGACAGCAGTTTTTAATCAGCAATACAAACAAACCTTAATGCACTTTGCTAAAGACACAGCATGATATGTGAAATTTAAGAGCGAAACAGCCCCTCCACCCTCTCTCTTTTTCTAGGCAACTGGCTGACTTAAAAAATATCAACTGATGGAGGGTAATTAAGCCTGCAGCCTTCCTCTTGTAACCAAATGGACTATTTCTGCGTGACTACTCCAGCACTCTAAACAGGTCCATAAATCATTTTTATCCCAGAAAAAAACCCTGTTATTTGAATATTTTTCTATGTGTACCTACTTTAGATTATTTGTGCCGCACTGACAACCTGAAAGCAGAACACCCAACTTTCTTCTGCTTAGAAACACACACCAGACAAACCCAAAATCTTTTTACGTGATCACCCAGAGTCCATGGCTTTTTACAAGCACAGTCTACTCCAAACAAAGACAACCAGAAAGAAGACTTTTTCTGTGGACTGGGACTTTCGCCTTGAGCCATTCTCCACTTCCTGGAACTTGTACAATGCCACCAACCACTAGAAGACTCTGTGGATCACTCACAAGATCTACTCATCTGGGCTGGCATACTGGTCACCAACCAATCACTAAAGTCCATCAACAGTTCCTTCTGCCTCTGGAGGAATAGCTTGGAACTCGCCCATGAGGAAGAGGTCCCAAATCAGTGGTACAGCAGCAGTGTTCATTTCACAGCCTCTCTAGAAAACTACATCCAGTTGCAAACACAATATTGAGCTAGATGTATTAATGGCCTGACTCAGTACAAGGCAGATCCATGGGTCCATGGAAAGGCTGATTCCATGGCTGGTATCTTTTTCATCAACCAGCTCCTGCAGCAACTTACGCTCCTCTGGATCAGACTTCCCAGCCTGGTGCTTTCCAGAAATTTTGGAAACTCCATCAGCCCCAGCCAACACAGCTGATAGGATCTGTAGTTCAAAACATACGGGCCAGGGAAAGCTGATCAAGAGAGAAGTGTCTGAGAATTGTGCCATAACATCAGCTACCAGGAAGCAGAAGAGGCTTCTGTAAACATCTTCACTTATACTTTGTGTTCTGCACACGTTTAAATTGTCAGCAGCTTTGAGCGCCAGTCTTGGCTGAAAAGTGAGGCAGAAATATAACGTGAAGAAAGGTTAAGGTCTGCAGCTGGTGAAAAACAGAAAGATAGAATACTACAAGCAGCCACAGAATAGCTGCTATGCTATGTTACTGGGGGGCTGCTCCTCAAAACCCAGAATTATAATCTCCACCAGAGCATGAAAGCATCCAACTGTTTTATCAGAAAACAGACAGTTTATCTATGAAGTTTGATTCTGCATTCGTTTTAGACACACACTCACACGCTGTAGTAAAACAGGCTGATGTTATTGTGGGGAGGGAACTGGTCACTTCCAAATCCTTGAACCCGCCAAGAAACTGCCTACTTTAAAGTTTGCTCCCTCCTTTAATCTTAAGCAGCAATGGAAATTCTAAGTCCACCTGTTACTTCCTGCACTGATGCTTCTAAGACCTAAGCAGAGCCTTCAGCAACCTGGAGCCCTCTAGATGTTTTGAACTCCAGATGGGAAGAGCTGAAGATAGACCTATACAGTGGTACCTCGGGTTACATACGCTTCAGGTTTCAGACGCTTCAGGTTACAGACTCTGTGAGCCACACAACTGCACCTCTGCAGGACAGAGCAGACAACCTGTTGCAGAGCACCTACAACTCACAGAGCTGAATCTCGGTGGTTGTTACTAGCCTGGGATGGAGGAGGGGTAGAGGAAGAGAGCCCATAGTCAGAGTAACTGTTGCAGGAAAAGTAGGCTTGTAAAGAATGCAGGAAGGGGTGTGTTCTGCACTGAAAAATGCAATTCGTTGTTGTGTTTTTATTTTTTAAAGAACAACTCCTTCATTGGCAAACAAATCTGCTGACTTCATGATTTTCCCCAGAAGCGAGATCTGATTCATGGAAGTGAACACTCCCTCCTCAGAAATGGAACCAGAAGGGAGAGCATGACAGTGACAACAGCAGTCCCAAGTTAAGTGTGGTGCTTACACTGCCTGGAACATTTCAAACTTTGCCAACACGACAGTCCTGGTGTGCGTGACCTGCATCTGTGTCAACACCCATCCCGCAACTGGAGACCAAACTCACCCTCCCCAATCTGCACCATCTGCAGACAGAGAAGCTGCTGGCAAACAGCAGCACCGCCAGGCCCACAAAACAATCCACCTGCCAGACTGCTGAGCACCCAGCTCTAACATGCTGCCTACCAAAGTATCACACCCCCTTTCAGGAACAGGGGATTTTTGACCCAACCCTTCTCTTACAATTGGCTTGCTGCTAAGAAAACGGAAGAGGAAGAATGGCAGCGATTTGTGTGTTTTGTTTTTCCTGACAGCTGGGTGCCAGAAGGGCAGCATGCAGCAAGGATAGCAACCTTCTTGCTTGGACCAGCTCACAGCCTCCCCTTGATAGGAAAACTGGGAACTCAAATCAGCAGTGGGGCAGCAGAACACCACACACACAGAGGGAAGCTTGAAAAAGGAGGAAGGCAGCTTCATAAAAAGGACAAGGCAGAAAAAAGGAGCGCCAGCTCTGGGGCATGAGCTAGACTGCCATGTCCACAAAGGCACGAATCAGGAAAAAGCAGCACAGAAGGGAGGGAGATAGGGCTGCCATGGACCCAGGATGCCTGGGACAGAATACGATGCTAAGAGAACATGGATCCACCTGGCCAAGGGGGTGACATGAGGTTGTAATGAGCAAGGACAGGAAGGCAGGACAATGAATTGGGAAGAGGTTTGAAGAAGCCAAGAGACAGTGGTGGGAGACCAGTGTTTAAACGTCGCGTTGGGCCATGAAGCTCACTGGGTGGCCTTGTTGCTGTCGCTGCCTCTCCGCCTAACCTACCTAGCAGGGCTGTTGTGAGGATCAAATGAGGAGGAAGACAACCATGTACACTACATCGAGCTCCTGGGAGGGAAAGGTGGAATATAACTGCAGTAAATAAATAAAAAGGAGGAGAGCCAGGAGGAAGAGCTGGCTGAACCAGCTGCTGGGAGTTTTGTGGGAGGGGGGTTATTGGTCTGAAGTTTTTACCTGCCTAAATCAACTCTGGAGTTCACTTCTATTTACATTTGGGTTTTTGGGTGCTGGTGGGCTGCAGTTTCAGGGACAGGTGCAAACAGGAGAACCAGGGGAGAGAGGTGGCAGGAACGGTGCTGGAAGGATGCAAAGGGGAAAGGGAGAGCAACGCAGCAAATACCTAATGGCGGGGGGCGAGAGGGAGGAGAGCTGGCTGCTCAATGGCAGCAGTTTAGTGCAATCTGCACTGAAGGGTAAATCCGAATTAGGCTTGTCGGGTTCACGCCTTGGTCTCCCTTTGAGAGCCAGACTATAAAGAAGAGGATGGTGAGAGAAGAGAGGAGAGCAGGCTGGCCACGGGCAGCAGCTCGGTGCAATCCGAATTAAGGCTTCGATTCGGATTAGGCTTGCTTCGGGGCGCGCAGTACCACCCACCCTTTCCCTGCTGCAAGGGGGAGGAAAAGGGAGGTGGGCGGGAGAGGCAGGAACAGTAGAATGGGAGAGCTGCCTGGGCGAAGAGGCAGCGTTTCGCCGTAATCCGAATTAAGGGTGCGCCCTCCTGCTCCGCTACCCGCCCGCCACGCAACCCCATTAAGCAGGGACAGAAAGGAGCTGGGGGGTCTCTGGCGGGGCAGGCAGCTTCTTCAGCGCGCTTCATCTTAATCGAGACTCTCATCCGGAGTCGATCCGGATCGTGCGTACTCCCGAGGCGGCGCCTGCCTCCCTCCCTCCCTAACTCACGCCGAGGGGCTCCCTCCGTGCTGGGCGACATCCTCGGGCGCGTCGTAGAAGAGCTCCTCGGTGTCGGAGTCGGACGCCATGCGGACGCGAAGCGGCGGACGGACCCACAAGGGAAACCGGAGCAGAAGTGGCGGCGGCGGCGGCGGCAGCAACCGGGCCGGGCCTCTCGCGCGAAGTCTCGCGAGAGAGGGCGGGGGGGGGAGGGAGAAGGGGAGGGAAGCTGCAGAGCTACGAAGAGGGAAGCGAAGAGTTGGAGGGGTAGCCGCAGAGACACTTCTGGGTTCCACTCCGCCAGGGTTTCCCCCAAGCAATCTGAGACTGTGCCTGCATGAAGCTCTAACTTCTCTTCATGCCTCTTCTGGCTCTGGGAGACAAGGCAGGAGGGGATTGCTCATTTGTATGTACAGTATTAACATTAACTGTTAATCCATCCCCCACATATTGCTGTTAGCACCCCAAGGCAAAGTGTAAGCAGTGATTTATTTATTTTCTGAGGGTACCGAAGGTTATGCAGCACCTATCTTTTCTAGAAAGAAAAGCACTGGTTAAAAATGTGGCACTAACTTTAACAACTTCATAGTGAGTTCCGGCATCTTTTTTTCTAGAACAAAAGCACAGAGTTTTATTTTAACTAACTGCAGTAAACAGAATAGTCGTCAGCAGGAAGAAGGCATAACTATCAGATCATGGAATCACTCTGAAAGATGCCAAAGCATGCAGTACTGTGTGGAACAAGCCCCACACCATGAATAGGAGAGGAACATGTTGCCCCATCAACTGAGAATTTCACATCACTCCCTGGAAGTTAAAATGAGCTTCTCAGCTGCATCTTAATAAACAAAGGTGCTTGTGCCATCCAATCAAAAATTAGGAGCAAGAGAGCAGGGAGAGAATATCTGAAGGAACATGGAGAGGGACATATTATGCTTTGGGGGTGTTTTTCTGCTAAGGGGACAGGACACCTTCACCGCATCAAAGGGATGATGGACGGGACCATGTATCGTCAAATCTTGGGTGAGCACCTCCTTTCCTCAGCCAGGGCATTGAAAATGGGTCGAGGATGGGTATTCCAGCATGTCAGTGACCCCAAACACACGGCCAAGGCACCCTTAAAGGAGTGGCTCAAGAAGCAGCACATTAAGGTCCTGGAGCGGCCTAGCCAGTCTCCAGACTGTAATCCCATCGAAAATCTGTGGAGGGAGCTGAATGTTCGAGTAGCTACACATCAGCCTCAAAATCTTGCTGACTTGGAGAGGATCTGCAAAGAGGAGTGGGACAAAATACCTCCTGAGATGTGTGCAAACCTGGTGGCCCCCTACAAGAAAAGTCTAACCTCTGTAATTGCCAACAGGGGTTTTGCCACCAAGTACTACCGTATTTTTCGTCCCATAGGACGCTCCGTCCCATAGGACGCACCTAGTTTTTTGGGGAGGAAATAAAGGAAATTTTCCCCCCTTTATTCCCCCCCCCCCAAAGCAGGTCGGGGAAACCGAACCAGGTCGAGGAACAGCGGGATGGCGGCGCTGCGCCTCCCTGCTGTCCCCCGAGCTTGTGGGGCTGGCCGATGTCTGCCCGGCGCGTGGGGCTGGCCGATGTCTGCCCAGCGAGAGGGGCGCCCCGCCCGCCGGGCGGCAAGCTGCTATCCACAGCGTGGGAAGCCCTGCGGGACCTCCTGCAGGGCTGCCTAGGCTGCGGATGTGTTCCCGAAGCGCTGGGCGCTCTGCTTTCAGGGTGCTGCCTAGGCTGCGGATGTGTTCCCGAAGCGCCGGGCGCTCTGCTTTCACGGCGCCCGACGCTCCGGGAAGCAGGCTGCTATCTGCAGCCTAGACAGCCCTGCGGGACCTCCCGCAGGGCTGCCTAGGCTGCGGATGTCTTCCTGAAGCCTGGAGAGCAAGAGGGGTCGGTGCGCACCGACCCCTCTCGCTCTGCAAGCTTCAGCGAAAGCCTGCATTCGCCCCATAGGACGCACCCAGATTTCCCCTTCATTTTTGGAGGGGAAAAAGTGCGTCCTATAGGGCAAAAAATACGGTAAGTCATCTTTTGCAAAGGGGTCAAATGCTTATTTCACTCATTATAATGCACATCAATCTCTGACTTTTGTCTTCTGGATTTCTGGGGGTTTTCCTGTTGTTATTCTGTCTCTCACAGCTACAATAAACCTACCAGGACGTTGTCGAAGATGGCACCTGAAGCAAGTCTCCTGTGAGCCTCAGCAGAGAGAGTAGGAGCTTTTAAAAATAAGGAAAAAAGACACACTCCCGGAAAACAAGCTTATATCGCAGCCAGATAAGGACTCTGGGAGTTGAACAGCATTTTAAACATCCTCCCTTCCTTTGAGGCTCTTTGAAATCCCGCTGAAGCCATCCAAAACTCCTTGAGGTTATCTAAAACTATTTGAGGCTAATTACAACACTCTGAGTTTCCTTCAAACAAAGCCCTCTAATATACGGACGGGAAAAAGTAACCCAAATCTAGTCCGGGGATGGTACTCAGGCGGCAAACGGGCAAATTTAGCAGGGGATCAAATACTTTCCCCCCTCACTGTACACAGAGCCCTTCCTTTGGTTTCCTTACACCTCACGAGGGGCCTGACCCCACACCCAACAGAGTGGCAGCTTGAACCATGGATCACCACTTCAGAGGGGACCCAATGTTTTTGCATAGCCTTTAGATTCCCTTTCTCCAGGCCCACAGAAACAAACTCCAGCAACTGCTCAGAAGGATCTTCTAGTTCAAATCCTATCAGGGTGTAGGGCAACCGGGAGGTGTGGAGGCTGGGTATGATGTCCATTGAGGAAGAATGTGCTTTGATTGGCTGTGTAGTTCTGAAGGCCATTCATCCCTAGGTTTGACTGACTTTCTCCCTGCTATGTACAAGGCCTGAAGTAAGGAAGACAAAGCTTCTCTGCTCCTTGCTCCTCAAATTGCTTTGCAAACATGTGCATATTAGGTACTAGGAGGAATGCTGACTAAAATACTGATGAATTTTCACAAGGCCTTTATCATATTTTTAACAGAATGCAAACTGTTCTATACGTTTTCACATGGAAAGAGGTGAGTGAGCAGAAAGTACCCCCTAGTGGGACAGTGAGTCAGTGGCACAACCAAGACTTTTGAAGTCCTGAGGCTGCCTGGTCTTCAGTGCTTGGAGTGATGTTCTCCTGCACCAGCTGATGCCCTCCAGATGCTTAGGACTACAGTCCCCACCAGAGCCCCTCATTCGTTTAGGTGTTCATGTACACACTGAATAACAACAATAAAATGGATGCCAGGGCCATTATCAGCAATAAAGTTTTCTTATTTGCAGATAACACAAAGCACTTGGAGCAAAAAGTGACCGAGGAAGTGAGCTCCCGTTGCTCGGTCCCTGCTCCTGCCAACCTAGCAGTTCGAAAGCACGTCAAAGTGCAAGTAGATAAATAGGGACCGCTCCGGCGGGAAGGTAAACAGCGTTTCCGTGCGCTGCTCTGGTGTCAGTGTTCCGTTGCACCAGAAGCGGCTTAGTCATGCTGGCTACATGACCTGGGAAAACCATTTGCAGAACAGACAAACTCCGTCTCCCTCGGCCTGTAAAGTGAGATGAGCACCGCAACCCCAGAGTCATTCGCGACTGGACTGAACTGTCAGGAGTCCCTTTACCTTTATGAAGATTAAGGCACACCTCAAAAATCAAAATGATTTTACAGTCATCCTTTACAGACTGTCCTCGGGTCTGGTATTGGACCACTTCAATCAGATACTCCCTGCCGAAGTAGACAGATCCTCCGAGCTGGAAGGCCCACCACTTGCCCCCTTGACCCGTGCCCGTCCTGGCTGATTAGAGCGTGTACAGATGAGGTGCGCCCCCCCCCCGGGTGAGATCATCAATCAGTCCCTTGGCATGGGGACTTTCCTAGGGGAGTTGAAGGAAGCAGTGGTGCATCTGCTCTTAAAGAAAACATCTCTAGATCCTTTAAATCTATCCAATTACCGCCCGGTTTTGAATCTTCCATACCCGGGTAAGGTAATTGAGAGAGTAGTGCTGAACAGCTTGGTAGGTTTCTGGATAACCCATTTCAGTCTGGCTTTTGCCATGGTTATGGGACTGAGACGGCTTTGGTCGTCCTAACAGATGATCTCCGTAGACAGCTGGATCGAGGCGGGTCGGGACTGCTGATTCTCTTAGATCTGTCAGCAGCCTTCGACATAGTTGATCACGAACTTTTGGACCACTGCCTTGCCGACGTGGGGATTCAGGGCACAGTTCAACGATGGTTGCGCTCCTTTATCTCAGGTCAGGGACAGAGGGTGGTGCTAGGGAGGGAGTTGTCGCCGTGGCACTCCTTGATGTGTGGAGTCTCGCAGGGTGCAATCCTTTCCCCAATACTTTTTAATATCTTTATGCGCCCCCTTGACCAGATTGTCTAGAGCTTTGGGCTGGGTTGCCAGGCCTTTGGTCAGGGCGCAGCCTGACTCCCTCCTCTGGCAACCTGCACAGAATTTTGTTTAATCGGTTGCCATCAATTTGATTTTAACTAATTTTTATAATGAAAATTTTTAGAATGTGTTATTATTTGATTGTTTATTTGATTGTTGTTAGCCGCCCTGAGCCCAGCTTGGCTGGGGAGGGCGGGATATAAATAAAATTTATTGTTTATTATTATTATTATTAATATGCTGATGGCACCCAGCTTTATCTGTTGATGGACGGCCGCCCTGACTCGGCCCCGGACACTGACCAGATGCTTGGAAGCTGTGGCTGGATGGCTGCGTGGGAGCCGGTTGAAGTTAAATCCTTCGAAGACAGAGATCCTCTGGCTGGGTCTGGACGACATGGGGTTGGGGGGCCAACTCCCATCTTTTGCGGGGGGCTCAATTAGTGCCAGCCCCTTCTGTCAAGAGCTTGGGTGTAACCTTCGATGCTTCCCTTTCCATGGAGGCGTAAGTTGCACCCACAGCAAAAGTGGCATTTTTCCATCTCCGCCATATTAAGCAGTTGGTCCCTTACCATTCTCTCCCTGATTTGGCCACAGTGATCCATGCGACGGTCACCTCCAGGCTTGATTATTATAACTCACTCTATGCGGGGCTGCCCTTGAAGCTGACCCAGAAACTCCAGCGGGTGTAGAATGCTGCAGTGAGGCTCCTTACGGGGTCCTTGCCAAGGGATCAAATTCATCCAGTGCTTTACCAACAGTAATCCTCCAGCCTCTCCTGCAGAGGCCCAGGGCAGAGAGGCGGAGGGAACTAAGTTCTCGCAGGAGGAGTGCTCGCCTCCAGGCCAGGTGAGGCGAGTCACCTGTGGACCGGGGCCGCCCTATGCCTCAGAGAAGATAAAGGCCAGCCCACCCAGTCCCAGGTTGCGGGAGCAACATCGTTGGTTACCTGTTCCTGCAGGCACCCTGTCCTGCTTTCTGCCAGAGTTCCTGACCATGCTCGACTCCGTGCCTTGGACTCCTCTTCAGCCTCAGACCGGACACGGACCACGCCTCATGGTAACCCCCCCCCTAGGAACAGCACAGGTACATTTGTAGTCTCTGCAGATGCGGACCGAACCATTAGGCTTGACAGGTGTGACGATCGGGGTTTCCCAGGGGGCATTAGGCACAGGCTCCAGCACTCCTTGCTCCAGAAGCTGGTCCAGTTCCTCACCTATACGGGGTTTCAGGGTGGATGGGAGCCGGCGGGTCTTGATCCTGACAGGTCGTACTGCGGGGTCAAGCTGTAGGGCAATGTGGGGGCGTATACTGTCCCAATTTCCCATCAAACCCCCCCCCCGGAAATTCCTTGCATGTAGCGTCCACGTCCACTTGTAAGTTAGTGCGGTTCACCCCGGTGATGGCTAGCTCCAGTGGCCCAAACCATGCCAATCCCAGTAGGCTAACGTAGGGGCCCTAGACAACAAGCAAGTACATTTGCCACGTCCGCCCTCGATATTGCACCCTGAAGGTCCCCACCCCCGTTGTGGAGACCTTACGTTTATGGAAGTCCCGAATAGTAAATGGGGCCGGCCTGAGTTTGGGACCCCCACTAGGACACAGTTTCCTTAAGGTCCTTGCTGAGATTATGGATAGAGTTGAACCCGTGTCAAGCTCCATGCGGCACGGGGCCCCCTCTGTACCTCTACATAATTTTTCTCTACGTTGGGGTGGGGCAACTGGTATACCTGGAAGTCCGTGAGGTCCGTCGAGTTGCCTTGGTGCGTTGGGCCCCGGGACCTGGGGCTCTTGGATCGGTCATCCGATGCCTAGTGTCGGGTGGGCTGAGCCTGACACACCCGGGCGATGTGTCCCGATTTTCTGCACTGCCTGCACTCTGCATTGCAGAAACGGCAGGTCCTCCTCTCGTGACTCTCCCCGCAGCTTGCGCAGTTCCCTCCTTCTCGTCGAGGCAGCTGTGGCCTGTGCGCTGCTTGAGTGCACCGTTGTACTCGGTGCACCTCCTCCCTGTCAGATCCTGCGTCATCGGTGAGGTCTTCATGGTGGACCCTCGGTTGGGACGGCGGGCTTGGCTGTGCCTCTTGCGTCGACCTCTCAGCAGATTCCATTGCCAGGGCCTCCTCCAGAGCGACCTGAAATGTTAGGTCCTTCTTGGCGTAGAGGCGTCATTGCAGCTTCTCATCCTTCAGGCCACAGACGAGGTGGTCACAAAGTATGTTCTCCAACTCTGAGAAGTTGCAGAACTGGGCAGCTTGGCAGAGAGAGGTCACAAACCCAGTTATGGTTTCCCTAGGGGCTTGCTGCTTTGCATAGAGGGCATTTCAACGAGCCACCACTGAGGGCTGCAGCGAGAAGTGCCCTTCCATTATTATTTTGTAAGGAACAGTAGCAATGTCTTTAGGCGCAAGGAGAGGCTGGGCAATTTCGAACGTCTCCTCTCCGTAGATGCTGAAGAATATTGCCCTCTTCCTGGTGTCATTGGTGACCCCTTTGCCTTCTAGGAGGAAGGTGAAGCAGGAGGCGTATGCTTCCCAGTCTCCTGATTCTGGGTTGAACTGTGAGAAGCTGCTGTTGGTTGCCATTCTGAGTTCCTTGGGTCCCAGAGCTGAAGCCTGGATACACGGTGCGAGGCAGCGGTATGGCAGGTGGCGGTGCTGTGCTGCTGTGTGTGGCCGTCAGCTCAGCGGGATCCCACCTTTGTCGCCAGTGAAATATACTCGGAGTTGAGTGTGGATTTCTTGCTCTTTATACAGGTTATAGTAGCGAGGAATGGAAGTTCCCCCAAACTGTCTGCTTTATATTCATTATTTACACAATGGGCCGCACGTGATTGGCTAATTCTCCTGTAGGCCAATCAGGTTGCAGATTCACTTCCACCTGAAGCTGGATTGGGTGGCTCCTGCGAACCAATCAGACTGCTGCATTCTGAATCCTATTGTTCTAGGACCAATCAGACTGCTGCATTTTGGATCCTATTCAACTCAGTACATAACACGCCTGTTAAGCCGGACAGGTCAGTGAGAATATGCGCAGACTACAAATGCACAACCAACAAGGCGCTTCAGCAGCACGCTTATCCAGTTGCTGTCGTCCACCACCTGCTGCATTCTCTGGGTGATGGCAAGGTCTTCGCTAAACTGGACCTTGCCCAAGCCTATCAACAACTGCCTGTTGACGACGATCGTCACCCACTGAGGGGCGTTCCAGTGCCGCTGGCTACAGTTCGGGATAAGCGTGGTACCTGGCATCTTTCAAAGCCTCATGGAGCATCTCCTGCAGGGGCTACCGGGCATGGTGCCGTATTTCGATAATGTGTTGGTGTCAGGGAACTGCCATCAGAGGCACGGGAGAAGGAGAGGGTCTCTGATTCTGCAGGGGAAGGTCCAAGCGCTAGAGGAAGACTTAGCCGGGAAGAAGGGGAAGAGAATGAGTGTAACACCAGGGATCCAGGAGAGCAACGGGACAGGGAGGTGCAGGGGCTCCAGGACTCTTCGTTGGAAGTTAGCGAGGAGAGCCCAAGCACCCCGCTGCCCACGCCCACCCTGCACAGGAGACTCCCGCGCAGTGAGAGGCGGAAACGATTGGGCGTCAAACAACTCTTATGTTGGCAACGCTTTAAGAAACGCCCACAGACAGATTCTACGAGTGACTAAGGGCAGCCACGCTGAGATGGGCTGCGTAGTCCAGAGGTTTTAACCAGGCAATCCGATGCTCAAACGGAGCAGGATTACGCACAAGTAACTCCCAACCACTACAGTTGGTATCCACAGACTCACACCAGCAGCTGTTTGAGCGCATCCACGCCGTGCTGACCAGGTTCCAGGTAGGTGGCTGGGCTCAAGGTGAAAAAAGAAAAGTGCCAGATCGCCGTTCCGCAGGTGGAGTTCCTGGGTTACCTTATTGACGCCTCCGGTCTTCACCCAACTGCATCCAAGATCCAGGCCATTCAGCAGGCCCCAATTCCAAAAAGCAAGACGGAGTTGAAGGCGTTCCTGGGGCTGCCACAACATGTTCCCGCCAAACAAAGCAACGCTAGCCGAGCCTCTACACTGCCTCCTCAGCACGAAGGTACTGTGGTCCTGGGGTCAACAGGAAACAGAGGCCTTCAACGCTGTCAAAGCCCTCCTCTCATCAGACAGTGTGCTGGTACAGTACAGTGAAGCCAGGCTGCTGGTCGTTGCCTGCGACATCTCGCCCTTTGGAATCAGGGCTGTCCTCAGTCACCGGTTTCCAGATGGTAGGGAAGCACAACTCGCCTTCTTCTCCTGGACACTGTGTCTAGCCGAACGGAATTACAGCCAGCTCGACAAGGAGGCACTGGCACTTGTGGCTGCAGTAAAGAGGTTCCACGAATACTTCTATGGGAGAACCTTCGACCTCATCACTGACCACAAGCTGCTCCTGGGCCTCCTTGGCGGTGATCGACCAACACCACCGGTCCTCTCGCCACTCATGCTGTGATGGACTGTCTTTCTGGCAGCTTACAGCTAGCAGCTCGTCCATCGCCCTGGAAAATCGATGGGCCACGCCAACACTCTCAGTCGTTGCCCTCTTCCAGCACTTGTGGAAGACCTGGCTCCTGCTTCATCACTCCTCCTGTCCAGAGTTCCCGCCTAAACTAACTGCCGCGGACCTGAGTGAAAACTATCTACAGACCTGATTGAAAACTATATACAGTATCCCCCTGTTGGCCCAGGGTGAAACTACACTACATAACACCCCTCCCCACCGAGATAAGGCGTTAGTTACAATCGTAATGGTTTCCTTATATACAGCACTACGCGTAATGGTTCAATTAGGCACAAAAGCATAACGGTTACATTTCCCATACTTAGACCAACAGTGATACCTGTCCAACAACGTAGTCCTTTAAATAAGTTGGGCGCTTGGAAACTCTGCCAGACCGCCGGGGACTGGTAGCCAAGTCCGGAGGGCCACACAGTTCTCGCTGAGGCTGTGGTGCGACCCTAGGTGGCGTTGGAACCAACTCCCCTGGATCCGCTGTTGTGGGTGGAGCCTCCGCAAGTGGAGTGGTCTGAGTCTGTTCTGAGACGGCTTGGTTCGGCTCCACGCTGGCAGTTTGCGAGGGAGGTGTAGGTGGGGCCTCGCCATCTGTACGTGTCTCTTCTGTAGCCGCAAACGCAGTTGGGGGCACCTCGGTAGTGTCTAAGTCGCCAACCCTGCGCCTAAGCTGGTCTATGTGCCGTCGCCACAAACGTCCGTCTTCGAGTGCCACCTGGTACGAGCGAGGTCCAGTGACTCCCACTACTGTGGCTGGCACCCAAGGGATGTCCCCCACATAGTTCCGGGCAAAGACCTGGTTTCCTGGGACGAATGACCGTGGTGCGTTGGCACAGCCTGGGGGTTCAGCCACGGCAAAGTCTGGGTGTAGCCGGTCGAGCGGTGACCTGAGGCGGCGGCCCATAAGCAGTTCAGCAGGACTCCTCCCTGTGGCCGCATGAGGAGTGATGTGTTGCACGAACAAGTATTCGGCGACCCGCTCATGCCAGTCTCCCCGGTCCAGGCGTGCCAGTGCCTCTTTTGTCGAGCGCACCATTCTTTCCGCTTGCCCGTTGCTGGATGGATGAAAAGGTGCCGTTAGGGCATGGCGGATGCCCAGTCCCAAAAGATACCGCTCAAACGTGCCTGACGTGAACTGCGGTCCGTTGTCAGAGACAAGGACATCAGGACACCCATGCGTTGCAAACAGGCCTCGCAGCACCCGGATGACAGCTTCGGTAGTGGTGGAGGGCATCAGGGCGACCTCCAGCCATTTGGAATAGGCGTCCACCACTACCATAAAGGTCCGGCCGTGAAAGGGGCCAGCCAGATCGATGTGCACCCTCGACCAGGGTGTCTTTGGCGTCTCCCAGGTGTGTCCCTTAGCTGCCGGTGGTGCAGGCCTCGACTCTTGGCACGCTTGACAGGCGGACACCCAGGCAGTGATGGCATCGTCCATATTAGGCCACCAGACGTAACACCGAGCCAACGCCTTCATTTTGACAATTCCCGGGTGGCCAACGTGCAGAGCCTCCAGGACGCGCTGACGGAGTCCCTGGGGAATCACGACGCGGTCTCCCCACAGCAGACAGCCGCGATGAGCTGAGAGTTCATGTTGTCTGGTTGCGAAGGGCTGGAACTCCGATGCAAAAGGCCCTTGTGGCCACCCCCTCCACACCCAGTTGAGCACCCGGCTGATGGTGCGATCCTGGGCAGACGCGGAGGCCACAGTGGCAGCCGATACAGGCGCTGCCGGAAGATCCTCAATCAGAAGGAGCGATGAAGCTGGAGCCGGGTCTTCCACAAATGCTGGAAGAGGGCAACGGCTGAGGGCGTCGGCATGGCCCATCGATTTCCCCGGGCGATGGATGAGCCGGTAGTGGTAGGCAGCCAGGAAAACAGTCCATCGCAGCATGCGTGGTGAGAGGACCGGTGGAGTTGGGCGATCACCGGCGAGGAGGCCCAGGAGTGGCTTGTGGTCAGTGATGAGGTCAAAAGTCCTGCCATAGAGGTATTCATGGAACCTCTTCACTCCAGCCACAAGTGCCAATGCCTCCTTGTCGAGCTGGCTGTAATTCCGTTCCATCGGAGATAGTGTCCTGGAAAAGTAGGCGAGCGGTGCTTCTCTTCCATCTGGAAAACGGTGACTAAGGACAGCACCGATGCCAAAAGGTGAGGCGTCGCAGGCAAGGACCAGCGGCCTGGATTCACTGTACTGTACCAGCACACTGTCTGAAGAAAGGAGAGCCTTGACCGCGTTGAAGGCCGCCGTCTCTCGATGACCCCAGGCCCAAGGCGTCTTAGTGCTAAGGAGTCGGTGAAGAGGCTCAGCCACTGTGGCTTTGTGGGGCAGGAACATGTTATAAAAGTTCAGCAGCCCCAGGAATGCCTGCAACTCCGTTTTGTCCTTTGGGGTGGGGGCCTGCTGGATAGCGCGGATCTTGGATGTGGTTGGATGAAGGCCGGAGGCATCGATAAGATAGCCCAGGAACTCTACCTGTGGAACGGCAATCAGGCACTTCTCCCTCTTTACCTTGAGCCCGGCCTCCTGGAACCTGGTCAGCACGGCACGGAGGCGCTCGAACAGCTGCTGGTGTGAGTCTGCAGACACCAAGACGTCATCAAAATATGGTACCACGCCCGGAAGCCCTTGCAGGAGACGCTCCATAAGGCTTTGGAAGATGCCAGGAGCCACACTCACCCCGAACTGCAACCGGCGGCAACGGAATGCCCCCCGGTGGGTGACGATCGTCTGGGCTTCAGCAGTGGCATCATCGACTGGCAGTTGTTGATAGGCTTGGGCAAGGTCCAGCTTAGCGAAGACCTTACCCTCACCCAGGGAATGCAGCAGGTGTTGGACAACAGGAACCGGATAAGCGTGCTGCTGAAGTGCCTTGTTGATTGTGCACTTGTAGTCAGCGCAGATTCTCACCGACCCATCTGGCTTGACAGGCGTGACGATGGGGGTTTCCCACTTTGCGTGGTCAACGGGCTCCAAAACTCCTTGGGCGATCAGTTTGTCCAGTTGTTCGTCCACCTTAGCCTTGAGAGCAAAGGGAACCCGGCGTGGCTTAAGCTTGATGGGGGCGACTTGTGGATCAAGGCTAAAGGAGATGGGCGTACCAGTATATTGTCCCAAGGTGCCGTCAAAAACCTCGGCAAAGTCTTTGACCAGACCCTCAGTCTCTGCGTTAGAGATAAGGTTGATGCCGGTGACTTCCAGGCCGAGGGCATCAAACCAGTCTAGCCCTAGGAGGCTTGGCCGCTGACCTTCGACCACCACCAACCGGAGCAGGCCCGAAAAATCCTTGAAGGCGATCCGGAACCGGCCAACGCCTACCACGGGAATGTCGTTTCCCTGGTAGTCTCTCAGGTGTACGCGGTGAGAGTCGAGTTGCCTTTTGGATACTCTGGGTACCAGTCTTTTGATGGTGCTCCATGACACGACGGACAGGGCAGACCCGGTGTCGATCTCCATGTCACATGGAGCTCCTTCAATGAGCACCGTGACGTTCAGCTTGCGTCGCGTAGACGAGTCGGTTTGGCCAATCGTGGTTCCAGACGGGCAGCGGCAGTTGGTGAGAGCGAAACAACTTTCCTTGGCAGACTGGCGTGAAGACTTGAACTTGCGAGTCGATGAAGGGGGGGTGTCAGACGGAGCCGATCGGCAGACCTTAGCGATGTGGCCCCTTCTGGAACACCTCCTACAGATGGCGTCTCTGAATCGACACTTGGCACGGGAATGGTCGCCTCCGCAGCCAGCACATTCCGGTTGGCCCTTGGACTTCTGTTGGAGCTTCCTGCGCTCCCGCTTTGTCTGGTGCACGTCATCGTCTTCACTGGAGGATGCCTCATCACTGCTGGCCTCTTCATGATGCACCGGAACTGGCCCCCTAGCAAGACGCGGGCTGCTGGACTTGCGGATCTCCTGGGCGGAGCGTTCAGCAGCTTCTGAGGCCACAGCCTCCTCAATGGCTTTCTGTAGCGTGAGGTCTGGCTTGGCTAGGAGACGCCGTTGCAGATGGATGTCCCGGACCCTGCAGACGATTCGATCCATCAGGGCATCGTCTAAGTCTCGGAACTCACAGTGCATTGCAGCCTGTCGCAGGGCGGTGGCGTAGTTGTTGATTGACTCCCCCTCTGCCTGGTTCCAGCGGTAGAACGCATGGCGGGCAGCAATCTTGGACGGCTTTGGTGCGTAGTGGTTGCGGAGCTTTTCTTGGATCGTGTCCCATGGGGTTGCCTGGACTGCTTCAGGCGCAACCAATGCTCGGGCCGTCTCAAACACCTCAGGCCCACAGAGGCTGAGGAATAGGCCCCGCTTCCGATCCACTGATACTGCTGTCAGCTCGTTGGCTTGGAGGTAGCAGTCGAACCGAGCGAGGTAGGAGTCCCATGACTCAGAGGCTGGCGCAAACGGCGGTAGAGGCACAAGTGAAGCCATGATTCCGATGCCGGCGTGAAGGGCGATGGATGGAACACAGTGCTCTAGCCAGAACAGTCAGCTCTGAATTGGTTCTGCCCAGTGATTTCGCTCAGTGATTTCGCTCAGTGATTTCGCTCTGTGATTCAGCTCAGTTCAGAGGCTGGCCGCATCTGGCTGTGCTCTGATGTCCATCAATCCCACCTTCGTCGCCAGTGTTAAGTCGTGGGTTGACATAGCAGCCGGCACAGCGATTTCTTCAAGTAGCTCTTTATTAAGATAAGCTGGAATAGAACTGACTGCCAACAGCTCAGCCGGCCTGTATTTATAGGCAGCCGGCTGTCAACATTGTAACCACACAGCCCAGAGTTTCCGCCTAAACTAACTGCCGCGGACCTGAGTGAAAACTATCTACAGACCTGATTGAAAACTATATACAGTATCCCCCTGTTGGCCCAGGGTGAAACTACACTACATAACACCTCCTACTTGAGGACCTCCCAGCAGCACCAGTATTGGCCACCGATGTAGCCTCCGCATATGCCCAGGACCGCACCATCAACTGTGTACTCAACTGGGTGTGGAGGGGGGTGGCCGGAAGGGTCTTTCGCATCAGAGTTCCAGCCGCTTGCCACCAGACAGCACGAGTGCTCAGCTCATTGTGGCTGCCTACTGTGGGGAGACTGAGTCGTGGTTCCCAAAAGACTCCACCAATGCGTCCTTGAGGCTCTGCACAGCGGCCACCCAGGGATCGTCAAAATGAAGGCGTTGGCTCAGTGTTATGTCTGGTGGCCTAACATGGATGATGTCATCACTTCGTGGGTTACTTCCTGTCAAGCATGCCAAGAGACAAGATCTGCACTGCCAGCAGCTAAGGGCAACACCTGGGAGATGACCAAGGCATTCTGGTCGAGGGTGCACATCGATCTTGGTGGCCCCTTTCATGGCCAGACCTTTATGGTAGTGGTGGACGCCTATTCCAAATGGCTGGAGGTGGCCCTGATGCCCTCCACCACTACTGAAGCTGTCATACGGGTGCTGCGGAGCCTGCTTGCAACTCATTGTCTTGGACAATGGACCTCAGTTCACATCAGGCACCTTTGAAAGGTACCTCCAGGGGCTGGGCATCCGCCATGCCCTAACAGCACCATTTCACCCGGCCAGCAATGGGCAGGCCGAGAGAATGGTGCGCTCAGCAAAAGAGACACTGGCGCGTCTGGAACAGAGGGACTGGCACGAGCGGGTCACTGAATACTTGCATGTGCAGCACATCACTCCTCATGTAGCCACAGGGCGGAGCCCGCCCAAACTGCTAATGGGCCGTGCCTCCGCCTCCGCCCTCTGCTTGACTGGCTGCACCCGGACTCTGGTGTGGCTGAGCCCCCGGGCTGTACTAATGCACCACGGTCCTTTATTCCAGGGGATCAGGTTTTTGCCCAGAACTTTGTGGGGGACATTCCTTGGGTGCCGGCCATGGTAGTCGGAGTCACGGGGCCCCGTTCATACCAGGTGGCACTTGAGAACGGACACTTGTGGCGCCGGCACATAGACCAGCTAAGGCACAGGGTTGGGGATTTGGACACTACCACTGTGCCCCCAACTGTGGCCCCAGCTCTGGAGCGGTTGCTAATGGAAGGCGAAGTTTCACCCACATCTTCCTCACAAACTGCGGGCATGGAGCCGAGCTAAGCCTTTTCGGTGGATCTGCCTGGCTCTCCAGAGACTTGGACCACCGCCGTGCCTGACCGTCCACTGAGTCCGCTCGCGGTGGTTCCTTCGACAGCAGTGGAGCCAGGGAACTTGGGCTCAACGCTACATTTGGTCACAGCCAGAATCGGGCGGCCACCCGGACTCTGGTACTGGCCCTTGGCAGTCTGAAAGGGTTTCCAAGCACCCAGCTTATTTAATGGACTATGTTCACCGGACAAACTGCACATGTAAAGCTGTATGGTGAATAGGGTCAATTAATATGCTTATGTGCCTTACTGAAACCAATAAGGGTATTGCTGTATGTAATGGAACCACTATGATTGTAACTAATGCCTTTTGCAAAGTTTGGCAATTTTTGACCTTTGCACAAGATCTTTGGGGTGGGGGAGGGGGAGGGGGAGGGAGAAGATGGATTCATCTGGGGGAAAATTCTTTTTGTCTACCTTTTCATGGCAAGGCGGGCTGTAGGACGGAGGTAGGACTGCTGATGTAACATAACTTCCAAGGGTCCAGAAATTGTGGGATGTGCCTATTTCTTTTAGGTATCACAATTTCTAATGGTGCCACGGAAAATTCCACTTTCAGAAACAAGCTGGACCCTTCTCCTTGCTCTCTGTCTGGAGCAGCCACAGAGATTCCATTCTTAGAGCAGAAAGGAAGGCTGGGGAGAGGGAAGCTGCTTGGAAAGAACAGTTTCATTTCAGGTTGATTACTCTGGGATGTCTACCATATTTTTCGCCCTATACGACGCACTTTTCCCCCTCCAAAAATGAAGGGGAAATGTGTGTGCATCCTATGGGGCGAATGCAGGCTTTTGCTGAAGCCTGGAGAGCGAGAGGGGTCGGGACGCACCGACCCCTCTCGATCTCCAGGCAGCTATCCGCAAGCCTTGGGAGCTCCGCGGAAGTTCCTGTCGGGTTCCCAAGGCTCGCGTACAGCAGACTGCAGCCCGAAACCCGGGGAGCGCAGCGGAGCACACCCTGGGCTTTGGGCAGCTCTCCGCAAGCCTTGGGAGCCTGATGCGACTTCCCACCGGGCTCCCAAGGCTTGCGGATAGCCTGGGGGGGAAATATTTTTTTTTCTTTATTCCCCCCCCAAACTAGGTGCGCCCTATGGGCCAGTGCGCCCTATATGGCGAAAAATACGGTATTTTCTCCCTTTCCCACTTGCTCTCAATTATGGTGGAAAGGGAACTTTGCAACCACTTTGTCTTGACATTTGCTAAATGTCCCACTTGGGGGTACTGTCTGCTTACTTATCCATGTTGAAACAGTTTGCATTTAAAAAAAGTTCTTGTGAAAATTCATCAATAATTTAGCCGGCATTCCTCCTAGTACCTAATATGCACATAGAATCATAGAATCATAGAGTTGGAAGAGACCACAAGGGCCATCGAGTCCAACCCCCTGCCAAGCAGGAAACACCATCAGAGCACTCCTGACATATGGTTGCCAAGCCTCTGCTTAAAGACCTCCAAAAAAGGAGACTCCACCACACTCCTTGGCAGCAAATGCCACTGTCAAACAGCTCTTACTGTCAGGAAGTTCTTCCTAATGTTTAGGTGGAATCTTCTTTCTTGTAGTTTGGATCCATTGCTCCGTGTCCGCTTCTCTGGAGCAGCAGAAAACAACCTTTCTCCCTCCTCTATATGACATCGTTTTATATATTTGAACATGGCTATCATATCACCCCTTAACCTCCTCTTCTCCAGGCTAAACATGCCCAGCTCCCTTAGCCGTTCCTCATAAGGCATCGTTTCCAGGCCTTTGACCATTTTGGTTGCCCTCCTCTGGACACGTTCCAGTTTGTCAGTGTCCTTCTTGAACTGGGGTGCCCAGAACTGGACACAGTACTCCAGGTGAGGTCTGACCAGAGCAGAATACAGTGGCACTATTACTTTCCTTGATCTAGATGCTATACTCCTATTGATGCAGCCCAGAATTGCATTGTTAGCTGCCGCGTCACACTGTTGGCTCATGTCAAGTTTGTGGTCAACCAAGACTCCTAGATCCTTTTCACATGTACTGCTCTCAAGCCAGGTGTCACCCATCTTGTATTTGTGCCTCATTTTTTTTTGCCGAAGTGCAATACTTTACATTTCTCCCTGTTAAGGTTCATCTTGTTTGTTTTGGCCCTGTTCTCTAATCTGTCAAGGTCGTTTTGAAGTGTGATCCTGTCCTCTGGGGTGTTAGCCACCCCTCCCAGTTTGGT
Organism: Podarcis bocagei; assembly: GCF_964188305.1. Classification (NCBI taxonomy): domain Eukaryota; kingdom Metazoa; phylum Chordata; class Lepidosauria; order Squamata; family Lacertidae; genus Podarcis; species Podarcis bocagei. The sequence continues at coordinate 51,347,717 of NC_138140.1, read as the reverse complement.
GTCATCTGCAAATTTGATCAGGATGCCCTTGAGTCCATCATCCAAGTCGTTGATAAAGATGTTGAATAAGACCGGGCCCAAGACAGAACCCTGTGGCACCCCACTAGTCACTCTTCTCCAGGATGAAGAGGAACCATTGATGAGCACCCTTTGGGTTCGGTCAGTCAGCCAGTTACAAATCCACTGAGTGGTAGCATAGTCAAGACCACATTTTACCAGCTTCTTTACAAGAATATCAATGGGCACCTTGTCAAATGCCTTGCTGAAATCAAGGTAGGCTACATCCACTGCGTTCCCTTCATTTACCAGGTTTGTAATTCTGTCAAAAAACGAGATCAGGTTAGTCTGACATGACTTATTTTTCAGAAATCCATGCTGACTATTGGTGATCACAGCATTCCTTTCTAGGTGCTCACAGACTGTTTGCTTAATGATCTGCTCCAGAATCTTCCCTGCTATTGATGTCAGACTGACTGGGCGGTAATTATTTGGGTCCTCTCTTTTCCCCTTTTTGAAAATAGGGACAACATTTGCCCTCCTCCAGTTTGCCGGGACTTCGCCTGTTCTCCAGGAATTCTCAAAGATGACTGCCAGTGGTTCTGAGATCACATCTGCCAGTTCTTTTAATACTCTTGGATGCAGTTCATCTGGCCCTGGAGACTTGAATACATCTAAACTAGCCAGGTATTCTTGTACTATCTCCTTAGTTATTCTGGGCTGTGTTTCCTCTGCTGAATCATTTGCTCCAAATACTTCAGGCCGGGCATTGTTTTCTTTATCGGAGAAGACTGAGGCAAAGAAGGCATTGAGGAGTTCAGCCCTTTCTGTGTCCCCTGTTTGCATTTCACCATCTTCTCCTCTGAGTGACCCCACTGTTTCTTTGTTCTTCCTTTTGCTACGGACATACCCATAAAAGCCTTTTTTGTTTTACAAAACATGTTTGTAAAACAATTTGAGGAGAAACTGTTGAGCAGAGAAGCTTTGTCTTCCTTGCTTCAGCCCTTTATTTATTTGTTTTATTGAATTTAAACACTGCTCCATATCCGCAGATCTCAGTAGTGGGTCTCTGTTGGAATCCAAGGCTGTGGCTATGGAAGAAGCAAGACCCTTTTGGGGTGTCAGTGATGTGAGCCCTTTCATCATAGGCTCAGGTTGTATATATGTGTAAATAATCCATATATATATAAGACCACAGTCTCTGCTGTGCCTCATTTACAAAATGAAACAAGGGCCTGGGTAGGTGGTTGGACCCCTGGAATCTCACACTGCTTGAAGAATGGGGTGTGCATGAAACAATATGACAGGGTTGCTGAAACAAAGAAGGGGTGCAAAGTGCTCCCAAGGGACCCCTCCTAATTGAGTGGGTGGGCAGTAAAATGACAAGTGCACTTCATTGTAAACAATTGTGATGTTATGCAGGTTGGGTAAAAAAAATATATTAATTTCACTCATGCATTTATGGCATATGTGGCAATGACTGACCAGGAAGGGTTGCTGTGGATTGCTCATAAGAAGCTGCCTTATACTGGGTCTGGACTTTGGTCCATGCAGTTCAGTACTGTATTGTCTACACTGACTGGCAGCAATGGCTTTGGTTTCAAGCAGCAGGTCTCTCCTTCCTGCCCCAGCTGGAGATACCCTTGAAGACTGAACCTGGAGCCATCTGAATCCCAAGCAGATGCTCTGCAACTGAGCTGTGGTCTTTCCCGAAATGCTGACTCAATATAGCAGAGGAAGAGGAAGAGCACTGCCTTCGCCAGCAGGAGCCCAGAAACTCCTCAAAGGGCTGGAGAAGGAATGGTCCCATTGTAACCGCAGCCAGATCAGGATACTCCACTTTGGATTGCTCCATGACCCAGCAAGGACTCGGCTGCAAAGAGAGACCAGAGTCCAGAGCACCCTGCTGAGCTTGTGAAGACCACTGCTTCCAAGTTACGAGGTCTCTTTATTTTTCAAAAGGAGGAATGAAAATCCTGAGTCTGCAGGAATGGGGGCTGAAAACAGCAAACAAAAAACGGATTTCTCAGCCAAGTCAGACACTTTGTGGCTTGTTTCCCTGTTCAGTTCAGGGAGGAGCTCAATACACCTTACTCCCAGGTAAGTGGAGGGACGATTACAGGCAGCAGTGATCACCACCATCCTTAGCAAGGCATCTGGGTGTCAGAGTACAGGATATCGTCATCACAACTCCCTTTCAACAAGCTTCAAGAATCTCCTTCCCAATCAAACCCAATAGTTTTTTGAAAACACAACCAGCCTCTTAATGCATGTAGTAATTCTGGTAAGACCAAGACTAGCATATCTATCTCACATATTGAGCAAGACTGGAGTTGAGTTTTGTTCACTGATATTGTCTACCATCATGATGGTGGGTTTATAACGATTACCATTGTTCTTTTCTCCACTGTAATTTGCATGTGATATTCAGAGATCAGGAAGTGAGAAGATGCGAGACAGAGACTGGTCAAAGAGTGGCCAGGAGATGACATAAAATGAAATGGGAAAAAAAAAATTAGAAAGATTTTTATAAAAAAGACCAGAAAGCTTTCTCTTAGGTATTTTAGGACTAGCTGTCCCCCGGATCAAAGGATTTTATTCCTTTATGCAATTACAGAAGCCCAGATGTTATATGCCGAGAAATGGAAAGAGAGAACAATACTAACAAAGGAGGAATGGCAGATGAAATTGTTGGAATAGGTAGAGTTAGCAAATTTAACTAATATAATAATAGAACAAGAGGAAGGAGATATTAAGGAAGAGTGGGAAATGTTTGTAAAATATTTGAAGAATCATGGTAAATTAACTAAACTGTTAACAGGAGTAAATACAGCAGTTTATATGAAGAAATAATGAAAAGGTGGGGATCTGAATTAAATAAAATATGCCTTAGTATTGGCAGCGGGGAAGGGAAGTCATTGATTATTGTTTGGTTGTATTGACTAGAATGTAAAAATATGTATTGGAAAATTATTAATAAAATTTATATATATAAAAAATAAAAACAGAGAGGTCAAACTACCCCCACCCCGACCATCCTTCCTCTGTTTCATCTAGGCTGGTGGAGCAAGTTTTATTTGTATAACCCTTATTTCTGAAACAACTTTATTGGTTCTGTTGCATGTTCATTTAAGAATGTTGAAGGTTGACTCATTGAAAATGAAAGAGGATTGGGGGGGGTCGCTAGGGGCGCCTTGGAAGATGGTGGTGTTGGTAAACCTTGGACAGGTAATTCTACCTACCCTCAACTCCCGGATGAATTGTCCCTCAAAGAGGTTGAGGTGAGGAATAATGAGGAGCGTTTAATTATACAAACTCTTTGGATTGCAGCTCCTGCCAACATAGCAGTTTGAAAGCACTCCAGTATAGGTAGATAAATAGGTACCATTGCGGTGGGAAGGTAAATGGCGTTTCTGTGTGCTTTGGTTTCCATCATGGTGTCCTGTTGTGCCAGAAGCGGTTTAGTCCTGCTGCCCACATGATCTGGTAAGCTGTCTGTGGACAAACGCCGGCTCCCTCAGCCTGAAGCGAGATGAGAGTCAGTGTGGTGTAGTGGTTAAGAGTGATAGACTCGTAATCTGGTGAACCGGGTTCGCTTCCCCGCTCCTCCACCTGCAGCTGCTGGGTGACCTTGGGCCAGTCACACTTCTTTGAAGTCTCTCAGCCCCACTCACCTCACAGAGTGTTTGTTGTGGGGAAGGAAGGGAAAGGAGAATGTTAGCCGCTTTGAGACTCCTTCGGTTAGTGATAAAGTGGGATATCAAATCCAAACTCTTCTTCTTCTGAGTGCCGCAACCCTAGTCCCCTTTGACTGGACTTAAATGTCCAGGGGTCCTTTACCTTGTCATAGTATCACTATGTTTGTATGTATCTTCTCTGCCGTGCAGGAAAAAAAAATCCATATCCCTCTCTTTGGGGTGAATGATAATCAGTTGCAATGTAGGCTTTACAAGCTCTAAGCGTGCTTAGCTGAACGAATTACAGTCAAAATAAAAGACATGTCATTTGACTTGCTTCTCCCAAGAAGCAGGCATATTTTAATTTTGTGACTGCTGTTAACCATCTTCCATGATCATGGAGCCCAAAAGGTAAAATCTGTTACTGCCTCCATTTCTTCATGCAACCTAAAGTCAGACCTGCATAGGGAAGGTTTTTATTGATTCATATTTTATTATGTTTTTATATCTGTTGGAAGCCCCCCAGAGTGGCTGGGGCAATCCAGTCAGATTGGTGGGGTATAAATAATAATAATAAAATCATGGAATAGGGCATCCCTATTTTCATCAGAGAAATGTTGGAGAGATTTTTTTTATAGGTGGGTTTATTGAGTTCCCTCTGATGGCCAGAAAACTGGTTCTGAAATAGCACAGTTCAGAGAGCTCAATGATCTCCCCCCACCCACCCACCCACCCACTTGAAGAGCCATAGGTTACTCCTTAAGTAAGAACTAAAAGCCTTTCATAACAACCTTGAGTTGTACTTAAAGACAACATGTGGATGTTCTGCATTTCTAGGTTTGCCAGTTCTGGTCCCTAGGGAATCACTGTTGCTCAAGCAAGGGGACCCTTTCACCCACTTGAAAAGGAGCGCACAGAAGCTGTCCTTAAAGGTGCCAGGGGGCCCATAGGTAAGCGATGGGCAGAACCTGAGGCAAGTGGGCAGAGCAGTGGGTATAAATTTTGCCTTTGTATGGTGGGCTACCTTCTCCACCAGTGGGTCTCAGAGGGCGTGGCAGGAGGAGGATACAAGGGCAATTCAAGAAACATGTAAACATTTCAGTGTTCATCAAAATAATAATATTTTTTTAATATACAACTAGAAACAGTGTCCATGTATCTCTTCAAGAGCTTTGTCATTCTCCATGACTTATTATTGTGAACAGGGATTTCCAACTCTCACAAATATTTATTTATTTTAATTTACCGTACTTTATATACTGCCCTATACCTGGAGGTCTCAGGGCAGTTCACAGAACAAAATCAAAATATAAAACCACAAAATAGATAATCAAATCAAAATAAAAACAACAACCCAATACTCCCCCCAAACCCACATTTTAAAAGGGCATAGGATGTCAAAAATATCAGCCAAAGGCCTGCTTAAAAAGGAACATTTTTGCCTGGTACCTACAAGTGTCTTCTTCTTCCTCTTCTGTGGCGATCCCTCGTAGCCGTGTCGGATTGTCTTCCATAAACATGGTCATAACAGTGAGTCCATAAGTGACTGTGAAAGCCAATTCTGGAACCACACGTCCTTCCACAGTGGGGACATTGGTTTCGGGGTGGGAGTTGATCATGGTGAAGGTTTGCAAAGCGTGTCTTCCTCTAAGCATGTTTCACCTTTTCGTATTGAGTTTGAGTGTCTTCAAAGCCCATGACACCTTTGTTAAAGGCTGTTCTCCAATTGGATCACTTGCAGACCAGTGTTTTCCAGTTGTGGGTGTTTATACTACGTTTTTAAAGATTTGGCTTGAGAGAGTCTTTCAACATATTTTTTGACCACCAGCATTATGCTTTCCATTTTTAAGTTCAGAATAGAGTAGTTGCTTTGGAAGACAATAATCAGGCATCTGCACAGCATGACCAGTCCAAAGAAGTTGATGTTGAAGAATCATTGTTTAAAGGTGTCTAATGAAGGCGCCCGGCAAACTTCCCTGGGGACAGCATTCCACAGACAGGGAGCCACTGCAGCGAAGGCCCCGTTCTCGTGTTGCCACCCTCCGGACCTCTTGAGGAGGCACAAAAAGAAGGGCCTCGGAAGATGATCTCAGGAGAGGCATACAAATTGGACAAAAAAGTTGGGTTCCAGGTGGAAAAATCAAAATTGGAAACAGAATTGTTAGATCTAAAAACTAATAATTTGTCAAGAATGTATAACTTGCTGTTGAAATGGAACACTCAGGATGAAATGGTTAAATCGGTCATGATTAAATGGGCACAAGATGTTGGGCATAATATTATGTTTGCTGACTGGGAACAGTTGTGGTCCACCGGAGTGAAATTTACGGCATGTAATGCCTTAAGAGAAAATATTATGAAAATAATAATAATAATAATAATAATAATAATAATAATAATAATAATAATAATAATAATAATAATTTATTATTTATACCCCGCCCATCTGGCTGAGTTTCCCCAGCCACTCTGGGCGGCTTCCAATCAAGTATTAAAAACAATACAGCATTAAATATTAAAAACATTAGAGGGCTTCACAGAATTAACACCTCAAGAGGGTCTTGTTTCTCCCAGAGCCAAAGCCTTGGATTCAAGTCCTGGCATGGCCTTCTCTCTCTTGCCTCTCAGTCCCATCACTGGAGCTCAGCTCTGCTCCAAACTCTGGCTTTGTCTGTTTAGAGAGGAGGCCTCGTTCACACACCGAGCCATTTAATGACTCTTCACCCAGCCTCTCTCCTCATCAGGGGCTGGCCTGGCTAGTCCAAGAATTAGAAGTCTTAATTAAATCCTAACACTTACTGGATCCAAGGATTAGAGGTGTATGGAAGACATTCAAACTCCTAACCATATGTTTCTATGGCAGCTGGGCATTACCTGTGCTCTAGAAAGATCCCACATTTCTCTCTGAGGCGTTCCCAAAGTAAAGGAAGGATTGAACTCTGATTAATAAGAATAAGAATAAGAATTAATAAGGATTGAAGTTGAATCCTGACAAGACAGAAGTACTGTTTTGGGGGGACAGGGGGCGGGCTGGTGTGGAGGACTCCCTGGTCCTGAATAGGGTAACTGGTACATGACCCCAGTCAAGCTTGCAAAAATCTATCATCTGCCCGATAATAAATGTTGGAAATGTAAAGAAACTGAAGGTACATTCTTTCACCTTTGGTGGACGTGCCCAAGGATTAAGGCTTTCTGGGAGATGATATATAATGAAATGAAAAAGGTATTTAAATATACCTTCCTTAAGAAACCAGAGGCCTTTCTCCTGGGCATGGTCGGCCAATTGGTGTTAAAGAAGGACAGAACTTTTTTTATGTATGCAACAACAGCAGCAAGAATACTCATCTCGAAATATTGGAAGACACAAGATTTACCCACCAGGGAAGAATGGCAGATGAAGTTGATGGACTACATGGAACTGGCGGAAATGACTGGCAGAATCCGAGACCAGGGAGAAGAGTCGGTGGAAGAAGACTGGAAAAAGTTTAAAGACTATTTACAGAAATACTGTAAAATTAAAGAATGTTAGAAAGATGTTGGAAAGAAGTTATATGGCTTTAGTAGAAATGTTATAAGGAATTAAGTATAAATAGATTATTAGAGTATTAAAGGGAAAAACAAGGTTAGAATGTGTTAAGACAATTACAGGACAGAAAACAGAGGAAGATGGAAAGGAATTGCTGAAACGATCAATAGAAGTGGAATACAAAAGGGGAGGTGTGAGGAGGTCGTGGAAATTAGTGAAAGAAAGATAAGATATTGAAACTGGACTGTGTTTTAAATGGTTTTTGTTGTACAGTGGTGCCCCGCAAGACGAATGCCTCGCAAGACGGAAAACTCGCTAGACAAAAGAGTTTTCCGTTTTGGAGGTGCTTCGCAAAATGAATCTCCTATGTGCTTGCTTCGCAAGACAACAATGTCTTGCGAGTTCCTGCTGGTTTTTTCCCCTCCTCCCCCCTTTTTCTAATAATAATAATAAGAAGAAGCTTCAGTCTGTTGGCTCTCATCCAGACACATTGGTCCAGCACTTCCACTTCCTCACCTGCAGATGTAAAGGAGAAATAGAGCTGAGTGTCATCAGCATATTGCTGACAACGCACTCCGAACCTCCAGATAACCCCATTTCATGTAGCGGTTTCATGTAGATGTTAATAGGAAAGACCAGAAAAAAAGAAAAACTTATTTGTGTTGGTGTGGAGTTGAGTTTGCCTGTCTCAAACTGGACATGATACATTACTTTTACAATAAATAGTCGAGCATCGACGTCTTAACGGCGGCGTCGAGATTCGAACTCGCAGCCCGCTGCTCTCCCTCTAAATTCCCCCTCACGCTTCCCTCCCTTCCAGCGTCGCGCAAGCGCAGCGCCGCCATCTTGGTGACGCAGGAGGGCGTGGCTTCAGGCACGGAGGGGGCGTGGCTCCCGATTCCGGACTCGGGAGGACTTTCGAAAAGCTCCCGCAGCCGCCGAGGGGGAAGGAGGAGGCGGATCAGGTGCGGCGGATCGGGCCCCGGTCGCTCTCCCCCGCCGCCCCCCCTCGGGACCCCGGGCCCTTTATTGACTTGGCGGCAGCAGGTGGCGGCAGCCGCGGGTGAGGCGACGGCGCGGGGGGGGGGGCGAGCGGGAGGCCGCTCTCTGTGAGGGACGCGGAGGGGGAGGGCCGCGGCGGCGGCGGCGGCGGCGGCGGCTTTGTGTCCCTCTGCGCCATTGGCTGGAGCAGGGAGGCAGCTTGGAAAGGACGGCGACGCTGATTGGCAGCGCGCGCTCTGGGGAGCGGGGAGGGAAGGAGGGCGATACGATTGGCTGGGCGGTCGGTCCACCTCCCTCTCTCTGTCCGGAGGGGAGGGGCGAAGGGAGGAGGGCTGGCCCCTACCCCATACACTGGCTCATGGGGGGGGAGTCCACTTCCCCTCAAATCCAGATAATAAAAATAATATAGCGAGGGGCTGAATCTTAGAATGCTCACTCCATTTGCAAAGGCTGAATGGGGGGGTTTGGCTTTTTTTTTGGGGGGGAGGAATAGTTTGGAATTGGATCCTTCCCCTTTGATTTTCATCAGAGGCGTACCTAAGATCAAGTGCACTCTTTGCAAGAAGCTGTATCTCCAACCCCCAGCCATAAAAAGAAAATGTTACCCAAGTACTCTTAAGTGCATCCAGAGTGAATTGTAGTCCAAAACATCTGGAGGGCATTAGGTTGGCGAGTGCTGTTTTAAGGTACGGGGGCAGGATCGTCAGATGCAGAAAGGCACTGGAACTTCGGCAGAAAATTGTAATTATTTTCGAAGGACATCAGGTGTTTAGGATGGCTGTTTTGGAGAGACCAGCTGCCCTTCTGGGTTTTGCTGTTGTTTAGTCATGTCCGCCTCTTCGTGACCCCATGGACCAGAGCATGTCAGGCACGCCTGTCTTCCTTCCTCCTGCAGTTTGGTCAAAAGTTTGTAGCTTTGAGAACACTGTCCAACCATCTTGTCATCCCCTTCTACTTGTGCCCTCAATCTTTCCCAACATCAGGGTCTTTTCCAGGGAGTCTAAGCACTTCTTCTCTCCATTATTGTCATCTGCCCTTAATCTCAGCGAAATAGGAGCTATGCAGGAGGGAGGAGGTGTCACTTTGCATGCGCTAGGTGTGGGTTACTCTCCTTTTTAAAAGTCAAACTGTGGGACCCTGGTTGAAATTAGCTTTCAGTAACCCAGGGCCTCCATACACCCTGCTCAGTCTTGTGCTCCACAGAGGAGGCACTCTCCATTGTCTCTCAATACAGATGAATGCCCTCCACACTATAGTCCCATTGGAGTTAACAGCAGCTTACATCTGAGTATACACGAATAGGATTGCTCTGCATTCATTTCGCAAGCACACCATTGCTCAGGACAGTCTCTCCCCTTGGCTAAAATACGTATTAAAAAAAATAATTGGTGTGCAATAATTGAAAACACGGGTGGCGCTGTGGGTAAAACCTCAGCGCCTAGGACTTGCTGATCGTATGGTCGGCGGTTCGAATCCCCGCGGCGGGGTGAGCTCCCGTTGTTCGGTCCCAGCTCCTGCCCACCTAGCAGTTCGAAAGCACGTTAAAGTGCAAGTAGATAAATAGGGACCGCTTTATAGCGGGAAGGTAACGGCGTTTCCGTGTGCGGCGCTGGTGCTGGCTCGCCAGCTGCAGCTTCGTCACGCTGGCCATGTGACCCGGAAGTGTCTTCGGACAGCGCTGGCTCCCGGCCTCTTAAGCGAGATGAGCACGCAACCCCAGACTCGGACATGACTGGCCCGTACGGGCAGGGGTACCTTTACCTTTAATTGAAAACAACAGCAACCACACTATGCTCTGCTACCCAGAATCTAAAGGCCTAAGGAATACTGTACTTGCATAGGACAGCCTGAGTTTTTCTGATATCCCATGAAGGCTGCCAGCAGCCAGTTAGAGGCCACAGGAAGTTGGAGGATGCAGTGAGGTGGTAATTCATGTTTTTTCTTGTCAACCAGTCTCCAGTTATTGAGCTGTTGCATGTTTGGTCACAAAGAGAGCCACTTGAGTGTAGCGGTTAGAGAGCTGGTAAAACCTGGGAGACCAGAGTTCAATAAGTAGATCCCAGTAAGTTCATTGTAACTTACAGCAAAATCCATAGCATATCTACTGAGAGGTAAGTCTCATTAAATTTAATGGGATTTATTCCCAGGTTAGGCTGCAATCCTAACTCCACTTACTTGGGAGTAAGTCCCACTGAGCTCAGTGAGATTTACTTTAGAATAGATTTGGTTAGGATTACACTGTTAGTCTGGCTAGGATTGTGCTGCAGGTTTATAATATAAGTAACCCCATAAGTAACCCCAATGTGAATTCAATTGGACATGCTAGTATATACTTTTAGGTTTGCTGATTTAATCTGGTCTAGAGTAGTAACAAGGACGCGGGTGGTGCTGTGGTCCAAACCACAGAGTCTAGGGCTTGCCGATCTGCGGTTCGAATCCCCGTGATGGGGTGATCTCCCGTTCCTCGGTCCCTGATCCTGCCCACCCAGCAGTTCAAAAGCATGTCAAGTGCAAGTAGATAAATAGGTACCGCTCCGGCGGGAAGGTAAATGGCGTTTCCATGCGCTGCTCTGGTTCGCCAGAAGCGGCTTAGTCATGCTGGCCACATGACTTGGAAACTGTCTGCGGACAAACACCAGCTCCCTCAGCCTATAGAGCGAGATGAGCGTGCAACCCTAAAGTCATTCGCGGCTGGACCTAACAGTCAAGGGTACCTTTACCTTTACCTTTAGAATAGTAAAAAACTAAATGGAATCTAATTAATTGTGCAGTATTCATACGAAAACCAATAATAATTGTGAAGCAGAGAACCTTCTGAACCTAGACAAGGCACTTAAACATTATAGTTTGGTTAATTCTTAGAATTTAAGTGTATACTGTTTTCTTTGCAAAAGTGGAGGGTAGGGACAGCATCAGAATAACAAGCACAAACTTGATAAATGTCCACTTTATGAAATCATGCTTCTTTTCCCAACTTATGAGAATTGGCAGGAATTGGATTTGTGGCTTCTTTAGCCCATATCCACCTCACAGTCTCTTCTCTTTCTGACTTTTCCTTTAGTGCTGCAAACCAAATTGTGGGAAATCCTGAACCAGAGCCGTTAAGGTCTACTGTACATAGACATGCAGACAATATAGTCTCACACAATTATCCAGAGCTAGACTAAAACACCTTGCTGCCCTAGGAGGGGTGGCGAATGAGCCTCATCCTACACCCCAAATCAATGTGCATGGTAGCCAAGGCTTGCCACTTTCTTCTAGCACATGAAGCAGAAAATCCAACAAGCTATGGTACTTTCTTGCTCTTTGTCCAGAAAAAAATACATTAAAACCATTAACAGCTTGCTGCCCTTTCTATGTCACCCAAAATCAGCTGCCTGAGGCAGGTATCCTACTCTGATGGTCATGCACAGATGTTGCTCCTCACCTTCATTTACCTTTCCATGGAAACTAAAACATATCTCCCCTCCTTCAGTTTCTGCTGCACAGCTGTTTAAAGTGCTGCTGTCCCTTTAAAAACATCAACCAGCCTTGCTATTCCTTCTGCAACATCCCACATACCTATCTTCCCCCTTTAAGAGCAGCCTCTCCCCCTGCCCCACCTGCCGTGACCCCTCTTGTCTTTATTAGGGCTGAATAATGGGAATTTGGCCCTTTCCCTTCCTTCCTTCACAAAGGGTGTTTGGCTCCATGGCTGAAGTGTGGAGGATGTCGTTTTTTGCAAAATTGTCGGTGATATTTTTGTAGAGTTTCTGCAAATCTTGCTGCGGCAAATTATGGGAGGTTAACAGTACAATTGTGTCAGTAATTATGTGGTGTTTCATGCAGTTAATGGACACAGAAGACAAGCTTAGGGAGCTTGCAGTTGAAACTTGCAGTTCAGGGAATAGGAGGGAATGAAGAGTCATGGGTAATGAGGGAAAGCTCGATTGGTTTTTTTTTTGTCCTGGCCATTTTGATTTTAAAGTTTAAAGCTATCGCAGTATGAACAAAGCGGTATAAAATGTGTGTGGTTTAAGCAAGCAGGGGAGAAAAGTATAGATGCATTAGGCTATGTTACAGTGTATTATATGTGTGGTCCCTGTTCCACATTGGGCGAGGATATGGCTGAGAGAGAAAGGTCTGTAAAAAACATTTAGCTGAGTATAAAGATCCCACCTCATATTCTCTTCAGGTTGATCTCTGCTGTGCTGGGGGCAGGAGGAGGGGGGGAGGACAGGTGGGGGGGACAGGAAGTGGACTGGGGATGATAATATTTTCTCCCCCACTCCATTTTCAATTCTCACCAGAAGTTGTGAGTAAAACAAAGTTATATGAATCAATATTATGCTGTATTTCCATTAAAGGAATTAGTTTTAAGTAATAAATAGACTCCGGACCCTTTAAAAATGTTTTCTAACTTCACACAGCAGCATTTTTTAAAAAGAAAAGTGGGCGGGGTGCAGTGATGATGAATAGGACAGAGAAGTCTCCCTCTATCCCGTCCAGTGTATACTGGGGAATGAAAACACATGTCATGAACATGGTTCCATTCCAGCATTCTTGGTATCCCTGTTCACCCATCTGCAGAGAAAGTCGTTCCTGTGGCAAAATAGATTCCAGAATATTGAAAATGAGAATGCCTTGTGTTCTGGGATTCTAGTGGGAATGTTTCTTTGCTACCCAAGATGTATTTACTTGCACTGTAGGAAAGATGAGGCTTCATTTTACTTGCAGCTGCTTAGCATATGCTTTTGAAGCTGGATTTGAGGTTGCATTCATAGGTTTTATGATGGATTCTCAAGGGGCTCATTTAGAATATGCCTGCTCTGTGTGCTTGGCCCTGTAAGTAGTGTCTGAATTGCTGTAGTCTGTATAGTTCTGGACTTTCGTAGTGTCTCATAACAGAAGCCTGCTTCAGGTATTCCCACTTTCCACCAGAGTTTGCAAAGGAACAAATGTGTTGTTAGTAAGGCTTTCTATGCTGTGGTGTGTAAAAATAATCTTTAAATGTAGCTATTTTTTAAATGTTGGTGTCCTTGCAAATGCCAGTGAACTTAGCTGTGTTACATACACTCCTTTGTTTCAGGAATAATAGAATCATAGAGTTAGAAGGGGACCCTGAATGTCAGTATAGGAATCCTGTACACACCCTTCTCTGGGTGGGCCATTTACTGACATCCATATCCCCACTTGTTCTTGGAAGCTCAGGTTGTGCAACTTTTCTAATATAAAAAGGGTGAAGAATATATAAAAATGCACACAATACAGATGGCCATAGATACTCAATTAGAAGCTCCCAAATAGATTAACTCCCAAATTCCAATTGCCAGCCTACATAGAAGTGTGTTGGGTAGCATCTTTAAATTCCACATGCTCCTATTCTTACAAACCTTCTGAAGAAGACAGTGATTGGTTATATAGCAGCAGCTCCTGAGAAGTAATAGCTGTAACTTAACATTGAATTATCACCCATAATGTGCTAAGCGCTCTACAGAGAAGAACACCTCTCTGTGTGTTCTGAGGAAATTGTGCTGTTAAGAGGTGCATTTGATTGGTGGCTGCTGTACCATGGAAAACTGGGTGCTTCTTAGTGATGTTTGCATGTGAAGCTTCAGTTTAAGAATTATTACTTGTTCCTAGAATTAGCAGTTGGCTCCAGGGGTCGCAGATACTTCTTATTTTCTTGCAGAATGTGAAGAGCTTACCTCCAAAGGTGTCTGAGGTTGCAGTATTTCACAGGGTGGCTTCATTTCCGCCCAAAATCTGAGCTGCGTGATCAGCTGTGGCATGTCTTGTGACAATATGAATGTAGCATGAAGTAGAGCAGGAATGAGGAACCTGAGGCCTTGTTGCTGCACTACAACTCACATAATCTCTGACCATGGGGCAGGTTGGCTGGGGCTGATGAAAGGGGGAGATCATAGAATCATGGAATTGTAGCATTGAAAGGGAGGGTCATCTAGTGGGGCTCAAACCCTGAGATTAAGAGTCTCATGCTGTACCAAATGAGCTATCCCAGCAACAACTGAAGGGCCACAGGTTCCCCATCCTTGGAGTTGAGGCTGGAGATGGAGGAGTATTGTGTTGGAGGAAAAAGAATGAATGCTGAAGGCTGGGGTGGTGGGGAGGAAGAAGTTTGAGAGAGGCCCTGCATCTTTACGTGACATCTCGTTGCCTTGCACGATACATCTGACAAGGCCTGGCATTGTGTTAACTGTTCTGCACAGACAGCCTTTCATAAAGGTGGTGGAGGGGAGTGATGACATTTCCTCACACAGACTGGCCACCTGCAGAGTCTGCTTCAAACAGGGTGAAAAAGAGTTCACTGCTTCCTTATGGTTGCTCCAGGCAGTTTCTTGCCAGAGGAAAGGACTTGGCTAATTTTCTGTCCTGTTTGCGCCACTGTTTTGTACTTGCCTTTGCTGCCTGTGTTAAGGGCATTCTTTTGATAGTGAAACCTTCTGTAAGGGGATATCTTTAATTCATAAATCTCTAATACACAGTAGCACCTCCAGAAAGAAACATAACTTGCCTTAAGTGTGTGTCATAGCCAAAGTCTTAATCTCCATCTAGCGCCCACCAGGGTGTCCTAGGTGGTGATCTGCATCTATCCCTGGTTGCCCAAAGTTTGCTTGCAAATGCTGCAGTTCTTGTGTGCTCTTACCTGAGAGATTTCTGTTCTGTTATATTGCCTGACCTTTGCATTACAGGGTACATGCCTGAGACAGGTTTTTTTGGGCTGGAGGGGGGAGTGGACAGAGCTGCATTGGAAGGATGACCAAATAGGCAATTGTTTCAGCTGCTTTCTCTAACAATCATAATGGAACTGGTCTGCGAGCCAGCAGCCAGACATCACCTGTGCCAACTCACAGGGTGTTTGCTGCTTGTTCAAATACAGCAACAGAATTAGGATGGGAGTATGAAGATGCTTTGCTCTGCTTATGCTTTGGGCTTCACAAGAAAAATAGGTAGCACTTCATGCAGCCTTAAAAGAACTAACAAGACCTGCAAGCTATCTTAGAACTGGCCAATTTTTGTATGCAATTGTTGGGCTGACCGTTGTTCTCAGTTTTGCATTAAATGTCCTGGTTCTTTTTGTTGCTGTTTGCAGAAAGGAAGGAGAGGGTTTTTTTGGTAGAAGTAAGTGGGGAAGAATAATAGTTAGTAATATGCAAAGCCATTTGTTTTAAGTTGTTGTATCTTCCTTGGTATATCAGTTTTAGCTGGTGCTCTGGGAAAGCCTATACAGTACAGTGGTACCTTGGTTCAAGAACAGCTTAGTTTATGAACAACTTGGATTAAGAATGCTGCAAACCCGGAAGTAGGTGTTTTAGTTTGTGAACTTTGCCTTGGAAGCATGTTCTGCTTCCTGTTGAGTGTAAATTGAAAAACGCTTTGGTTTAAGAATGGACTTCTGGAACAGATTAAGTTCATAAACCAAGGTACCACTGTACAATGTTTGAGCACAAACCACAGAAAACATGGACAGACAGACATGTCATTCAACCATAGTCAGGAAGTTGTCATAGTGCAGTGAATAATATTTTTTTGGGGGGTGTGTGTCTTGTCCTGTACTTGCCAGTACTTGCAGAGTACTTCCCAGTTTTTAGACCTTGTTCCTCTTGCTTTTAAAAACTTATGGTGCACAAATATATACATTTTTCACTGCTAATGTGACCCTTTTTGCAAAACCAGTCATATGGTTTTACGTAGCATTTAATGTGTGGGGCAATATGAATGAGATAAGATAGGGGAGATCTGCAATAATTCCTTAATTGCTCCTAGCCAGGACTAAGTTTTCCTCTATTGCAAGTGGATTTGTAGCTTATATAATGGCAAAGGCCTCTTTGCCAATATATATTTTTTCTTCCCTTCCCCAAGTTGTGTTCAGTGTATTGGCAATAAGCTGAGCTTCTGGGAATGGTAAAGTATTGTCTGCTACTGCGAGCCTATAATAATCCTCTGCTGTCATGACAATAGCTGAGAAGCTGTGGGTCTAAACACTCTGACAGTGTTGCATACAAATGTGAATTACTTGGTTCTTTGCTTGTGAGCGATTATTATGCCTGCTTTCTCCTATGGTTCGCTTTTTAGTAGTGCCTGTATATGGTAGCGATCAGTCTGAAAAATGTTTTTGAGTGCATGGGAATTGAGAGTGACCCAAAGCCTCATGGTAGGAAAGCACTTGCCTCCTGGTTAGATTGTTAAATATTTATTCCTTTATGGCTGTGGTTTTCCTACAATGTTCTGGGGCTCTAGTGGTGCCTCAGAAGAAGCCTGTTTGAGAGGCTTTCAACAGAAAGAGCAGTGATGGTGAAAAAGCTCCCTTGAATAGATGCTTTGCTCACTATTACCATAGAATCATAGAATCATAAAGTTGGAAGAGACCACAAGGGCCATCGAGTCCAACCCCCTGCCAAGCAGGAAACACCATCAGAGCACTCCTGACATATGGTTGTCAAGCCTCTGCTTAAAGACCTCCAAAGTAGGAGACTCCACCACACTCCTTGGCAGCAAATGCCACTGTCGAACAGCTCTTACTGTCAGGAAGTTCTTCCTAATGTTTAAGTGGAATCTTCTTTCTTGTAGTTTGAAACCATTGCTCCGTGTCCGCTTCTCTGGAGCAGCAGAAAACAACCTTCCACCCTCCTCTATGTGACATCCTTTTATATATTTGAACATGGCTATCATATCACCCCTTAACCTCCTCTTCTCCAGGCTAAACATGCCCAGCTCCCTTAGCTGTTCCTCATAAGGCATCGTTTCCAGGCCTTTGACCATTTTGGTTGCCCTCCTCTGGACACGTTCCAGTTTGTCAGTGTCCTTCTTGAACTGTGGTGCCCAGAACTGGACACAGTACTCCAGGTGAGGTCTGACCAGAGCAGAATACAGTGGCACTATTACTTCCCTTGATCTAGATGCTATACTCCTATTGATGCAGCCCAGAATTGCATTGGCTTTTTTAGCTGCCGCGTCACACTGTTGGCTCATGTCAAGTTTGTGGTCAACCAAGACTCCTAGATCCTTTTCACATGTACTGCTCTCAAGCCAGGTGTCCCCCATCTTGTATTTGTGCCTCTCATTTTTTTTGCCCAAGTGCAATACTTTACATTTCTCCCTGTTAAAATTCATCTTGTTTGTTTTGGCCCAGTTCTCTAATCTGTCAAGGTCGTTTTGAAGTGTGATCCTGTCCTCTGGGGTGTTAGCCACCCCTCCCAGTTTGGTGTCATCTGCAAATTTGATCAGGATGCCCTTGAGTCCATCATCCAAGTCATTGATAAAGATGTTGAATAAGACCGGGCCCAAGACAGAACCCTGTGGCACCCCACTAGTCACTCTTCTCCAGGATGAAGAGGAACCATTGATGAGCACCCTTTGGGTTCGGTCAGTCAGCCAGTTACAAATCCACTGAGTGGTAGCATAGTCAAGACCACATTTTACCACCTTCTTTACAAGAATATCATGGGGCACCTTGTCAAATGCCTTGCTGAAATCAAGGTAGGCTACATCCACTGCGTTCCCTTCATCTACCAGGCTTGTAATTCTGTCAAAAAACGAGATCAGGTTAGTCTGACATGACTTATTTTTCAGAAATCCATGCTGACTATTGGTGATCACAGCATTCCTTTCTAGGTGCTCACAGACTGTTTGCTTAATGATCTGCTCCAGAATCTTCCCTGGTATTGATGTCAGACTGACTGGGCGGTAATTATTTGGGTCCTCTCTTTTCCCCTTTTTGAAAACAGGGACAACATTTGCCCTCCTCCAGTCTGCCGGGACTTCGCCTGTTCTCCAGGAATTCTCAAAGATGACTGCCAGTGGTTCTGAGATCGCATCTGCCAGTTCTTTTAATACTCTTGGATGCAGTTCATCTGGCCCGGGAGACTTGAATACATCTAAACTAGCCAAGTATTCTTGTACTATCTCCTTAGTTATTCTGGGCTGTGTTTCCTTTGCTGAATCATTTGCTCCAAATTCTTCAGGTCGGGCATTGTTTTCTTTATCGGAGAAGACTGAGGCAAAGAAGGCATTGAGGAGTTCAGCCCTTTCTGTGTCCCCTGTTTGCATTTCACCATCTTCTCCTCTGAGTGACCCCACTGTTTCTTTGTTCTTCCTTTTGCTACGGACATACCCATAAAAGCCTTTTTTGTTGCTTTTAACCTCTCTAGCAAGCCTGAGTTCATTCTGTGCTTTAGCTTTTCTGACTTGGTGTCTACACGTGCTGGCTATTTGTTTGAATTCCTCTTTGGTGGTTTTCCCCCTTTTCCATTTTTTGCACACATCCTTTTTTAATCTTAACTCAGTTAAAAGTTCTTTAGATAGCCACCCTGGCTTCTTTAGGCACCTTCCATGTTTCTGTCTCATTGGTATTGCCTGATGTTGTGCTTTTACTATCTCCCTCTTAACAAACTCCCAGCCATCATGAACTCCCTTTCCTTTTAGTATTACTGTCCATGGGATTTCACCCAGCACTTCCCTAAGTTTTATGAAGTCGGCTTTCTTAAAGTCAAGAAATTGAGTCCTAGTATGCTTGGCTGCTCCTTTCCGCTGTATAGTAAACTTCAGAAGAGCATGATCACTCGCGCCTAATGATCCTTCCACTTCTACCCCACTAACCAGGTCATCAACATTGGTTAGGACCAGATCTAAAATGGCTGTTCTCTTGTTGCTTCTCCCACTTTCTGGACAATGAAGTTGTCTGCAAGGCCAGTGAGGAATCTGTTTGACCTTATGCTCTTGGCTGAGTTTGACATCCAACAAATATCCGGGTAATTGAAGTCCCCCATTACTACTATCTCCCTTCTTTTTGCATGCTTGGCCATCTGTTCCAGGAAGGCATCATCTATGTCCTCCGTTTGGCTTGGGGATCTATAGTAAACTCCCACAATGAGGTCACTGTTATTCTTCTCTCCGTTTTGACCCAAATGCTCTCACTTTGGCTTTGAGGTTCTAAATCTTGGATCTCTTCACAGGTATACACATCCCTGACATATAACGCCACTCCTCCTCCTTTCTTGTCTGGTCTGTTTCTCTGAAATAGATTGTATCCCCCCATTTTTACATTCTAATCATGGGACTTATCCCACCAGGTTTCAGTGATGCCTATTATGTCATATTTAGTTTGCTGTACCAAGAGCTCAAGCTCATCTTGTTTATTTCCCATGCTTTGCGCATTAGTGTACAGACATTGAAGTCCATTAATCATTCCCCCGTGACTCTTATTTAAGGATTTTTTCCTCCCACCACTAGGTGTGCGTGCTGTTTGCTCCATTTGGTCTATGACATTTGGATGATCATCTTCATCAATTGATAGACTCCTACCTTCAGGAGCACTGTCTCCCTCCCCCACATTAGTCAGTTTAAAGCCCTCCTGATGAGGTTTCTGAGATATTTAGCAAAAACATTCCTCCCAACTGTTGTGAGGTGCAGCCCATCGCTTGCCAGAAGTCCATCTTCAAGAGATTGCAGTCCGTGATCTAAGAATCCAAACCGTTCCTGTTTACACCATTTGCGAAGCCAGCTGTTCACTTCCACTATTTTTCCCTCTCTCCCTGGGCCACGTCGTTCAACTGGGAGGACAGATGAGATGACAATTTGTGCATTTAGTTGCTTCAATTTCCTGCCGAGAGCCTCGTAGTCTCTTTTGATCTTCTGGAGGCTATTGCTTGCAGTGTCATTGGTTCCTACATGAACCAAGAGGAAGGGGTATTTGTCAGTGGGTTTTATGATTCCTTGCAGTCGTTCAGTTACATCTTGGATCTTAGCCCCGGGGAGACAGCACACTTCCCGAGACATCTTGTCAGGCCCACAGATCACTGCTTCTGTTCCCCTCAGTAGGGAATCCCCTATCACCACTACACGCCTCCTCTTAGGTTTGGTCGGGGTTCTTCCATGAGCTGTCTGTTCCAAGGTCGCCTGCACATTCCCTGAGGAGTGACTTTGCTGCTCGTCTTCATATACCTGATCGACTGAAATGAGGGAGAGATCCTCAAATGGAGTCTGCTCTTCGTCTTCCATGCTAGGGGAGAGGACCTCAAAGCGATTGTGTATTTCTAAACAATCAGAGCGAACCCTGGGCCTCCTACTTTGAGTCACGTTTCTCCATATATCTGGCTCCTGTGTTGGTGAACTAGCCTCTTTCTCAGGGGAGTCCCCTGTCTCCTCCTTGGTGGAGACGGTGTGCTCTGTTGCTTCCAAGAAGAGCTCCAGCTCTCTAATTCTTTGGAGCGTAGCCACACATTCCTCCAGTTGCTGGACTTTGTCTTTTAAGAGAGCAATCAACATGCAATTGCTGCAGGTAAAGCTGCCTGCAACCTTTCCAAGATGGCAAACATTGTGCAGGAACTGCAGGCGACTGCAGCTGTTCCCTCACTCTCCATCTTGAGAACGTGTTGTTGCGGCTGGCTACAGCGGTCCTCCATCATAAGAAGCGTGCAGACAGGACAATTAACTCCCCCCAAAAAAACCCTAGGTCTCCCCCAACGTTTGAGACTAGCTCCCCCAAATCTAAAAGATGGGTCAAACTGCGCGTGCTGCTAGGCGCGCGCCGCTGCCCTGCTAGGTCTGATAAGCTCCTCCCACAGCTAATCCCCTGCCTCAACAGAAACCCTGCCCCCTCTGACCTTTGCACAGGGAGAGCAGCTAATCAGCCATAAAGAAACACACAAGAAAACCCTTTTTGCACCTTCTTCAGCTGCTGCCCTGCAAGCTCTACCAATCTCCCTCGACACTGCACAGTTTCAGAAGGGTGTTGGGCATGTTTTAGGGGTGACTTTCTTGGTTCAAGTGTGACAACAGGCCTGGCTAGTGCTCTATTTGAGCAAAGTGCGCACCTTAGGGCAGAGGTTTTCAACCTTTTTGGGTCCATTGCTCCCTTGACCAACTACATTCTTTCTGTGGCTCCCCTGTGGGGCTCAGGAGATCAGTTATGTCCCCTCCTTTCCTTGCCTGCAGAGCTGGCAGCCTCTCACCCTTTTTCAAACACCCTCCCTGGTGGAGTGCTCCCTCAGGGGAGAGGAGTCCCCTCCCCTTGGGAGTCCTCTGGGCAGCTGCCCCCACCCCACTCCCACAAAGAGAGGTGCCTCCTCACACACACACCCTGGGAGGGTTGGGAAGAGGATGCCCCCAGCCTTTACAGCCTGACGGACACTGGCCAAAGGTGAATGTGACGCCAGCACTTTACTCACCTTGGGAGGCAGCAGTGGCAGCTGCAGGCGCCACCAGGCATGGCGGAAAGTCTCTCCTTTGGCTCCAGGCACTCAGCTCCCAGGCAGGCCTTGCACACAGCAAGTAGAAGAAAGGCCAGTGTGTTGCTTACCTGCCAGACCTCTCACTTGTCACTTGTTTGGGAATAGTCCCAAAAGCAGGGGCTGGTGGACTGGCTGTCTGGGCTCCCTCACCCACTTGCTTGCTTACGCTGAGGCTCCTCAGCTCCTGGCAACCAGGACCCCATGACCAGTCCCAGAGACACCATTTGCCTTGGGAGCTTGTAACCAGGGCTTCAACAAACAGCAAGTCTTTGGGAATCAGACACGAGATGGCATCAGAGGAGGGAGGGAAGGAAAGAGGGACCGAGGCCAGGGTTGCCTGTGACACCCCTCACCATCATTCAAGGCACCCCAGGGTGCCACGACACAGGTCGAATACCACTGCCTTAGGGCATGTCTAAGAACTTGCTGCAAAATTCTGTGTTCCTATGGCAGATGTGCAAGGGACTCTCAGCAAGGGTCAGTAAGTGGAAAGTGTTCCCTGAATATTAAAGAGGCTGAATTAATGGGCTCAAATTAACAGGTAGATCCAGGGAATGCTTGATGCACTGCTGGTCAAGCAGACCTCATTTTGTGAGGTCCACAACCTGGCTACCTCTGACATACAGCCACATTCAAACTTCATGAAATCTGATTTCTGTACTCCTGTACTATATGTTTCCCTTATAGTAGTAAGATAAATTAAAGACTGAGTACAAGGGCTGAGACTGGGGGGCACCTGGGGTGAGTGGAAATCACCAAGAGGCCACCACTGACAGGAAGTGATGCATGTTGCCAACTCTTCCATGGTTCCTGCTTTGTGTTCCCTCCATTTATCAAAATTGCCTGCAGCTAACTTCTTTCAGGAAGAAGTGTTTGTGAAGTAATTAAAGCAGTTGGCTGGAATTTAAGTTAGTAAAATAAAACTGTTCCAACCCGTTTCTCTTCGCCTCCGCTGTTTGCTGTAGCAACATGTTGTGAGCGGAACTGTTTGTTTCAGCCTCCTCAAGTCTGAGATGGTTGTGAGACTGGCGTCCTTGCCAGCAGGGCTCAGGTTGTGTGCGCACATGTCTGCCGCTTCACCCAGCCTTGCAATGAAGTTGGCCAAGGTTGCCGCTGCATATGCCCACAAGAGATCAAACTGGGGGGTAGCTTTGTGAAAGGTTCCCCTCCCCGTAATTGTAGGGTTGTGAGGGAATGACTGCTGACCCAGCTGGGGAATAGGCTAGGGATGGCTGGAAAATGAAGGTAGGCTTATGCTCTTTACTTACTCTCTTTCCCCATAAAGCAAAGGCTTTTATGATTTCTGCCATGCCAGCCCCTTTCTCAAGCCTAAACTTGATAGCACAGTTTGGAAAGCCGAAAGCAGCAGGAAGCTTTTTTCCTCAACCCAGTACTTCAGTTATGACCATTTACAACCCTCAAGAATAGCAGGCAGGCAAGAAGTTGTTGAGGCTTTGCTAAGAACTGGAGATGGGGCTATATCTGTCGTGCTTGCTGAAGAGGGCGTGTTTTCCAGTGTTTTCCTTTCTATTCTAACACCTGTTGCTTTAGTGTGCATGTTCTTTAACTGATTCTCAAACATTTTTTTCAAACCCAGGTATCTCCCCTGTGCCATAATGGGTCTAGCTTTGTTTCTGGGCAAATATTTTAATTTGCAAACTTGCTGGTTTTTTGTTTTTCTTTAACAGCTGATGGGCCTTCTTAAGACCATAAGAATTAATGAGCTGGTAACTGATCAAAGAGAATCCTTATGTGTGCCTTGAATGGAAATGTGGATAACTGCTTGGAACATATTCTGGGGTGTTGTGTGACATACTGTGTAGATAAGTGGTTCTCAAATGTTTTTCTCTGGGCCACACTTTCAGAACAAAAAATTGCTCACTCCACATCATTTTTTAAAATTATTATTAATAAGTAGTACATTGCAAAACGAAAAGCAACAACTCCTAATAATGCTTAGTATATGACATAAAACACATAGGATATCCATAAAGTATAAAACAATGCAGCTACGTATGAACATAAATCATTCACAAGTTATAGTACTGATTGTCCTTGAATCTTCCTGCCACAGTTGCCATCCTCTTCTGCTGCACCAGTGCACTGTGCCACACCATTTGAGAACCACAGTGCAGATGTTGCTCCAAAATCCTTTAGTATACCTCCTTTCCCTTGAGAGAGTGATGAAGAACATCTGCACTAGTAGTCTGGAAGGAATGTAGGCTGGTTCTGGTATCGGAGTCTTGATGTAGAGCTTGCTGTGCAAGGGTGCCTTCTTCCCCGTGTCTGAGAGTTTCCATCTATTTTTGTTCAACTTGCAGGTTTGCAAGGAGGGAAGAAGGGCATATGTTGGAGAGGATGTGGAGAGAAGTTTTGTGAGTATCTAAATATTTGTGTGTTATGTAAACTGGTAACTGATGGTCCAACGCGCAGCCTGCAGGTTCTGTGTCAAAGTACTCCTGCCGCCCACTTAGTATGAAAAGTTGGGCCACCCAGACCTATCCTCCCCCCCCCATGTCCTTCATAAACGTGTGAAAGCTAACTGCACAGCAAACTTTGATTTGGTTACAGAAATTGTGAATATCAGGTGTGGCTGGACCAATATCAAAGTAGCCCATTTTAAGACTGAGATGGCATAGAATCTGGGGATTGTGTGCAAGGGCAAAATTGCACAAACTCAGAGTGCTGCCTCCCCCAACTGCCCCCACTATCAAACATGTTGAGAGATCAGGGCTGTCCAAAATATCACTGGAGCCTCCCAGAGCAGGAAAACCTCACATGGGAAACACTTTTAAGCCCTCTGCCTTGCTTACCAGGCTCTGGAGGCTCACGAAAGATCTCTTGGGGAGGTCTGAAGATACATTGGGTGCCTGCAATTGGATCCATGTGAGGGCCTCCAGAACCTAGTAAGCAAGGGTCTCCTGCCCCCTCTCTATTTATTTATGTTTATTTTTTGATGTTATGCCTAAAGCTATGAACACATAAGTATAAGTTGTGGTTCCACTGTAATTTCTGGAGCTTCTTTCTTACCCCAGCAAATTGCCCAAAGCAGCTCATAGTATACAAAGATGACAGTACAATTTTACTAAAAAGCAGCACATTAATTCAGCATTTGAGTTCTAAAATATTTCAGTTGTAAGATTAAAATGTGTCAATTTTCTCTATAGAGAGCATTTCATCTCTGAACATTAGCATGAGCTCTTGTATATGAATTTGGCAGGCCCTCCCATAATCCCTCCCATAATTTTCATTGTGCTTAAAGGCTAGGGGGGAAAAAGGCAGTAGAACAGAACAATCACAGGTTGATGGTCTTAAAAAGCTGGCTTTTATAGTTGTATCTTACTTTGCAGTCCACAGGATAAAAACCAACACACACTGTGGGGAAAATAAAAGACCTTTTAAATTTCTAGCATCTCAAGCTTAAGTGTGTAAGTGAATTATCACCCAGAAAGTGGAATTTCAATCTAGGTTAAGAATTTTGCCCTGTCCTTTTTACTTATTATCAGGTGAGTGTGTCTTCATAATCCTGCTTTAGCGTTTGATTGTAAAGGCAACCAAAATATTTAGTTGGGTTTTTCCATGATGATTTCACACTAAGGTTTGTGACGGAGACATGCTTAAAAGCCTGGATCCTTTAGGGTACAGATGCCTGTGTACTTAGACAATGAAATAATCCAATTTTAGCTTGGCGCTGGAGAAGAGTGTCACGCCAGAGCAAATGCAAATTACTGTGCAGCAGCTGGGTTTGTCGAGCAATTTTGAGCTTAGAGCAGGGGTGTCAAACTCAAATTCATCGGGGGCCGCATCAGCAGTTTGGTCACCCTGAAGGGGCCGGTTGTATCTGTAGGACTATGTGTCCACTCTATATTATCATAAATTATTGTCATTGCATTCAATTATTACTGTTTTTTGTAATAATGTAAGTAATAACTAGCTCTGAAAGCAGAAACATAGTCAGAATAATGGCAAGTAGATATTCAAATGTACAATTATTGTACAATTTATTGGAAAATGGTTTTTGGTAACAGACAGTAATTTATTTATTTTTTAAACATACAAATATTGCTAAACAATTTTAAACAACTCTTGTTGAGACATTTCATTCTGAATCTACTACCCAGAGCCAGGCAGAGGATGATGGCAGGTGGGTGTCCTGCCCGCCACCAACATAAATCCTGGCTATGCCCATGATGTCGTGGTTCACCCTTGAGTTTAGAATCGCTCCCCAAGCCCTCCTCCCCGCCCCAACGGCCTCCAGCCCACCTGCCGATGGCGGGGAGCCCCGGTGGCTCCCTCTCTGCCCGCCTGGACCCCTGGCAGCCTTACGTGAACCCCGCCTCGGCTGGAGCAGGAGCACTGGCAGAGACGGCGGCAGCAGAGCCACGGAGCTTTGTGCTGGCGGCGGCGGCAACGACGGGAGGGGGCCTGCCGGTGGCTTGGATTGCGCCCGCCTGCCTTGGACTCCCGCGGACCTCTCTCCCTCCGCAGCCCTCCTCCCCGCTCGGGAGCCTTATGGGGGGTGGCAGGAAGCGCCTCTGCCCTTTCCTGCCTGCGGGGAGTATGCGGCGGCCGGGCTGGGCGCGCAGGCTCTGAGAGGCAGCCCCGGCACCAGCAACTGACCAGTGGCCTTTGCAGCGGCGGCGGCACCAGCAGCACCGGCGGCGGCAGCCTGCCCCCACCCCACTCCAAACATGAGCCCCCCCTTGGGGAAATAAGCCCCCTTTCCTCGGGGGCGCATGGAGCGCCTTTCGCCCTCTTCCCCCACCCATAGCATCTCCCTTTCCAGCGCCCTCCCTCCGTCCGTCCCTCCCTCCGCCAGCCCGGTGCTTGGAGGCTTCTATGAGTGTCCGCTTGGGGGGAGGCCAGCAGGAAGGTAGCCCCCCTCGCCCCAGCTGCGGCCCGGCTCCGGGAGGAGGAAGAGGAGGAGGACTATGTCTTTGCTCACCGCGCTGGCGATGAGCGCAATGCCGAGGCGCACCAGTGCTGCCCGGTGGTCACCCTTGACCCGCCCCAGCAACACCTCCGCTGTCCCCGCAGCCCTCCACCCTGGCCAGCAGCCGCTTGGAAAAGGGCTTGTCATGGTCCAGCCGCTCTCTGGGCGCTCGCTGCCGCCACTCCATCGCCTCCTGCGCCGACGAGCAGCCTCACATTGGCAACTACCGCCTCCTCAAGACCATCGGGAAGGGAAACTTCGCCAAGGTCAAGCTGGCCAGGCACATCCTGACAGGAAGGGAGGTGGCTATAAAAATAATCGACAAGACGCAGCTGAATCCAACGAGCCTCCAGAAGCTCTTCCGAGAAGTGAAGAGTTTGGAATCCCCCCCCCCCCATATTAAAATTGGAGCGATTAGTTCAGTGGGAGCAGCAGAGACCCTCGCTTTCCCGCAGCTCGCTGTTTTCTTTTACACCTAACCTGGCTGTGCGCCCGGGAAAAGATCAAAGCGGAGCGAAAAGATATAGTAAAGAGGCTTGGCAGGGTTTTTGCCCCGCAAATCACGCTTGCTTGGCTCGGGGGTGTGTGTGTTGTGTGTGTGTTTCCCTCTTCTCCTTTCCCCCTCCCACTTCTCCCTGGGTTTCCTGATGGCGCACAGTGCTGCGCTCAGCAGACGGCTGGGCTGCTTCACCGCCTGGTGCGCTCAGAGTGGGCGCACGTGTTTGGGGCTGCCTGGGATTGGCCGCGACGGGGATCCGGCGGGCGCTGCCACCTGGCGGGCTTGCTGATCCCGTATCCGGAGGCTTTCTCTCTCTCTCCCGTCCTTTTAGAGTCTAAATAAAAGAATAATAAAAGGTGAAGGCTGGCGGCCGGCGGCGGCTACACGGGCCACATGACGAGGTCTGGCGGGCCGGATTTGGCCCGCGGGCCTTGTGTTTGACACCCGTGGCTTAGAGGGTTCCAAGTACAGAGGAAAAAGTGTCCCTCTTTCCCCTCTTTGTGCTTGTTAAAAGCTTCTGAATATTTGCTTTTGCCGGAAGCGTAGGTTTGGTTTACACTATGGCTGTTGGAGTTGCCATGAAATGTATATTTTGGATTATAGAATATAAAACACATTATTTTTCAAGAACTCAGCAGTATAGTAGAAACTGAGGGACCTCTCTAGAGGGCTGAAGAGCTTTAATGTCTAATTTCAATTTTCTATCTTGGTTATAATACTAAGTACCTTCGTTGCTTTTAATGGCAGGGGTTATTGACTGTCTCAAGTCTCTCATATTTTTTGTCTCATGGTATTTATTTTAAAGTTTAAAAAGGTTGTGCAGAGATTTCTCTGTTTCCTCCTAGACTAAAGCAGGTGTTGGAATTCATTTTGCATCAACTTTATATCTATTTTTGGAGAGTATTGCATGTGTGGAGTCAGATCACTTATTACATTGCAAAAGTTTTAACTTCTACCCAGCATATGTATTGTATGTGTGGCTTCATTTTTTTTTAATATGTCTAGGCAAATAACATAATGTGTGGGGTTCTGGTCACTTGTTAAGGCTATTTTATGAGTTGTGGGCCAGATGGTTCATGGTGAAACAGTGCAGAGGTTTGGCACGTGCAGTTTTGAATGCTGAGCAGTCAGCCATTCTAACATTGCAGAACAGATATGTCAGGCTTGGGTTTATACACATGCAGGGTGGTGGTGTGAAGAGAACTTATTTTGAAGCTTGCATTTCAGTATCCTACTAGTGAACTTTTAAAGATGAAATCCCTTGAGAGTTTGCACATCTCTACATCTCAGTCACACAGCAAATGCAGATAGCCAACCTGATGCCCTCCGAAACATTGGACGGGTACTAGTCTGTTGAAATGGATCTGGTGTAGGGGAATAGAATATTTGACAAGGTATCAAGAGACCTAGAATATTTTAAAACCCCTACTCTGTGGCTTTCATTGGATCATCTTGGGCAGAGATAGCATTAATTGACCCAACCTGTCAATTAATACCAGAGTGGTATTGAGGAGAAAATAGGGGACACCAGGTGCACTGTCCTGAGCTCCATGAAAAAATCTTGAGGGTGAGGAGAGAGATTAAAATCCTGACAGATATGCAGCATAATTCTATTCCATGCATAACAGGGATGAAACGTCTTGTGTTTGGAACACAGGTACAG
Source organism: Podarcis bocagei (assembly GCF_964188305.1). Taxonomy (NCBI): domain Eukaryota; kingdom Metazoa; phylum Chordata; class Lepidosauria; order Squamata; family Lacertidae; genus Podarcis; species Podarcis bocagei. The sequence goes on along the minus strand of NC_138140.1, from coordinate 51,319,188 downwards.
TAATGAGATTTCATAATGTGATAGGAGATGGTTTTGCCTGACCCTACTGCTTTCTCTCCTCTGCCCTTCACTAGCTTCCCAGCTCATGCAAATTGCACAACATAAAATGAGCTGTGCTTTATAATCATAAGCATGTGTTTACTTGCTTGTTTTCCCCCTTTGCATTGAGATCGAAGTCTTCTCCCTTGCACATATGAATCAACTCATTGATCCTTGGTAGTGTGCCAGTGAAAGGCAGCTGATTATTGAGACAGCCTTTCTTGCTTGCATAGATCACCACAGAAGTAGCAAAGCAGTTTTGTCTCACATCCAGGGTGAGTTCTAACTTATTGATGGTAGGGAAACAAAAGCTTCCTGCTTGCTAAGATCTATGTCCTTTGATATGACTCTTGTTAGCAGAGATTGTATCCTGACGAGAAATACTAGTTTCTTACAATAGTTTTTGCAAATCATATAGATTGGGGTGGAGGAGTTTTTGTATGACTGTCTCCTTGTTGTAACTGCTTTTTCAAGCAGATGAGCAGGGAGGGGGAAAGGCAGAGACAGCAATCTCCTATGTTACCTCTGCTTTGAAATTCAGTTCCATCACTAGAGATTTTTATTTCCAGAATATTAGCAGCGGACATGAAAAACAGTTTCAGATGAGCACCAACTTATTCAGGCTTGCTTTGAAATATAACTGGTTTTGGTCTTTCTGGATTCTACGTAAAATTCAATTCGCGGCAAAATGGAGAAGGGATGCTTATGGGAAGGAAGCTCTTAATAAGGACGTGAGTGATATTGTGAGGATCGCTATAGGTCTGCATTGGCAGTAGAAAGGAAACCCGATCAAAGCTCCTTTAAGCTGCTTTAACATATGGATTTTCAGAAGAGGAAAGTGCAGCCCAGAGAGCTGTCTCACTCTTGAAGGATGACATTTTTTGATCCTGACTGTTGACTCTGCCTGACAGTTATTCTGCTAAATGCCCCCCCCCTTTATTCCACAAGGGGATTTTTGTTATTTGAATAATCTTAATGTGTCGCTTAAAGCAGATGGGATGTTTGCTATTTTGCCAGATCTTCAGTTCTGGGCCCACTTGAGAGGAAAAGGCTCTTACAAGTATGCGTTTGAAGAAGAGAAAGGGGCTTTACAATGTACTGCAATGAATGTGGTACAGCAAGAACAGTTGGAGCACAGCTCCCGGACTTTTATTTATTACATTTACATACCAGCTTTTTCTTCCAAGGAGCTCAAGTTGGTGTACATGGTTCTCTTCTTCTCACCACAACCCTGTGATGTAGGGTAGGCTAAGAGATGGTGATTGGCCAAGGTTACCCAGGGAGCTTAATGGCTGAATGGGGATTCAAACCCTGCTCTTCCACACTGGCTTATTTTCAGACCAGGATTGATGATGCCATCTGAGAGTGCACCAGGGTATTTGACAGACTGTTAGCTGTGACAAGTGAATAAGATGATAACAAATCTTTTAAGTTGTTTTACCATTTGACAGGTTAGCGCATAGAGGAAACTGGAGATGGAGGAAAATACTCAAGCAGAGCCTGGATACGGAGCGTTGTATCTAGTTCTTGTTCTACTTGGAGTTAGACCCATTGTCATTAATATGCACGACTAACTTAAGCCCATAAATTTCATTGTGTCTACTCTGAGTAGAACTTGGTTGGATACAGCCCTTAATTCCTTTGATGGGGTTCCTACTTCATGGTAGCCATTGTAATATTTCTATGGAACTTTGTTTACATTTCTAATTGAATTTTAAAGGTTGTATTTCAGCTGGCTGAAGACTTCTTGCTAAAGTTCAGTGTTGGACCTAAGAAGTTGGAACACTGAGTTTAATAGGGCTATTCCCGAGGTAACTATGTTTCTGCCCCAAAGCTTATCAGAGATGTGAACCCCACCAGCTAAGTTCCAACATGCTAGCCACCCACTACCCTTCACTAGATCCCTGCTCATCTCTGGAGGACAGTAAGCATGTCCTAATACACTGGGCACTGCTATTAGTTTATTATATGTATAAAATGGATGGACGCAAACTGCCTGTATGTTTTGGATGTTGCTTGGGGGCAGGGCTGTGGAGGCTGTCATGGAGAGCTCCTGTGCTTCAAAGTTTGCCAGGACACCACTGGTGAATAGCAAACCTATTGTCGAGAAACAAATGCTTCATTTTCACAACTAAACAATGGATGGTCTTGGCATTGTGACTGACTTCACTGGCAATTAATCCCCACTCCAGTGAGCTATGCTCACATGATTTATTAAGATGACATGGCGCATTAGGGTACTATGCTTCCTTTTTAAAAACCAGAGCATTTAAAGTCTTTATCTTGTTTTGTCAACAGGGGAGCTACTAATACTGACGGTATGGATCATTCTGTGCTCCGAAGGGAGGTGCATCATGAGAGGTATGCGTTTTGGTGCAAAATGAATCATGTTTAATACATTAACACTGCTCAGCGCTTGTTTGTTCTCTCAAGACAGATAAGGTTTTTTCCCCAGAGTTTTGGATGTTCTGCCTTTTGTTTATCAACCTCTGGTGGGTGGTGTTATAGTTGTACAGAAGCTCATCACTCATGCACTGACAAACTTGTTTAGCATGTAGCCTATTGTGAGGATTCTGCCAAATCAGTTACATTATGTACAATGTTTGTTAAAGCCTGTTTGGTCTTAAAACAGGATGTGAAACTTGATGAGCTGATGAGAGAATCATGGGTTTGGCAAAAGAATTGAGGCACATGCTTGTAATTTATGGATCAGAAGGGGCTGAATGTTACACTCCCATCACTTTTTAGCATATTTCTGTTGCCATATCCAAGTGTTGCCATAGTTTTTAATATCAGTAATTTTGGCAATATCGTTGGGAAGAATTCCACCTTTCCCCTCAATTGCGTTTTGATTGTCTTTTGTTAGAGAGGCAGCTCTTATTTGCCAATTACTTCTAGTCAGAATGTCAGTGAGATTGCAGCTGTCTGCTGTTTATAAAATGGTTAAAACCCTCCCAATAGCCTTGTTTCTTTTAATCGTACCCTTCGCTGGCACGTAGCCCTTCCCCTTTCTTCTTGCTCTTTACTCAGCCAACACTTAATTCTCATTGTTTTGTATTTTCTGCTTGAAATCAGCTTGCTATGAAGCTGTTTCTACCTCACAAAGAATATCCATGTGCATTTGGAATTCAGAGGCTTTTGAGGTATATGGGGAGTTATTACTACCATTTTCCTAACGGGGAATGAAACTGTTTCTTCTGAAAACATGACACAGGAATGAGACAACTAGCTGAGGAGCTCCTTTGAATATTCTTGCTCTATGAAAATGCATTCCGTGCATTATTTGCATAAACAGCAGATGCAGGATCCTAGTTTGTACCCTTGTGGTATTGTTCCTTGGCCACAGGTGCAATTTTGAGGTGGCAGGAGAGCTTCATTTGTTGGTTGCACCTTTTTTGAGACATCACCTACTTTAAAAAAAACTGCTTTTGTGATGGTGGTTATTACATTTTGTTTAAACACACTGGGCAATTTGTAACAGAAAGGTTGGTTATGAATATTCCTTCATCATAAATTTAAAATGCACACATTGAAAACACAGGAACAATTTTTTCCCTTCATTTTCTGTTGCATGAGATTTTTCAACTGTTCTTATGTTCTTTAAATGCTGATTTCAAATCTGAAATCGATTTTCGTGTATGTGCTATAGTTATCTTTCAATTTCCGACTTTTGCCGATATGTCATATTTACACTGGGGATAAGTGGACACTGACACGTTGATCTACCCTAACCACATGGTAATTATTGTTTTGCAAACTTAATTTTTCTTTATTTTTATAGTTTTGTAACCTAAATATTTGTATTTTTCAGATCGGACCATGGCTTCTTCAAGTAGACAAAAATGTGTAAACAAGCCTGATGCCTTTTGTTATGCTATTTTTGTCTGGTCAATACGAAGAGTATCGGCAAGAAAAACTGACATTCTGTCACCCTATCCCAGTATTGCTTCAGCAGTTAGACCTATCCTGCACTCTGAGGAACTCCCAATTCCAGTTTTTAAGGGGTTTGTCTCTTCTGAAGATGAAGGAAGTGAACATGGTGAAGAGCACAACTGGATCATCTGTGTGGATCTCAAAATGGTCAACTTCTTGCTTGGACAACAGAAAGGCTTTACCAAGTACCTGAATAACAACAGCTTGTGGCTACCACTAGGAAACAAAAATAGCAGTCATTTGTGTGATCCTTGGGTTCTCGCCAAACCACGGGAACCCCAAAAGGCATACTCTTCTGTTTTCCTTTTGTCCAGTCTCTAAGCATTTCCTCACAATTCTGACAAACAATATGCGGAGCCCATTTCTTACCTTGGTCGCCCAGAGGAATTTCAAAATAGCTTTTATAGGCATGCCTCACAATCACTGTTATATTGCGTCTTTGACGAGGAAGTGTATAGCAGCCACATACATAACAAAAGTCATCAGGCTTGTTTATACATTTTTGTCTACTTGAAGAAGCCATGGTCCGATCTGAAAAATACAAATATTTAGGTTACAAAACTATAAAAGTAAAGAAAAATTAAGTTTGCAAAACAATAATTACCATGTGGTTAGGGTAGATCAACGTGTTAGTGTCCACTTATCCCCAGTGTAAATATGACATATCGGCAAAAGTCGGAAATTGAAAGATAACTATATCACGTACACGAAAATCGATTTCAGATTTGAAATCAGCATTTAAAGAACATAAGAACAGTTGAAAAATCTCATGCAATAGAAAATGAAACCCCCCCCCTCAGTATACTGTGTATCCCAAGGGAATACATTTTTTTTGCATACCTTCAACTACATAGATATACATGTCATTTTCAATGCTATACATGTCACATTCAATGCTATATAAGTCACTTACATTTATACTCATATTGTGCTACTTTGGCTATGTGTTTAATAAAATATTGAATTCTTGCATTGTGAAAAACAAAGATTATGGTGAAAAGTGAAAAACATGAATTGCAAAAAAAAACCCTAGAGCTTACAGAACAAAACCAACTTCAGATATGAAATCAGCATGTCAAAATTAGGTTAGAACAACTGCAGGTGTCAGTGCAACAAAAATTTTGTTTCCCAGTGAAATTGATTGCAGATGAACATCTTGGAGAACAGAAGCTGAAGTTCACATGTCAAAATTGCATATATATTTATCTGTCTGAAAAGTTATTTGTTAGCATGTAACATTCTTAACATTGGAAATCAGTTGATTCGATCTTTGATAGTAAGTTTTTTCAAGTGACATGACAAAGAGCGATAAGATTGTGCAGGATATTCTGATGTCCTATGTAGCTTTGGTATTAAACAGACAAACAGCTCTCTGATCTTAAAATAAATTGTCCCAATATGAGAAGGTTATCAGAGATAGATATACTTGTTTAAATTAGTGGTTCCCCAACTTTCCCCCCTGTGGTCCTCTTGAAAACTGCTAGGGGTCTTGGCGTACCACTACATCATTTTTCAGCCTGTTGTACCAATTGTAATGTGCTGGGCTACGTACCATATGATTTTAAATTTTTTTTTATTGCTGCTTTTATTTCTTACAGTTCCTAGAATTCAAATTGTAATATAATGAAAGACAATATAAGAAGTAAAAGAAGCAATAAAAATACAATTAAAAATAATATAAATATTTAATGTGAACCCACTGCAGACCACTTGAATGAAGCTTGTGGACCACTGGTGATCCTTGGACCACAGTTTGTAACTCTATATGATCCTAACATTATCTTGTCAAGGCTTCTTTAGATTTTAGTCAGCACATGATGATTTGGGAGAGCACTACCGAAAAGTAGTCATCTGTCCTCTGTCAGACCTTCCAGTTGTCAGTATCCTTCTTTCTTAAATTGTGTTCAGAACTGGATAAAGGACTCCAAAGTGATCAAGGCAGAATAGAGCAATACTATGACTTCCCTTGATCTGGATGTTCTACTTTTGTTGATGTAGTCTAGAATAGCAATAACTTTTTTTGATACAGCATAACACTGTTGGCTCGTGTAAATTAAGCTTGTGGTCTACAAAGACCCCTACATTTTTTTCACATGTATTACTGGCAAGCTAGGTTTCCCCATCTTACATTTGTGCAGTTTGGTCTTTGTGCCTAAGTGTAGATTCTGAAATTTTCCCTATTGAAATTCATTTTGTTAGTTAGCTGCCATGTTCTCCTATCTGTTAAGGTTATCTTGAATTCTGATTCTGTATTCTGTGGCATCAGGTACCCCTTTCAGTTTGGTGTCGTCTGCAAATTTGACGAGCATCCCCTCCATTCTTTCAATCAACTCGTTTATAAAGGTGTTGAACAACAAGGGGCCCAGGACAGAACCCTGCAGCTGCCCTCTTGTCGCTTCTCCCCAGGATGACGAGGCACCATTAGTGGGCAGTCTTTGGATTTGGTCAGTCAGATGAAGTTGACTGTACTGGGGATTCACTTGGCTTAGCAAGGATGGCAGTGCTAAAGGTTTCACAGAAATGGTGGGCTGTGAGAAGGGGGGTGGAGAGAAAGGTATAATCTATGCAGCCTTCCTCAAACCGGTTCTCTCCATATGTTTGACAGCAGCTCCCAACAGCTGAGAGAGTGCAACTGGAGAACACCAGGTTGCGATAGTTTGTGAAACTGAGTCTTAAAATCCTGTACTAGAAACCTTTGGTGCACTTTCATTAGCCATTTCATCAGACGTACAGCTTTCTGCAATCCTGGCTTGAAGAAACAAACTTCCAAAACTAGCCCCCCAAATGACCCCACTGTGGAGCTCTAGTTAACACTCTGCATAGACTTGAATAGTTATGAATGCTGTTTAATTAGCCACCTACTCCTTAATTTTCTTGTCAAATTGATATTCAGCTCTTGAAGGATGTTGCTTCTCTGTCAGCTGGATAAGATCATGTAACCTAAAGCGTTTTCTGTGGGAGTAGTTGCTGTTTAGTTGCTTGTTCATGGCAAATTAATTGTTTTGGGGGAAAGAGAAATGAGGAAGGAGCGGTGGTTGGCTGTTAGATGCATTTCAGTTTTTAATAACTTTTAATTTTAGCTTTCAGCCTGTCATGCTTGCATATTTCTGAAGGGCACCCCCCTCCCCAAGTTAAATTTGTCTGAGGACATTGAGCCCCTTGAAGAAAGAGTGGGATCAAAATATGATCTGTGTAGAACTCTTTTGTTTCTCTTTAGTAACACAGAAGGCCAGAACAGAAGGCCCAAGCTGCATTCAGAGCAGTTAAAATAGATTCTCACTGTTGGGGAAGACCCTTAGGACCTTTGCAGGTCCAGCCCTGCCCTTAAAGGCTTTGGTGGAAAAGATTTCTGTGTCGCTTTCAACAAATATTCAGTTATTGAAATTGTTCCTTCCCCCTTAAAATTTCACCGGAATTACCGTATTTTTCGCCCTATAGGATGCACTTTCCCCCCTCCAAAAATGAAGGGGAAATGTGTGTGCGTCCTATGGGGTGAATGCAGGCTTTTGCTGAAGCCTGGAGAGCGCACCGACCCCTCTCGCTCTCCAGGCTTCGCGCACCTCTCCGCAAGCAGCGGGAGCCTGGCGCTGGGCTCCTGCTGCTTGCGGAGGGTTTGGCTGCACGCTGAAGCCTGTGCGCGCTGAGCTCAGCGCGTCCAGGCTTCGCGGACCTCTCAGCAAGCAGCGGGAGCCAGCGCTGGGCTCCCACGGCTTGCAGAGAGCTGCCTGTTTGGGGGCTGGGGTCGGGGGAAGCTCGGGTTTCCCCCGCCCCAGCCCCGCGCCTGGGGGGGGGAATAATTTTTTCCCCTTTATTTCCCTCCCCCCAAAAACTAGGTGCGCCTTATGGGACGGTGCGTCCTATAGGGCGAAAAATACGGTAGTTGCCCATGTGTTTGTGAACTTGGTTCAAAGGGTTAGTGATTATCTTTCAAGTCCAGTGCAGTTTGGTACAATGGGACCGTTCCTCCCCGTCAAGCATCTTTATTAAAGTTTATCAGCAGAGGCCCTTTGCTTTTCGCTAACATTTGAAGCACCTTTGATTGGGATTAGGGTGAGAGCTTTTTTCTAGGTGGAAGCTCCTTCCTGCAGAAAGGCTGCCCTGCTCTTTCTTTAATGGCACTTCTGCTGCATGGCAGAAACCTTCCTCATTAGGAAGGCTTTGGTGCTATAAACAACATCAGCCACCAGGCCTGCATTGTTCTCCTGTCTTCCCAGTGCCACATGTTGCTACTACTTAACAAGGATAGGGTGGAAGGGCAAGACAGGGGGAGCTCTGTGTAGGTGTAGTGGTAGAGCCAAATCAGTGCTGTGCTCACACTCCAGGCAATCAGAGACCCTGAGGATGTCTAAGGCTTTGACTACCTGGCCTGAGACGTAGGGAGGGTCTACAGTGAAGGAATCTGCTTAATGTGTTGTAGTGATCTCCTCTGTTGTTATGTGTGAGGTGTTTGCCAGATCTATCCTCCAAGCTTCCATCAGAAAGTTTGGTGTGTTCTTCCATTGCCTCTCCTTGCTGCCATTCCAGAGGTAGATCAGTTCTAAGAGTGTTGGGGAGTTCTGTTGGTTGTGATCTGTGTTGATCCGTGATCTGTGTTGATCCTCTTGTGATAAGATCGAAGGGGAAGCCCCAGCAATATTTAATTCCAGCTTTTTGCAGTTTAATTCTGTAAGCACATAAAGCCTCCCGCCCCCCCAGAAGCCAGACCTTCATTACCATAACTGGACTGTTTTTATAAGGATATTAGGTTCCACAGTTTGTTCCACATTTCCTCTTTCTTCCTGTAACGGGCAGAGCAGACAATTATATCATGGAGGAAGTACCCTCAGTTTGGGTCTGAGTGCTTTTGTGTGCCTGTTCAAAACCAGCTGCAGAGATTATGAGGTCTGGAAGCATTGATTTAAGCCATGCGACAATAAAATGTGCAAGATCATTTCCTTCCATGCCCTCTTCAAAAGAACGAAAATATAAAATTATTCTCCTATTTAAATTTTCTGCATCTTCAGGCATGTTGTGTATATCTTTTTCTAATTATTTGATATTTTTGTAATGGATTTGGCTTAATTCTTTTGTTGTTTTCTGTTAAAGAGTCAAGCCTTGTGTTAAGTTCTGTCAGTTTTGATTCCATTGGAAGCATTAGTTCTTTTCAAGTGTTTTTAATAAGCTCCTTTATAGCATCATAGTGCTGCAAATTCTTCTCTAAGTTATTGCTTCCATGTTCTTTCTCAAACAAGGAAGAGGCTCTTTTGAGGGTGGTGCCATCTTGGCTGCTGTCTCCATTATTGTCTTCATCGCTGCCCTCTCTCAGGCAGGAAGAATTAAGAGACATCATCTTTTACTTTCAGCTTTTCTGAATACATTTGCATTCCCCTCTCCTTTCTTCAAGGTTTGGATTTTTTTAGGCAGCAGGGGCTTTTGTTCCAAGCTGTTTTCTGGGCTTTGGAGGAGAGCTTAGAGCAGAGCTTTCCAAACTGTGTGTCGTGACATGTTAGCGTGTCGGCTGCAGTGTGTAGGTGTGTTGCATGAATGCTCCCCATGCTCCTCCCGGGGCTGGAAGGGGGTTAGTTTAACCTCTGGTTTGCTAGTACAGTAAAAGTGAATTACCATGTCGTGAAATGATGCATGTAGAATCATAGAATCATAGAGTTGGAAGAGACCACAAGGGCCATTGAGTCCAACCCCCTGCCAAGCAGGAAACACCATCAGAGCACTCCTGACATATGGTTGTCAAGCCTCTGCTTAAAGACCTCCAAAGAAGGAGACTCCACCACACTCCTTGGCAGCAAATGCCACTGTCGAACAGCTCTTACTGTCAGGAAGTTCTTCCTAATGTTTAGGTGGAATCTTCTTTCTTGTAGTTTGGATCCATTGCTCCGAGTCCGCTTCTCTGGAGCAGCAGAAAACAACCTTTCTCCCTCCTCTATGTGACATCCTTTTTTATGTCTAAAAATGAAAAGTTTGGAAAGCTCTGAGTTGAACTGGTCATCTTATTTCCATTGTGGCCATCCCCCCGACTGGCTGAAGAATTGATGGTTTCTTCTCCCGCTGTCCTTAGGACAGTTTGAGGCAGTCCATGCTCTGCTCATCTGTAAATTTTTTTCCTCAGGTAAGTGAACTTGTGTACACCAGGTCAGATGATTGAAGGGAAATAAGTTGAATCCTGCTTCCACCTTTCCTTTGTACAGCTCAGTTGTCACTCAGCTGCTGTGCTTTGTAGGTTGTCCATTAAAAGAAGAGTCATGAACATCAGTTTAAATCGGGCATTGGCAAACTCTGGCCCTCCAGATATTTGGGACTACAATTCCCATCATCCCTAGCTAACATGACCAGTTGTCAGGGAGGATGGGAATTGTAGTCCCAAACATCTGGAGGGCCAGAGTTTGCCTATGCCTGGTTTAAATGCATGCTCTTAATCTGTTCACATAATCACCAGAAGGTGGCATTACTGATTTTGAATAAACATCACCTCACTTTCTGGGTCTTAAACTTCATTGTGTAATAACTTTGCCCCTGGGTGCTGCAGAGTGTGACAGAAATTTGTGCAGCTAAGATTCTTCAATGTAGAGGGAGCTGCCATATTGATCTGTTTTTATCCTAAGCTGCCGTCTAATTCACTCCTGTCATATTGACAAAGCTTCACTCCCCCCTCCCACAAATGTGAAGGTTATAGCAGGCTTACCTAGGGATTGGACCAAATCATAATTCTTTGGAAAGCAGGAATATACAGTGGTACCTCGGGTTACATATGCTTCGGGTTACATACGCTTCAGGTTGCAGACTCCGCTAACACAGAAATAGTGCTTCAGGTTAAGAACTTTGCTTCAGGATGAGAACAGAAATTGCGCAGCAGCGGCGCTGCAGCAGTGGGAGGCCCCATTAGCTAAAGTGGTGCTTCAGGTTAAGAACAGTTTCAGGTTAAGAACAGGCCTCCAGAACGAATTAAGTACTTAACCCGAGGTACCACTGTAGCACCAAAATGATACAGCATCATTGACAGTCTGATAATACATATGTTTACTTGGAAGTAAGCCCCCCCCCCCGATAAGACTTGCATCTTTTGTTTAAACACATAGATTACACAAAGTCAACCTGAGTAGTCACAAACATTGTAACTAAGTTTGAACAGGTCTTGAATTTTCTGTGACCCTGCAAGTGCTGAATTGTATGAATGGGAAACTGATGCTGCCATTTTTTTCAGAATATCACTTAATAAGCAGGTACATCAATGCTGGCCTGAAGTACATAAAGGACAAGATGTTAATCATTTGTTCTAATTCACTGCGTTTGTATTCTCCTCTTAGATAAGGCCCCACTAGTGTTCATCCAGATTTCTGGCCAAGTCCCCTGTCCTCTTAGTACCAGTGGTATAGAAGCATTAAGTACTCCTAAACCTTCCACTGGGTGCAGTATCCCTTCCAGAAGACCCTGTTGCACATTCTGAATTCCTTTAGCTTCATTTTGGTGCTATAAGCACTATGATGGGGGCACATCCTTCTGGAGCGGAGGAGCAGAGAAACCCTGGTCTACTGATAGTGTCCTGTTTTTGACCTCTTAAGGCTTTATTATTCAGAAACTGAAAACCACACTATACTTTTGGGTAAGTTTCTCTCTTGAGAAATGCTTGTGGACTATCACGTCTTCCGTAAAGTCTGCTTTTGCTAGAAATGTCTTATCTTCCAGAGGTGGATCTAACAGAAACATGGCTTTGGATTGTTTGTTACCAGCATGTCAGCCGAATACCCCCCCAACCTCCAGAAAAAAATTTAAAAACAAAATTAAAAAGCAGTTTTAAAGAATGTAAACAGTATTCTCTGCTGGGTAGCAGCAGTCCTTTTATAGTCTATCAGGCCCTGTCCTAGGCCTGGTGGAGAGAGGCAGGAGCAGGACCCTCAGACTCTCAGCAGGTGCTCTGTGTCTTGTGTGTGCGCGCACTTGCATTGCTCTGTCCCCAAACTGTAATGAACTTCTTAATGATCCTGAGTCTCACACCTGCAGGCAACTTGACTAGGAGGAAATTAGTATGAGGGTATTTTTCCTATGATTTTTGGGCGGTGGGGTGGGGGGAACAGGAAGGAGGATACAGTGTGAAGTTGAAGTTTTCCTCTAATCCTTGCTTTCATTACATAGCTGAATAGAATAGAATTGTGTGTTTGTGTTATATTTAATGCTGTTTGGAAAGGACAAATGTACTGTGGAAAAACCTTTTAAGACCTCAAGCTGTCTAGATCTTACATGATTAAAAGGTCACAATTTGAGGCCAGCTTAACCTATACCGGTAATTCCAACCCTGAATAGCAGTGACATGTCATCTGAGAAGCAAATAAATGTGATCCCTGGTGTATAAGGATGCATTAATTCAACAGTTCTATTAATTAATTAATGTTTTATTTAGTAGATTCCATATTTAGTTATTGCTTAATTGGTAATTGTGTGATTTTCCTTTTCTGGCATGCTTTATATTGTCCTAGAGATGAAGGTGTTTTTGAAAGAGCGTGCAGTGCCTGTGCATAGTTGCATTTATTGCCACATGGATCTTGCAAGTTCTGGAAAGATGATGGATCTAGCTCTTTGGCTGCTAGTAGCAGTAGCTTAAAATATAGCAACTCCATCCTTAAGCCCCCTTATATGAGAACTTTCTTTGATGCAAAGAAGAGGTACTCCCTTGTGTTTTAATTTCCGCATGTTGTTGAGTTCCAAATGGAAAACAAAGTCTACATTTTAGAATAGTACTTCTGTTTGACCTAGAAATTGCAGGATGCTGCAGCAGGTTGCTGAAAGGAGTGAGAGCTCTGATGAGACGTATACACTGGTTCATGTTCAGTGTGTTACTATTGGTGTATATAAAGCCATTAGCAGCTTGGGACCAGTTTTCTTGTGCGACTGCCTTTCCCTGTATGTCATAGTTGGAAGGGACCCTAAGGGTCATCTAGCTCAACCCCTGCAATGCAGGAATCTCAACTTGACCCCTTCATTCTCTGCAGCTAGCACTTTTACAGGTGCCGTGTAACACTCATTTGATAGTTCTAAGAAATGGATCTTTCATTGTGGTGGCACCCACAGTTTTCAACTTCCTGCTTGTTGAAATCAGGCAGGCGCCTTCACAGTACTCTTTTCAGCGCTTGCTTAAAATATTTTTGCTTCGGCAAGCCTATGCAGGTATGCAGCTGTTGACGTGATGTCATCTCTTTTACTGTTGATTTCAATTATTTTTAAATGTGCTTAACTGTTTTTTATTCATCATTCTAATATTTCTTGTAAATTACTTACAAGCTTTATTACAATCAACTGTCATATAAGTTTTGTTAAGTACAGTAAGAATAAAACACCAAGTGCTTGCAGAAGGCGCAGCATTGCTGGGAGTTCTTTTAACCCCTCCCTTGACCACTTCTTGGAGGCTATGCCATGTGACCAAGCAAGGAAGACTGTAAACAGAGCATGGATACCCAGTGCACTGACACTTGATGCTGTTTTCTTGGTTGGGGTCTCTCTTTGCCCCCTTCTATCATGAGCGCTGCTAAACTTACCCTCCTTCCATAGCCTTTGGCCTTTCACCTTTAAGATTTCAGCTACTGGCCACTGAAAAAACAACAACGGTGCTTGGCATCCTAGTGACTTGCAATCTGCTACGAACATTTTGTTTCATCTGCAGCTGAAGCATGTCTTGGCCAGAGTTTGGCACTGCTATTTGCACCCCCAGTTTATTGTGCATGTGGTAGAAGAATGTACACCATGTAAAAAAATGCAGCCCACCATCTGCTCAGATTGCTTTCCGGAAGAAAGATGAGCCAGCAGCTGTCTCAGCTAATATATCCAAGGTTTTCATTGTGATTTAGCATTGTTGTGTTGAAAGGGACTGAAAAGTGTATCTAGTCTGCCCTCCTGACAGAAGACAGAGCCCTATTTTGAAATAACTCTTTATAGAGTGAGGATTTCAGATGGGGTTACTAAGTTGTAACTGTTTTGATGATATGATGCATTTGATCAGATATGTTAACTGAGTTGTGCAATACATGTTTTTATCAAGAAATATTGAGTGATATCCAGCTAAATCATGTTCAGAGTAGACCCATTGAAGTCAGTGGGCTTAAGTAACAAGTCCAATGATTTCAGTGGGTCTTCCTGAAGTATGATGAAAGTATGATGCCCAACTCTAGGTGGCTCCAGCACCTACAGCTCTCCTTAGCATAATAGATGCTCCTGGTTGTTTGGAGCAAGCTTCTCTAACCTGGTGTCTTCCTGATGTTTTCAACTACAGCTGCTGTCTTCCCTGACCATTGGCCATCCTGGCTGGGGCTGTTGAAAGTTGTAGTCCACACAGCCTGGAGGGCTCCAGGTTGAAAAAGGCTTATCTAGAAAACTGAGCAGCTGAGATATGTGAGCTAAATCCCATGCCAAGATGAAGAGTGTTAATAATGGTCTCATCTGGGGGAAACATTGCCGCCCCTTCCCAATATATAGAACAGTTGAAACACAACCCAATCACTTAGTCTCCCGAGTGGAGCATTTTCTTGAATTTCTGCAGTGTTGGTGATTATTTGGCTTGATTAACTCTGTTCCCACTGGAAGAAGTACTGGTAATTGTTCCAGAAGATTCCAAACCAATGTGTTGCCTTGAGGAAGGTGCTTTGCCTCTTTTCAGAGATCAGCTCTTTTTTTGGGAGGGGGGTTAGGGGTAGGTTCTGAAATGGCTTGCATTTTATCCTTTGCTTCAGTTGGCTGTACAGCTTTATTGTTCTTACACATTGGTAGTATGGGCTGAAGGCAAAGGTCTGTTTGGAGAGGAGCAGAATTGATGAGTTGCTGGAACTGTTAATACTAATACAGTGGCACCTCAGGTTAACTTAATTCGTTCCGGAGGTCTGTTCTTAACCTGAAACTGTTCTTAACCTGAAGCACCACTTTAGCTAATGGGGCCTTCTGCTGCCGCCGCGCCACCGGAGCACGATTTCTGTTCTCATCCTGAAGCAAAGTTCTTAACCAGAAGCACTATTTCTGGGTTAGTGGAGTCTGTAACCTGAAGCATATGTAACCTGAAGCGTATGTAACCCGAGGTACCACCGTATTGGTGAGCTATGTGAAATAGCAATTGTTTGATTTACAGTAATGGAGGAGGACTGGGAGCCTCTAAGGGAAAACAAGGTAGACAAGCCATTTCCCTGATCAAATTGCATGGTGGCTTTCTGCCCTGCAGTGCCTCCAAGGGGTCAGTGCTGATGAGCAGTGAGGATCTTGGCCCCT
This sequence comes from Podarcis bocagei, assembly GCF_964188305.1. NCBI lineage: Eukaryota > Metazoa > Chordata > Lepidosauria > Squamata > Lacertidae > Podarcis > Podarcis bocagei. The sequence continues at coordinate 51,303,981 of NC_138140.1, read as the reverse complement.
GGTTGGCAATAGTGCCCTTGTAACTGCATAGCTCTTATGGCACCTTCTTGACCAGACTTGACCAGACTCCGGCACTGAGGAAGATTGGAAAGCATCAATTTACCACCACCACCACCCCTTAGTGCACTGGCACATAGCAGAATTACCATATTCTGTTACTCCACAAGCAGCAGGTCTTCTGTCTTGCTTGCCACAACTAGGCAGCGCTTGAGGTTGAACAGCAGTGACCTTGCTGCTCTTGTCTTCTGTAGGTGTCAGTAGATGAAAGGCACTCTTTTAGTGCTGAACTTGATCATTAATCTTGCTTTTTAAAAAATAAATGTGTGAAACACACCAGTGATCTGGCAGAGAAGCAATGATTATGTAATGTGTACAGTGTTAAGTTTAGCCAATGGTGCTTGGCTGCATGATGCAAAGGATTCATGAGTGACGGCAGGGTCCAGTGTGGAGCGATCTATGCAAATGAGACCAGTTCATACACTGTTGGTAGTACACGCTTTGAAAAGTAGGCATCAGTCAGCATGTAAATGTGTGACTTTATCCAGTTCTGTGAATGCAGCCTTTGGCATTGGCTGCATGCTTCAGTAAATCTGCTTTTATTGGCAATAAATCTGGCTGGTCTTATCACAAAATCAGATCTCTGGAGTGTCAAATTTTCTTCCTTAGAATGAAAATCCAGAGCTGAATATGCTCACAGTGTCACATGTGGCATGTGCACCTACCTTCTACCCCCACATCTTTGAACTCCCTATCTTGCTAATTTTCAGTAGCGTTTGTGATATTAACATGTCCCCCTCCTCCATTGCTTTAAGAAGGTTGCTTAAAAGATTGTTCTCCTTGGGTTAGGGCTATAGGCCCAGCAGCATTCAGTTCAGCTCTCTGTGTTGGTATGTCATATGCCTCTGTACCTTGGATACCTGCCCATAACTACAGTTCTCCTTGCAGCTTGGGACTTGAACACAAAAATCTTAGACCCCTTTCTGCTAGTGCCTCCTTCGTGCAATGCAAATGAAGCTGAACAGAAATAGCTTTATTAAATAAAAAGCATTCTTGCTTTCATAGCCTTTTCCATTATACAGTATTTAGACTTTTCGCTGAGGAAACATTCAGGTCATGCATGCTACTGAACATAAATCTGCTCTAGTGGCTCCTCACCACAGAGAGATGAGAGAGAAAGAGACACATCAAGTCCATAAAAATCAATATTGGAGTCCACTTGTGACCCTTCTACAATAGTATGCAAATGGTTAGCACTTGTTCATGGGAGCTGCTGTAGACACACCTAACGGGTCAGTCAAGCCACTGCTTGGTTTGGGGCGAAATTCCTTTCTGTTCTCCCCTACCCTTCCCATAACAAGCTCTCTGTCAGAGATGCCTTCATAAAGCAGATAAATTTATGTGTGTGCTTTAAGTGCGCTTTTAAAAAATGCGCACGCGCTCTCACACATGGTAACTGCTTGCCCCTGGAGGTCACCACCAGACCACAGGGGCTGTGTTTGGGTATGTGTGACGGACACCTGCGTGTCCGGCTGCTTCGTCAGGACTTCAGGCAATTTGTGAGCTCTTGGGGGGGGGGGGCTGCTCTATTTGATTGTTGATCGCGTTCCTGCAAGGACAGTTATTAGCGGCACATTGCTCTCCATTTGCTGCAGACAGAAGACGGAGAGCAATATTCATGTCACCTGAGCATATTGTAAAAATGCATGGGGTTTTTACTCATCTCACCTGGAAGCAGAGAATAGGGGAAATGAGAGTGCCTTGAATCTGAAGCTGTGTGGAAGAACATGCAGGAATCTGCAGATATGTATCCTTGTTCGGTCGTTCGGTCACCCTGACTATGGATTAGGAAAGACTGGTTTTTTCTCTTCTCCTTCCCATTTATTTTCCTTTTCTTCTTAAAGAAAAGCAAAAATATACTATTGTTATTATGCAATAGGCTTTTGCCACAATGGCATCCTTGCATTCTTTGCCTTGCACGGAAGCAAAACAGGCTGCTTTGTTTGGTCACTGATCTCTCTGTCGTTTGGCCCAGGGCTATGCTGAGATTTCTCTCCCACTTGTATTGTTGCAGCTCAAATGAAGAATGTTCAGAGGATGACAAGTGTGTACTGAGTCGGTATGTTGCTTCCTTTTCATTATGGATCCCATCTTTTTCCCCCCTTCCCCTTTCCCACCCTGCTACTATTGGTCAGAAATCAGGTTAATAGGTACAGAATGTAGTATGGTGCTGCAGTGTGACTGTGAAGGTAGAACAATAGCACTACAGGCTTGTTCTTGGGGTGGGGGGGTGGAGAGGCATTCTTTTTATAGAAAAACGCTGCATTGTGGTGACTTGTAAAGTGCAGCTCCTCTCTCTCTCTCTCTCTCTCTCTCTCTCTCTCTCTCTCTCTCTCTCCCTCCCTCTCTTTCTTTCTGTTGAACATATACTGCAGTCAACACTTCTCTAACGAGGTGGCACTTGGAGTGATAGAATTGCCTTATTGCTTTAGGGGACAGCAGGGTTTAAAATGAGATGCCTCTCAACCCCTTTTTTCAGACTGGAAGCTTTGGTTTAAGCTCACTGGCAAGCTCGCTTGGCTTGTTCCGAGCTTCAGCAGCCACCGTTGTGCCAGTAGCGTGTGTCTGGAATGGAAGTCCAAGTTGGTAGTCTGTTATGGAAACGCTGTTTGCTGTTATTGTAGTATCGTGGTGACCAACATGCCATTGAAATGGAAAACGAGTTCTCCTGCTATGTGGAAATTCCCAGTTCCTGTGCTTAAAACATCCAGGTCGTCGCCACTTTCTCCAGCATACATGTAAGTGAGAGAACTGAGGCTATTTTAAGGTGGGGTTTCTTTTGTGAGATTACATCCCCCCCGTCCCCGGGCTTTTGTTTTGTGAGACATAACCCCCCTCCTTTCCCCCCTGTTTCTTACGTGGTGCCCTGATGTGACATTGGTCTCAGAATTTTTATTTCTAACCTTGCATTTCTTTCATTAGAACCTCTAAAATTTAACACTCCTTTTGTTGTCAGTTTCCCATTTTTTCTCCCCTCCCCAAACGATGGATGTTGTGTTGAGTCGTTCCTTTGTTGAAAAAGCAGAGAAATGGTGCAGATTTGGACACATTCATAATTCCTTTTCGGTGCCTATTGTCAAAGTTTGTGTGGTCATTTGTCCTTAAAGATCTTACGTGAGCAAGTCAGAATCATCAGTACCCAGATCTTCCTTTTTACAGCTAATTTTAAAAATGAATATGTATGTAATGCCTATCATTATGTCATTTCTGTATTTTGTGTGTGTGTGTGTGTGTGTGTGTGTGTGTGTGGCACTGTGAAATATTGGAATTGCTTCCTTTGACTGCAGTTTTTTACCCGTTCTTTAGCTGTTCCTTAGAAGTCAAAGCAGAAGTCAAAAATTAAATGTTGCCACTGCCAGATATGCCTTGATTGGGCTTAGGATTCATATTTTTAAAGGGCGCTGTGGCATTTTAATAGACTGTGTTTTTCTGGCTGACATTGAGCACCACACATGGCCTGCAAAAAATGAATGCAGTAAGGAGAAGTTAACTTGGTTCTGGTAGTGCTCATTAATAAATGAGCCATGGTGGGAACAGCTTCCATGGTTCATACTTATAAAACACAAAATATATGCTCAGCCAGCATTGAGGCAGTTCTCCTTGAGGGTTGCATGAATGAAATGTGGTAACTTGATGCTTTCAGCTTCTATACTTACAAACACCACAAAGGAGCAAATCATCAGTTTTGTTGGGCAAATATGATTAGCAGCATCATTTTGCTGAAATACCTTTTTTTAAAAAAATCTTTTTACTAACTTGGAGCATCTAAAAATTATAGTATCATAATTCTGAAGCTTGAAAGCAAATTGTTGAGTGTGACGCATCGGAAGGGGGAAATGGCTTTGTGCTAAGGGTTTTCAGGCATTTTCATATTTCAGAGAGAACCTGCATTGCCTAGTGATCAGCACTGTTGTGGATTTAAATAATATTGGAAAGAAAGGGAAACTCTGCTCTAGGCTAATTTCTGCTGTGCCTACCACTTACACAAAGGGAGTTTGCTGCCATTGTTTTCTGTAGAGGTAGCATATAAAAAATACAGTGTTGAATAGAACTGTGCATGGTTGGTGCATTGTCCAGCTCTTATACAGCAATACATGAGGCATAAATGTTCAGGAAGCAGCTTCAACTGTAGGTGAGAAGCCACAATTGTCTCTGTGAAAAATAGGTTTCATTCATAGGTGTGTAAGCTTCAGCTTGTAGAAGGTTGCTTAAGTATTGTTTTAAAATAATATAAAAATTCTCTAGAGGTCCTTACGAACTGCTCTGTTGTAAATATTCCTGCGATAGGTGTTTATACTTTAGTTATAAGTAACTTTGTCTTCCATTCTGCATTCTATTTAGGGAGGGGGTTGGCATTGCTATACTGGTGACTAAAAACTTCTATTATGCCATGCATATGTTTATTGGCATACCCATGCTCATGCCAAACCACTGCTACCTGCCCTTAGCACTTGGTGTCTGGTGGGCTATAATTCAAAACATATTAAATCAGGACTAAAAGGACCAACCACTTAATGTCAGAATACAGTGTATGAGGGCTACTGCAGACCTGAAATGTTTTTCAAGTTTTTGTTTGGTAGAATATGTTCTACAATAGGATTTCAGAATGCCCCAATCTAAAAACCCTTTGAAATCTAAGGGTGACCAGAGTGGTGATTACAAATATGGTGCAGTTTGCCATTAGGAATTGGTAGAATCACTTTGCTTATTATCAGTTTTAAACAGTAGTGCGTTATGATTCAGTGCCAAAGCTCTGATTGTCTTGGTTTTCTTAAAACATGTGCTTTGATTAAATGCCATTCCCTGTCATATCCATTGGTCTTTAATGTTGCAATTTTAGAAGTGAGGAAGAAGCCCTGTTTTTGCCACTCTTCTAGCAGCAATATTGTGTTAATGCATAAAATTTGCCTTCCAAATCAAGAACCATATGCCTAATTTATCTTGCTTCTTGTAAGAGCTTTATGCAGATGGGAAAGGGCCGCCCTTGATTAAGACTGACAAAAACTCTGTATGCTGCATGTAACCTGCTTTGCAACCAGATCAGCTTCTTTCCAAAAAGACTCACTTCATTTTGGCAGGCAGGTTACCAAGGCTGAGGTTTTCCCCCTTAACATTCTGTATCTAGCTGTTCCTCTTAGAGTAAATTGGGTGTGTTGTAGGAGATTTGGGTCTTTCATGTCCTTTAGAAAACTTTCTACGCCTTTGGGAATAAAAGATTTACCTGTTCATACCCTCTGTTTGTGGGGTAGTATGAGCAAGGCTGTTTTTAGCTGGAACTCGCCAATTCAGCTTTCAGGTGGGAGCCGTTGCCATTCTAAGAGCACCGGGGAAGTGTTCATGGTGAGTTCTGGCACCTCTTTGTTTTTTTGGTGTTGTTTTTTTTTTGAAAAATAGCACTGGGTATGAGGGATGCACTCACAGAAGGAATACAGCTTGTGTGCAGTTACTCTTTGTGACTGTGGAGTGAATGTTTTCTGCCTGGAAATCCTATTGATAGGAAAGCACTCCTTTTTTCGTAGGGCAGAAGGAATAAAAAAATGGGCAGCCTCTCCTTATACCTGATCATTGTGATGTAGGTTTGTTCAGTGGATTGTGTGAGTGTCAATTCTCCATGAGTCTGTTCACCAAAGGTGAGCAGAACACACAGCTCTCTGATTCTTGTTTGTGAAACTCCTGTGTCTCAATTTGTCCACGTCTCTTCTTTGTGTGCCAGAGGACTTGAGAGTGGAAAGTGGCAACAGCAAACAGTGGAAAGCAAGTAAGTTAAGACAAAATATGAATTGTGGGTGGTTGTAAGTGCTGCCAACTCAGGTGGTCACAGACTGGGGGCGAACGAACAGGATCTGCAGTGCTAGTTAATCTAAACCTCACTAAAGCTATGAAGTCTTCTCCTTAGCCTCTTCCCTGCCCCAATAGAATGCAGTGTTTTTGTTTCTACATAGCTGCTGCAGCCAGAAATGACTGTCCCACCCCCACCCCCCCATGGAAGAATACAGTGGATGAGAATGGATTTTGCACTTGGAGAAACCTTCTGAGATATCTGCCTAGTAGATATTCTGTGGGGTTTGGTTTTTTTTTTGCTATGTCCTCTCTGTGCAATGTAGATCAGTTAAAAGCTACCCAATTATCAGAGTTAGAAAAGCTAAATACCATGATTACCAAGAAAACTTTCCCTATCTCTTATCCAACTGGTGCTAGTGTGGATTCAGTGAGGTCCAGAAATGGGTCTGGTAGAAATCTTTTTAAAAGGGCTATCCCTCCAGATCATGCCTTATCTGTGTCCAGTATGGGAAAGGATACTTCTGTGGAATGCTAGTGGAATCACTGTAGTAAAACTCAGAGGTGAAATCCTCCTGCTTAACTATGACAGCCAAAACAGAGGACTGGTGAAATGTCCTTTTGAAGATGTCAGCACTTCCCTTCAGGTCCCCTTGCAGACATCCATTCCCTGCCACAGATGTAAAGAGAATCCAGAAAGCAACTGAGTGAACAAGGTTGACTGCCGCCTTACAACAGGGGAGCTTTCCTGTTGGGAAGTCTCCACATCAAACAGAAATCCAGACACAGCTTCTCAAAAATGGTCCAGGAGCTTTTTTGTCTTCTAGTTGTGACTATGAGTAAGAGACTGTAGATCAATCATAGTCCTGGAGGCTATGAACATGAGTCCTGGCCTCAAGCTATTGATGGTGGAGTTCTCTGCCACTGTTGCTGCACAAAGTCAGGGGGATTATAGATGATTAAAGGTCACATGCCTGGAAACCTTGGCAGCTGGACTCCAGTGTCATAGTCCCTGTACTACCAAGGCAGCAGACCAGAAGATGGAGCTGGGAGTACTTTAAGCCAGCCCTGTTGTTCTTGGGCTCTATCAGGCTCTCTAATGAAGTGTCTTTCTCCCACCCCCCACCCCTCACACTAGCACATAGTTCACATCTTGTGTAGTCCCTTGTGGGCAAATATTGTCCCTGTCTTCCCAGTGTTACCTTGCAAACTGCTTTGCACTATGTCAGTTGAAAATCTAATGCTGTCGTTCAAGCTAAGATAAAAATTGTTTTTCAGTAAATACGTGTTTTGGCATTGAGTAATGTACACTGAGTTTATTTTTATTTCTGGTTTTAGACATTTGTTCAGTCTCGTCCCCAAAGACAAAGACTGCTAGTCAGCTTGTTTACGGCCCCAGCACAATCTCATCTATATGCAGTCACTTCCCTCACCTAAGTTTCAGCAAAGATGTTGCACCTTGGCAAATCTTTGGAGTTACAAGAGGATGAGCTGCTTCAGTACTGACTTTATTGCTGTGGTTTGAGATGTGCATGGTATAGTGCCATAAACTTTCTTGCTTCCCCTATTTAAGAGGTGCTGATGAGAAATAAGGCAGATTCTGTGACTTGAATAAAAATCACTGTATTTTTTGCCCCATAGGACGCACCGCACCATAGGACGCACCTAGTTTTTTTTGGGGGGGGGGGAATAAAGAAAAAAAATATTCCCCCCCCCCGGCACAGGGCTGGCATGGGGGAAGCCCAAGCTTCCCCCGACCCCAGCCCCCAGAACAGCCTGCTATCCGCAAGCCTAGGGAGCCGCACCGGTGTCCCCAGGCTTGCGGACAGCTGTGCGAGGCTTCGGAATGCAGGCAGCTCTGCGCGACCCTCCGGAGCCCAGCGTGGCTTGGCGCCGGGCTTTGGAGGGTCGCGCAAAGCTGCGCGGACCCCGGGAGAGCAGGCAGCTTCGCGCCAGGCTCTGGAGGGTTGCGCAGAGCTTCCTGAAGCCCGGAGAGTGAGAGCCTCTCGCTCTCCAGGCTTCAGCGAAAGCCTGCATTCGCCCCATAGGACGTACCCACATTTCCCCTTCATTTTTGGAGAGGGAAAAGTGCGTCCTATAGGGCGAAAAATACGGTAAGTGTCTCAGATGCCCCTGTTGAATAGAACAGCAAAGTATGTTAGGGTGATCAAAGGAAGAGTGGGTGCAAGATGACTAAAGGACTACTCTGTTGTGAACCTTTTTGAAGGCTGCTCTTCATGTCTCATCAGTGCTTGAGGTGTGATTGACAGGAACGCAGTGAGCCTTTTCTGTGTCTGCATCTGGGTTATGGCACTTCCTACCCAGGAAAACTTTACTCTTGCCTCATCTCTGGTGGTTCTCCATCTCCTAGTTTAGATCTTCCCTTTTCAGCAAGTTTTTGGCTGGATTTTGTACCTGTTCTTATCAGACCTGCACCTCATCTATAATTTTTGAGAATACTAGATTCCAATCCAGTTATTTTCTTGAGATGGTTGAGTGCTTTTTAAATGGAAAGATTGAAAATTACCCAGTTCTGCTTCAGCAGGTTCATAGCAGAGGTGGTGGATATGTACTGTATTGGCCCAAATATAAGCCGCACCCGAATATAAGCCACACCTTTAAAATTAAAAGGGGGAAAGAAAAAAAGACAATACCTGAATATAAGCTGCTCCCTTAAAATTCAGCAAGCACTCACACCTATTCCATTTTACTGGATGTTTGTTTCAGCAGCGATATCGTAAAAGCCAATTTTTGTAACATTGTGACTTTAAGCTACACTTTAACTTTTCACAGTCAGAATTTGTAAAAAAGTGAGGCTTACCATACTTTTCCGTGTATAAGACTAGGTTTTTGTTTTTTTTACTAAATGATAATGTTAAAAAGGGGGGTAGTCTTATACAGAGGGGCAATCTCCCCCCATTTTATTAATTTTGAGTCCCCCAAAATAGGGGGCATCTTATACACAGGGGTGTCTTATACACAGAAACATATGGTATATTCAGGCCAATACGGTAGTTGACGTGTGGATCTGGGTTTTTGAACTTCACATAACAACCAAAGAGAAAACTTGTACATAATCCTGATACAAAATGTGTAGAGCACTAGACACAGTCCTACCTCACACATTCCTTTCCGAGGAGATGTGTAGATGTGCTGCCAGTTGGAGTATCCACTACTGAGCTGGGTTGCCATATAGTCTGCCTAATATAAGGCAGTTTCCAATTCTGAAGGAAAAGCATTTTTGCTCTGCCTTCCCCGTACCATTGCTTTGCGTATCTCTTCTACCTCAGTTTCCATGTATTACTGAGACAAAGAAAAATGGTAGGAGAGTAAAGGGCAACAGGTGGGCATTCCCTGCATGTGGGGTTGAGCTGAAGCCGCATGAGGACTGCAGTAGGCTAGGCAGAGCTAGGGTTGCCATAAGTCTAGGATTTCCTGGACATTACCAGGATTTCAAGGGCAGAAGTGATGTCTGGGAGGAATTTCTGGAAGGTGGCAGTTTATCTTGGATCTTCAGCAAGTAAACCAAAACATTGCGTTCAATTGGCGTTTTTGTTCATTTGGCTCAACGACTTTGGGGTTTGTCTAAAAAAAGTTCAATAACTTTCAGGGTGTCCTGGTTTTTACTTTTTGAGATATGGCAACTGTATCAGAGCAGAGCACACTTAACTTCTACACCTTCTCTTTCTGTAGCATTCCATCTTGAGTTATGTGTCCACATTTTTCATCTGCGTGTTGAATTTTTCTGTACCTGCAGTCACCTGATCTAAATTGCATTTTGGGAGCCTAGATTCATGTTTGCCTTCCTTTGAATCCTTAGGAATGAATGGGATATGTTGGAAGTAAAGTTTATGCACAAGCTGAAGGAAGTTAGTTGCTCACAGCAAAAACTTGCTTATGGCTGCTGTGCCATAAAAGCCCTGAACTATATGTACCGACTCGGTTTACAGTTTGCATGGTGTTTGTTCTCCATCTTTTTAGGTTGACCTGTTTCTCTTTCGTTCCTCCCACTGGAAACTGTTGTTGCTGCTGGACTGTGCTGGTCTCTTCGATTTTAGCACATGAACATGAGCATTCTGAAGGCAGAGAGATTGTGACCCAAGAGGCAATAAGGAGGAGGTGTGCTGGCCAGCCAAATAGCTGTCCCCAGTCTGCCTGTGACAAGGTTAAAAGAACAGAGTTCTGATCGGTTAGCTCTGCAGGCAAGTGCTGTGCTGTAATTGTTCTTGGGTTTAGCGCAAGCACTATTTCCTGGCTGGGACTGTGAGTCATCCTCATTTTTCAGGGAGAGAAGTGCAGCAAATGCCCAATTAAGAAAGTGGCTTAGGAAATGCTGATATGAACTTTTCCCAAGTGTAGTCTTGTTGGCCTCTCTCCTATCTTATAAGGCACTTGAGAGAAGCATTGACTTTTGTCAGTTATTTTAAAAAGAGCCTTTATTTTAATTTGTCATAGTTGAAATGCAATAATCAATCACTAGTAGAATTGCATTCTCTCCTGTTCAGAGTTATTTTTCTATAGTAAACCATTATTATTATTCGGTTTTGGGAAGGATTAACTGTAGCTTGTGTGTGTGTGTGTGTGTGTGTGTGTGTCTGTGTCTGTGTCTGTGTCTGCTTGTTCCTTATAGGGTTTCTGCCTACTTTGGTCACACAGTGTGAAGCTAAAAATTACATAAGCCTTTTTGTCTTAATTAAATTACTTGCAGCCTGACCCTCCAACTTACTTCACCAGCAAACAAATGTTTACGGTGCACCAAATGCTGTATTTTAGATTCAGTGTTTGAGTTGTAGACAGATGTTCTTGTAGGCTTGAGGGAGGCAGAGCTATTTGAAAGCACAGTTCATAGACTGAAGAAGCCACCTTTCAAAAAAACCCAACTAAGTTACTGCCCAATCTGCCAATGCATCTAGTCATTTATGCCCTAAAATGGGGAGGATTCAACATCTCATTTTGTAAAGATTCTCTACTCTGCTACCTTGAGATAATTCAAACATGCCACATGTAACCTCTCTAGTAGCAGTTTGCAAACAAAACAAAACAAAAACAAACAAAAACAGTAGCCAACGCGGCACTCTCCAGATCCCATCAACCCCAGGCAGTAGAGGGTGGTGGTCACATGACTACTAACGCAAGAAGGGTATTGTGCCATAGCATACCTGGCAATGTGGAAGAGCTCAGTGTCCATCTACTATCCCAGATGTGTGATAGATGCACCTGTCCTTCCTCCAGCAACCGATCCAATCCAGACAACAGCATGTCACAAGCAAAACAGACATAAAGTTCTGTCTGTCAATTGCCCACACTTTTGAAAAGGGTTAACATGCCATCATTCTACCTCCTCTGCCTCATTCAGAAATGTACTTTCCCTTTTGCATCTACAGTATATGAATTTCTTGATTCTAGGTTGGTTTTGAATTTTGCAGCTAGAATTGCTGGTTGTGTGCTTTTACTAAATAGCTGTTGTTGATGGATTTCCTTATAAAACAATTGACTGAAATTCATTGGTCTTTACAGATCAAGTGGGATTTTTTGCTGCCCATGTATAAGGAGCACTGTCAATGAAATTCCTTAAATGAGACTACTTTTATTTTCCTGAGGTGAGGAAGGGGGTCTGTAAGTTCACAGTAGCGATTCTTTCACAATGCCTCCTGGTGCACTTGTTTGCCCACAGTTTACCCTTTTCTCTTTCTGCTTGGCCTTTGCCAGCCTGCTACCCTCTAGATCAGAGGTCTCCAAACTCTGTGTTGTGACACGTTAGTGTGTTGGCGTGTTGTGCGAATGTTGCCATCGCTTTTCCCGGGGCTGGAAAGGGGTTAGTTTAACCTTTGGTTTGCTAGTAAAACTGAATTACTGTGTCATGAAACGATTCATGTCTAAAAAGGGTGTCACCAACATGAAAAGTTAGGAAAGTTCTGCTCTAGAAGCTTTGGACTACAAAAATCAGCCCCAGATAGAACAGCTGTGCTAGTCTAGGGCTGATGCGGTCTACATAGATAGCTATAGACTTGTGATAAGATGAATGTGTTTAGTGTGCTGCACCCGTGATTACTGTAAGACTTGACTACATTGCAGTAGCTTGTGATCATAAAAGTTGTTCTAATAATACTTGAAATTTGATTCTTCAACCTGCTTCCTAGTTGGTTTTACAAAAATGAGGGAGCTGTTGGCATGCTAGTCTCTCTGCCCCCACAGCTTCTGGATCTGCTGTAGAAGAGGCATCTTGTTACGCATCACTGACTCCAGAACAAGTTTTGTACAACAAAGCAAATAAATGTCCAAATGCTTAATTTGTGCATGTTTTCAGAATTCATTAAAAAACAGAAAGTATTAGTGAAGTTTGCCCAGGCATAACAAGAGAATCCATTAGTAGATAGGTAGCCGTGTTGGTCTGCCATAGTGTATCTGAAGAAGTGTATCTGAAGAAGTGTGTATCTGAAGAAGTGTGCATGCACACGAAAGCTCATACCAAGAACTAACTTAGTTGGTCTTTAAGGTGCTACTGGAAGAGAATCCATGGCATAGGAACATGTGAGTTAGAACATCTTGGTGGCTTTGCAACTAGAAATTGTTTATTATTTGTTTCTGGGCCCAGTTCAAGGTACCCACATTAGTGTTTAAAGCACTAAATTACTTGGGCTCCAAATATCTGAAATACCACCTCCTCCTCTACAGGCCCTCTTACGTGATGAAATAAACAGAGGGAACCCTCTTGGAAATTCTACAACCCTCAGAAGTTTGTGTATGTGTGTGATAGCCTGGGAGAGGACATTCACTATGGCAAGCCCTAATTTTGTGGAATTCCCTCTGCACAAAGGTGTGTCTGGCCCCTTCATTACACAGCTTTCATTGTAAGCTGAAGAGATGCCTCTTTATGCTTACCTACGGTGTCAGAGATCTGTATTTTAGGACCTACCCTATTCTATTCATTGCAATCTGTTTTAATTGTTTTTGGGATTGTATTCTTGTAACCCACCCTGGATCCTCATTGTGAAAGTGGGTAAGAAATGGAAGAATAAAGTATGATGATGATAGATCAGAACAGAACAAACAAACAAACAAACAAACAAACCTCTAAGATGAGTGGTGATTCAAACTAGAAGGTACAAATCACAGATTTTAAAAATTATTTTGATATGAAATTATTTGGGCCAGACAAGGTTGATGTTCTTTTTTTAAATTTTATTTCCCCCGCCCCATTCCTAACTCGCGTTACGTTTGCTTCACATTTGCTTCTGGGTTCACTGCACACGCAGAAGCGAACTGCATGCTTCGCGCACACACAGTAGCAGCGCTCTACTTACTGACTTTTCGGGATGCGAACGGTACCCTGAAATGGATTGTGTTCGTAAGTAGTGGTACCACTGTATTGCCTTGTTGAATTAAAATAGCTCCTCTCCTCTCCTACTTCATCAAGCAGCAGTACAAGCACTATTGGTTTTTAATTTTAAATGACGATTTGACACTTCTCTCCCCCAAACCATTAGCACGAGTCTTCATGGCATGTGATAGTGGGGACTGTAGTCCATGATCGTATGTACCATAATAAATCTAATAGACTTTAAGGTGCCCAGTAATTTTGCTTTGCTTCAAAAGACTTACAGTGTTCCTACTCTGGACATTTAAATTCTGTCACTTTGTTATTTCACCTCACAACTAAGTCAACCCTCAACCATTCAGAAGGTACTGAGCTTGAGTGTCTTGGAGGGTGAGGTGTGCATCAACCAGGAATTTTGCAGGAATCCAGTCTTTGCGAACTCTTACACAAAACAACCTGATCTGAATCAGGCTGATCTAGGGATCAGAAGACAGCTTTGCGCTACTTTCAGTGCTGCAGCATAATTCTCAGCTGTTTAAATATACCAAACATGCATTAAATACTACCTCTGAAAGAGAATACATCTTTTAAATGTGTATTAAAATATTTATTTGCGGAGGATTTTTCTCTTTAAAATGCACAGATTATTCTGCCATGCTGCCTCTGTACTCCTTGTCCAAAAGTGTAGGTGGCATGTTTCTTTTTCGTGCTTTTTACATAGCTGAGGCATGCATCCTCAAATTTAGGCACCGAACCCGTTTGCCTAATTTGCATTTTAGACTGAGCCACCCAAGTCCTACTTAGTTCTCTGTTCAAGGCTCATGGTTTTACTATCAAAGATTGGGGGGGGGGGACCGGTGGGGACTTTTAAATAGGTATATAACTTGAATAATTCTATTAAAAGTATTTTCTTTCCTTTTGTCACTCTGTGTTACCACAAACTGAACTCCAGTCTGCTTATTGTTCGAGCTTTTCATCTTCATGAGATATGGAAAAGCCAGGGCTGTATAGGAATAGTGTCCAATAGGGAACCACCTCTACTTTAAATCCTAACAGGATAAGAGATTATCAGTATGATTGCACAGTGTGTGATAGAGAGAAAAAGGTGTGCCCACACTTCCATATGACCAAGGGGGGCCTTAAACCTTGCCTTCCTGCCAACAGTCTTCCATGCATGTGATGAAATGGGGGGGGGTGTATCAAAAGTAGTTGGTGATATGGCGTGTTCAGGGTATGAATGTGTGTTGGGGGGGGGTATTTTGTTTTTTAAAAAATACAGACCGAGGTACATGCATTCCCTGCCCAACTAGACTGTTGGGGCCTAGCAGACTTCTTCCCACCTCATTACATATTGTTCATCTGCAGCTGTTGTGAATTGTCCTAGCTACACATCTTTATATTACCTTTGCATTTTGCAGACTTTTATGTTGATTAAAAATCCAACTGGCTGCTCCCCCCCATTTTAATGTAATGGCATCTATTGATCAGAGCAGTAGAATTAATTAGAAAGTGAATGAGCGCTCCCTCTTTTTTGGAATTCCTAGTTCTGATATAATATGCACACTAGGAAACACTGATAAATATTTTTACATTCTTCATTTACCTAATGAATTGTAATATTTGTCATGTCAGCATTAATGAGCAGAAATAAAATGCATTTGTTAACAGTACCTAATTTGCACCTCAGAAAACATGCTAATAAACCCACAGAAAGTGCATGCAAAGTTGACCTAATTGGATAGCCTAGGTGGAGGGAAATGACTTTTTTAAAAAAAGAATTCTAATTCTTTGATTTGTGGCCATTGAGGTATGAGTTGCTGGTAATTAATCATAGAATCATAGAGTTGGAAGAGACCACAAGGGCCATCGAGTCCAACCCCCTGCCAAGCAGGAAACACCATCAGAGCACTCCTGACATATGGTTGTCAAGCCTCTGCTTAAAGACCTCCAAAGAAGGAGACTCCACCACACTCCTTGGCAGCAAATGCCACTGTCAAACAGCTCTTACTGTCAGGAAGTTCTTCCTAATGTTTAGGTGGAATCTTCTTTCTTGTAGTTTGGATCCATTGCTCCGTGTCCGCTTTTCTGGAGCAGCAGAAAACAACCTTTCTCCCTCCTCTATGTGACATCCTTTTATATATTTGAACATGGCTATCATATCAACCCTTAACCTCCTCTTCTCCAGGCTAAACATGCCCAGCTCCCTTAGCCGTTCCTCATAAGGCATCGTTTCCAGGCCTTGGACCATTTTGGTTGCCCTCCTCTGGACACGTTCCAGTTTGTCAGTGTCCTTCTTGAATTGTGGTGCCCAGAACTGGACACAGTACTCCAGGTGAGGTCTGACCAGAGCAGAATACAGTGGCACTATTACTTCCCTTGATCTAGATGCTATACTCCTATTGATGAGGCCCAGAATTGCATTGGCTTTTTTAGCTGCCGCGTCACACTGTTGGCTCATGTCAAGTTTGTGGTCAACCAAGACTCCTAGATCCCTTTCACATGTACTGCTCTCAAGCCAGGTGTCCCCCATCTTGTATTTGTGCCTCTCATTTTTTTTGCCCAAGTGCAATACTTTACATTTCTCCCTGTTAAAATTCATCTTGTTTGTTTTTGCCCAGTTCTCTAATCTGTCAAGGTCGTTTTGAAGTGTGATCCTGTCCTCTGGGGTGTTAGCCACCCCTCCCAGTTTGGTGTCATCTGCAAATTTGATCAGGATGCCCTTGAGTCCATCATCTGCTGGTTAGTTTTATTTGTCCTGATAACTTGCAGCTGATGCATAAAGTGGAGGATATGTTTCAGTTTTGGAATGTAAAAAATAAAATCTGAATGCCTAGCTCGCAGTTGGAACCGTATTTTACTGATGATGTTAAATTCTTAAGAAGAGAGAAAATTCTCTACCACTGGCTTTGGTCTAAGATTTTAGAGGCACTGCTCCAAGGGAAGAAAGCATATGTCTATATCCTAACAGCCAATATTTTTACACACAGACCGGCAATGAGGTTATTTCCATCACATAAGGTTCACAGCCTTAGGTAAGGATGCTCCCAGTGCCCTGCAAGAGAGATTTCTTCCTCTGCTCCATGCACTTCTGTTGAAGTGCCTCTTCTGATGTTGCTCTCCTCCTGCCTCCTTTTCTGTGCCGTGTACCAAGCATGCTTCACCCACAGCTTGATAAATTGGAGGTGGTTCTGATATACTAAGCTTGACTTGGCACATTGAAGCCTCTTCACCGCTGCAGAGAGAGAAGTTCCACACATGGGTAGACTCAGAATGTGAGGGCTGGCTCCTCTTGGCAAGTAGAATTTGTCTCAGTGGCTTCCTGGCACCTTTATCCATGCCATTAAAATCCCTACTTCCACTGTTCGAAATTGTGTTGTCGGAATGACTGAAACGGGGCATGGGGGGTTGCTTTACTCTAAAGCTGCCTTTTAAGTCCGAGGTATAATTTTGGATTAGTGGGCCTGCCAACTATCCACAATTCTTCTAGGCTAGTTCAGGTTCTGAGGGCTTCCGTGTTTTAGGTTCCTCCTGGCAGAACAGGCAATTCAGTGTCAGAAAAACTTTATTTTGAAGGTGCTCCCACACATCAGGGATGCCCTGCACACAGGAAGTTAGGATCATGAGGAGAAGGTTAGTACTACAGCTTCCTTTTTCCAGACCATGCTAGTCTTGCAGTTGTGTGGGGTGGAAACTTTTCCCCAGTGTTTTTATTTTCCTTCGGGCGGGGGGAGGGGGAGTCCCCATTTAATTAGTAACGTGAATAGATGGCAATTGCAACAGCATTAGGCAAACATGGCACAGGTTTCAAAGTTTTTATTTTTGATTACCAAATACATGTAAAATAGACTAATTGCTCTCGAGGGCATCAGAAATATTTCCAGAGCAAACTGGAAAAAAATCCAGTGCATATTACTTTTAATTTGCTGAGGAATTTTCTTTCAGTGTTCTAGAAATTGAACAACACTGCTGAAAGGCTGCAGTTCAACCAAAGATGCATCACATGTGACTGCTGGTTGGGTGTTCAGCACCTAATTGAGTCACTGCTGGGGTCTTCTATCAAAGACATGTTTCTGTCTATGAATCATTACCTATGAAGTTATTTTGTTGAGACCATGTTAAATTTAGCAAGTTAAGCTAGTTGCTCCCATTCTTCCCCCACCTCCAGTCTTAAGTTCTTGTGCAAACAGTTTTTAATATGGATATAACTTTTTCTGTCTGATATTGTCTACTTGCTGCTTCTATGAAGGGCAAAACTGGAGTAGCTTAATAATGTACAGGGAGGTTATGGACTTTGAAGATATTTTTAATAGGAATTGTTCTTCGCCAGTATGTTAATGCCTGCTTTCTTATACTTGTCACACTTATTTCCTGGCATGGAATACAGGGAAGGAGGCAAATCCTTAGATTAGGGTTGTGTAAATGTTTTATGCAGTTAATCAAAATGTGACTAGAGATTTTCCACCCAGGTTGCTTCTGAATTGTTAATTGCAATTAACAGAATTGTGTGCTAAAAGAAGCACCACTTTCCACCTGTCCCCGTGTACAGATAAATGCTAAATACGGTCTGTGTTTCTGTAGTGTGCGCTCTATGTATTTCACACCCATGTTTTGAACCTGTGTTCACTGTTTGGTACAAGTTACTTGTTTAGTATTTCTTAAGGTTGATCCCACTCTGAACTATCCATGGTTTTGATTAACTCCTGAAAAATTCTCATGTTTCAGAAATGGCTTTAAATACATGTGGTCTCCCTGACTCAAAGCAAGAAATGAATGTTCACAAGAATTCCGTAAAAATGTTAATATACAAATTGATATATGAATTGGAATTATTCAGTGCAGGTGCAAAAAGGATTAGTTTAAAATTCACTTGCATCTTTGGGCAGTTAAAGTAAGTTCTGAAACTTATTTGGAGGCCAATGTTTTTATCTGCATATTGACAGTCTTCAGATAACTTCTCTTTTTTTATAAATATTTATTAGGATTTTACAAATTATAACAGACATAACAATGCACACAAACACAAACAAAAATAAAATAAAAAAGAACAAGTATAATTTCAAAACCTTATTTTCTTAAAACTTATTTCACCGACCTCCTCATACTTCCCCTTTCTGCATTCCCATTTCAAAAATTTAGTTCAGCAAATCCTCACCCAGTCTTCAGATAACTTCTCAGTAAGAATGGCAGTTGTGCTTCAGACATGTTATGAAACTGCCCTATATAAGGGGGTGCCAACTTGCATGGTTTTCCACTTGGGCATTAATGGTTACACAGGTTATGGAGAGCTTTCTTCCTCCTAAAGCCCCATGGTCTACCTTCCAATAGTAAATAAACTTTCTTTAGACACCTCCTAAGTACACAAAGGGGACGCGGGTGGCGCTGTGGGTTAAACCACAGAGCCTAGGACTTGCCGATCAGAAGGTCGGCGGTTCGAATCCCCTTGACGGGGTGAGCTCCCGTTGCTCAGTCCCTGCTCCTGCCAACCTAGCAGTTCGAAAGCACGTCAAAGTGCAAGTAGATAAATAGGTACCGCTCCGGCGGGAAGGTAAACGGCGTTTCCGTGTGCTGCTCTGGTTCTCCAGAAGCGGCTTAGTCCTGCTGGCCACATGACCCGGAAGCTGTACGCCGTCTCCCTCGGCCAGTAAAGCGAGATGAGCACCGCAACCCCAGAGTCGGCCATGACTGGACCTAATGGTCAGGGGTCCCTTTACCTTTACAAGTACACAAAGGGTGTATTTTTGTTAAAGAAAGGTTGCCAGAGCTTGATGCAGTTACAGCTTTTAATGTCTTGGCAGGGATTCAGTAATTTTAGACTCTGGACTTAATGGTTTTATGAGGTTCTTCCCCAGCATTTTAGAGTATGTAATCTCTTACTTCAGGATTGGTAAGCCAACTGTGCTGCGTTTGAGGGCTCTCCTACTGATTCTGCTGAGCATCGTCCTGGACTTGTACCCCACGAATCCTACTCTGCCAGCACCACCACAGGTGGCAGCAAAACCTAGCGTGGAAATTAAAAAAAAAGTCATGACACATTTGAACACTTAACATTTGTCTAGCAGGAATCTGACCCAGTTCTCATTTTAGATCCTCCCAGAAGTCTCTGGCTCGACATGCCATTCATGTGGCAGAATGAAAAGCAGGCTTTGGATTAAGGTTGCTTCCTTCTGCTCTGCATTTTAGATCTCTGGTTGAAGAGGAAGACCCTCACATGAAAGTATCCATTGGGAGCAGCGATATGGGTGTGTCTGCCCATCTACAATCATCAAAGGCAGGAACCACAAGATTTTTCACCAGCAACACTCATAGTTCTGTAGTACTCCAGGTAAGTTAACACCATGATCTGAACAGCCATATCATCCTTTTGAGAGTTCCTTTTATTTCACGGGTGCTTCTCTGACAAGTTCTCATTGAGGTTGAATCCCTTATCTCTCTGTTGGTGTGCTTTGCCAGTGCCATTGCAGCCATTTGTAATTAAGTACAGGTCATACCTTGGGTTGAAGTTGCTTCAGGTTGAGCGCTTTCGGGTTGCGCTCTGCGGTGACCCGGAAATAACGGAACACATTACTTCAGGGTTTCGCCGCTCACACATGCGCAGACGGTCAAAACGATGTCACGTGCATGCGCGGAAGCGGCCAATCGCGACCCATGCACGTGCAGACACGCAGACGCGGGTTGCGTTCGCTTCAGGATGCGAACGGGGCTCTGGAACGGATCCCATTCGTATTCAGAAGTACCACTGTACATAGTTGTACGTTTGTTGCATTTATGTAACCCTAATAAAAATTATTATTATTATTATTCCCAAAGTGATACTTAAAAATACTAAAAACAAACAAATGGTATTAAATACGAAAGAAGTGAGTTCCTCACCAACCCATGGTCTGCTTGGGAGCTTGAAGGTATGTGCTCCTCACCAGGGCTTCTCCTCTTCTGCCTTCCTACAGGGCATACAAATCTTAAGTAGCTGCATGGAAGCAGGGAGGTGCCAACTCCTGCCCCAACGGTTCTCTCAGACTAGTGGTGGTCTCTACAGTAGCTGATGATATATGCTTCTCCTCTTCTGCCTTCCTTAAGGCACATGGGTACCTGTTACTTGTTAGCTTCTGAAATTTCTTCTCTCCCTCTTCTGCCAATTAAACATTCTGATCAGATTAGCAGCAGCAACAGGAAACCTGACCTTTTGCTAGAATTAAAGGAGACAACAGTGTGTGTTTGACATTGTGCGAGCAGAGAGAGCCATTTGCCCAAGAATCACACATGGATACCTTCCAGGGAATCTGCCAGGGAAAGCGGTCTCTCTGTGTTAATATTTCGCTCCTACTACCTTTTTGTTCCCTTGGCTCAGAGCATGTTTCGACGGGCAATTCAATTTCATTATCCATCAGTGCACTGTGCTGGAGTCCAGACACATCCTGTGACCATGGTTATAGTAACCATCTGCTGCTGTTACTGTGTGGTCTTTGACTTGCATTTCAAATAACTGTGAAATGAGGCTAAATCCCACACCTTGGATAGGTCGCATTGCTCTCTCATTGATTTAATGGAGGAAGAGAGTATTGGGATGGAAATATGCCTGTGTTCTGGGAACTTGCTCCAGCTGAATGTTCGCATTGTGCTCTGCTGATTTTTGTATTAGAAATGGAATGTTGCAGGTATAGCCAAAAGCTTTTGTGAGGCATGTGTGGTTCTCAGACAGCCTAAAACAGAATGAAAAGGATTTATTTATTTTATTGAATTGGTATACCGCTCTTTATCCGAAGATTGTATTTGCTTGTATTTGTAAAAATACAAATGCAACAATAACCCCTCCTACCACAAGAATCCCTTAATGTGCATACATACTAGATTGGGGCTGAATAAGACTCTTCCTCCTACATTTCTCTACTCCCTCACATAGAGGCCCTAGAGGAAATGATGATGGTTTGGGGCAGTTCAAGGAAGTAAGTTGCAGAAGGAGCTCCTAGTGTGTAGGAGAAATTGGCAGGTATGGGGGAGAGAAAGAGAATGGAATAGCAGTGCCAGCATCTATCATTTATATAGCACTTTTGTTGTTGTTTAGTCATTTAGTCGTATCAGACTCTTCCTGACCCCCTGGACCAGAGCACGCCAGGCACTCCTGTCTTCCACTGCCTCCCGCAGTTTTGAGCACTTTAGAGCGCTCAAAATACTTCACGTGCATCTCTCAGTAATTGTTAATGGCAGCCTAGTGGGTGGGTTTCCATTATTATTTCCCTCATATTGAAGATAGGAAAGATGAGGCTAAGAGAGAATGGCCTGCTTAAGTCTTTTCTAGTGAGTTCATGGTGAAAGTGGGTTTTAGACCAGGGGTTTTCTGTTCATAGCTTGGATTTGTAACACACATACCACCAGAGCTAGAAGATGTTTCTCTTGTCCAACCTTGGATTATCATAAGTTGTGGACCTGTAGAGTGGACTTGGAAAGTGCTGTTGGGCTCGCATTCTGCTAGGGACCAAAATAAGTCTTCCTAATTATATGAAGAAATTGAGTTTGTGCCCTGTGTAAGCATGTCTGCATTCTGGCAACTTGTTCCAACCTGAATCCTTTTCTTAGCAATTCTGCAGCATCTTCAATTTTACTTTGCAACTAGCAAAACCATTCCCCCACCCTAGTCTCCTTCAAATCAACAGCTTTTGAGTGATTATTTTGGTTATACTGAGTAAAAGCTAATTCTAAGGGACTGAGTACCAGGGACATTCCTTCGGGTTGCAGTGATTATCAAATAGTGTGGGGCAAGAGAGACTTCTGGAGGAAATATAGCTAACTAGTGATTGATTGGCAGAAATAATTATGTGGTGATTGGTGATAGCCAAGACATAAATCTTGGTTGTCATGCCTTCTCTTTCGAGAGAGGAAAATAAGGGATTAAGTTCACATTTACTGAAGAAAGCTGTTCGTCACAGTGGAGACAAGAGGTTTTTGGATGTGGGGCATGTCTTAGAGCATGGGTAGACAAACTAAGGTCCGGGGGCCGAATCCGTCCCAATCGCCTTCTAAATCTGGCCCGTGGACGGTCCAGGAATCAGCATGTTTTTACATTAGTAGAATGTGTCCTTTTATTTAAAATGCATCTCTGGGTTATTTGTGGGGCATAGGAATTCGTTCATTTCCCCCCCAAAATATAGTCCGTCCCCCCACAAGGTCTGAGGGACAGTGGACCGGCCCCCTGCTGAAAAAGTTTTCTGGCTCCTGTCTTAGAGCGAGGAACTGCCAGACACCACATAATAGCCCTCAAGGCTAGCCCTCAGGGCATCAGGTCAGCAAAACCTCACTTTCAACTACTTCTGAGATTGGGATGAATTACCCAAATTGTAATCTGTCTGCCAGTTAATTTTCACCTGGAACAGGAATTGAATGTTGGCATAAGAAGAGACATTAATTAACATTAACAAACAGACTGGAAAAAAATACAAAAAGTATATCTATTTGAGATTAAGAAAGTTAACAAACGGATAAGGTTGTCTGCTGGTTAAGAATCGTTACCTTATATTACTTTTAACTCTCTGTCATTTTTGTGGTGTGCTGGTGGCAGAAGACAAACTACATTCCTGAGCATGGGAAAGCACTTTTCTCTTAAAGAGAGAAGCTTTTCAAGGCCCAGACTGTTAAGGTGGAAACTAACAGAACCCAATATGGCAAAGATTGTTGGTGTGATTTGGCAATTATTGAATGAGCAACTGAAAGAGCTCAGAGCTGAGATGCATAAAATGGTGAATGGAAATGGATCAGAGAAAGATCAGACCAAAGAAAACACAGGATCTTTGGAAAAAATACTGATTAAGATCTGCTGGGACATGAGAGTGGAATGGTAGTAGATGATGGAATGGAGAAGACCTCCACACAGTTGCCTGGAGTAGTGAAACAGGCAAAAGACAGAGTTGTGATGCTGGGGAGCAGAACGAATCCATGGACAGAAACATTAAGAAACATCCTGATATGGCAGAGATAGAGCTGAGAGAGAGAGGACCCTGTGTGCAAGTTGGAGTGAATTCAGAGGACAATGGCACCCGGCTATCCTTATGGAAAAAGAGTGGAAGAAGCAGAAATGGAAGGAACTTTATTTCCAAATTAGGGTGGGAAATCATGGCCATCAGTAAATGGGATTGGAAGATATGGAACTGGGTACTATTTAATGAATATACAAAAAGTAAATAACTATGGATTATTATTTTAATAATGGATAATAGAATTTATTGGAGATATAACTGTTATGTGGGGCTGGGGGAAGGCTGTTCTTGACATTTAGCGATAGTAACAGTTGAAGAGCTCCTTTTGGACTTTTTATGCGGAAAGGAAAATGAATGGACTTGAGATGCCTGGGGTTGAAGATTGGGAAAAGGCCACCTTAGCAGATTGAGGAACAGCTAGATATTATCCTGGAATACAGCTGGATATCATCCTATGTGCGCGCGCGTAGACTCACACACACACATTTGACAGACTGAGAACTGGAAGTTCTATTTATTTCTTTATCTGTTCTCTCTCTCTCTCTCTCTCTCTCTCTCTCTCTCTCTCTCTCATGATCTTTATTTCTTGTGCTTTCTTTTTCTCCTATCCACCTTACATTTGCTTATGCTTGGCTTTCCTTTTTGAGGTCCTCTACTCTGGGTATTGCACAGGAAGGTAATGGATAAAAGGTGAAAGACCCTGTGTGAGAGTCAGGGAAGGGAAGGTCTCCCAGGGTGGGAGGCTAGGAGAAGAAAGGAAACTGTCTAGGTGAGAACTGGGGAGGGTTCATCCCCTTTTCATGTGAGACAGGGGTAAGGATCTACCCCAATAGAGGACTTTGTATTTCTCTCTCTCTTTTTTGTTGATTTTATAAATATTTAGATTAAAAAAATAAAATAGATTAAAGTAAAAAAGAAAATAGTGTGGGACTTATTTGAACCATTGTGGAGTGGTTTTTCTATTTTGCAGCCCAGAGAGCTCGTTCTTGCAGCTGGGTGGAGCTGTTGATGCCATATTTTCTCTTGTAGGGTTTTGACCAGCTGCGAATAGAAGGTTTGCTTTGTGATGTGACACTTGTGCCAGGCGATGGTGACGAAGTGTTTCCTGTTCATAGGGCAATGATGGCATCTGCTAGTGATTACTTCAAGGCCATGTTCACAGGTACAGTGGATAGCAGTGATAAGGTGCATTCTGCATTTA
This sequence comes from Podarcis bocagei, assembly GCF_964188305.1. Taxonomy (NCBI): domain Eukaryota; kingdom Metazoa; phylum Chordata; class Lepidosauria; order Squamata; family Lacertidae; genus Podarcis; species Podarcis bocagei. The sequence goes on along the minus strand of NC_138140.1, from coordinate 51,279,662 downwards.
AAAAAAAGTTCTGCCACGTAAGAGTGTGTTTGGCATGAATTATTCTTGTGTTGTGTGTTTATCCTGTCCAGCTAATGGTTATGTGTGAAGTGGCTTTGTCTCTGGAACAAGAAATTTTATAGGGGAAGTTCTTTCAAGCTTTAACTATATCTTATTTAAATTTTGTTCTCAGGTGGGATGAAAGAACAAGACTTAATGTGCATTAAGCTCCATGGCGTGAACAAAATAGGTTTAAAGAAGATCATTGATTTTATTTATACTGCAAAACTTTCTCTCAACATGGACAATCTTCAGGATACTCTAGAAGCTGCCAGCTTTTTACAGATATTGCCTGTGTTGGACTTCTGTAAAGTTTTTCTTATATCTGGGGTAAGATATCTTAGGTTATTGCTTGGTTTGCCTCTTTTTTATTTTCTCTGTTAAAATCACAGTAAGTTTGTCAGCCTGAAAGATTGATACAGTTGGGACCAACGCAGGAAATTAAGTAGTTCTGTAGCACCCCTGATATGTGACCTTGATTTAAAAACTTATAGCAAATGAGAGTTCACCACCTTTCAAGCTCTTGAGGAACAAAAACCTATAACCTGCCCCTTAAATTAAAGCACAATTCCATCAGGTAATGATTTGCCTTTCATAGAGAGATGGATGAGAGCAGGTTTTCCACGAGTATCGTGTGAAATGTATTGATGCCCTGTAATTTGCCTCATGCTTTTATCATTCAGGATTCCAACCCTTGGGGCTTTGCTGTATTGTTGGGCCGGCTGAATGTTTAAGGCATTTGTCAGGATTTCAGCTGAGAGAGATCTGAAAGTCCAGGTTGTGAAATGTCCTCTTGTGCCAAGACAGGCATTTTCTATGTCTGGAATAGCTGGGGTTTGTCACACTGAGAGGTGCTATGCAGGTTTTGTGTCTCCTGTTGTTTGGGTGAGAGCATCTTGCACTTACGTAAGGTCCTTTATCTCTGATTTAGTTGCACATGGGCCTAGAGTCCTCATTACTATTAAATGAGTTGTGCTTAAAAAGCCAGTGACTTCTGTGCCATTTTGCATATTGCTTGCAAAGTGCCCTGGGAGATGGGGTGTGTGTGGAATGACATTGACTTAATGTGCAACTATTAAAAAATGGCACTCATGGATTTTTAAGACATGTGTCTTAGAATCAATGTGAGAGAAAGCAGGCTGTTTCAAATGGCCCCAAAGCTGTATAAGGAGAAAAAGGATTGTGAAGCACTTTTCGTGCTGAGGGTTATATGGTCTTCTGTTAAGAGTTATGTAATCCTAGATCCTGCATTGTATCCAGTGCTAGTTCTACTCAGAGTAGACTTACTCAATCTAATGGACACAACTAACTTAGGTTACCTATACTAACTGAGTGGAACTTAATGTGTTTAAGTCCTCAAATTTCCCATTAGAGGTCAGTCACTTAGGATTCCAATTCTGAAGGCAGTCTGAAATCTCAGATGAAGAAAATGAAATATAAATTCTGGTCACCTGGACAGTGGGGTCCAGAGGACAGCCAAGAGGTAAAGAACAATCCACACATTTTATCCCTGGGTTTAGCAGTGAGGATACAGGATTATCTGTGCGTTGGTTACGCTTGCAAGCCCATTAACTCCTGGCATCTCTTCCTTTTTCATTTCTGTTACTGCCACTTCAATTTCTTTCTCACAATTTCCCAACTGCAGCTCTGTTTATATGGGACTGCTGTCATTAGTTATCCTATCTCTCTAGCTTTTCATTTTAGCTGCAGTTGCTATATCTGACGCTCTTTGCCACCCTTCCCTGTGCGTCTAAGCTCTGCAGCAGAGAGGATTCTGCCATGTTACAGGAAAAACTATATTCAATTTTTCTTTCCCCCTCTTTGCTAGTTCTTCAGTAATAACAGAATGAAGGCCCTAAAGTTGCAAAAGGTTGCAGCCCCCTCCCAAATAGTATTTGGACCCATGGGTGGGGGAGTTCTGTGATCACCCTCTCTCTGGCCTTCTAGGTTTCTTGGCAATAGGGATGGGAGGACGTTGCTTCTCTCCTTGGACTCAAAGCACATGCTGGAGTTTTCACCCATTTTTCACCTTTGCTGGCTAGCCTGCCTGCATCTGTAGAAATCTCCAGGAGAGCGAAAGCTTTGTGTCCTCTGGCTGGCAGACTTGACAGGAGTAGTAGCAGCAGTAGTAGTAGTAAAGCTTTGGGAAGAAGAGTAAGGGGTGCAGAGACATGGGTGGAGGACGTAGGATGCAGCAACCTGTAGCAGAGCAAAGAGTGCAGAGATCCCTATGGGTAGAAGTAGCCTGGGGTGCAGAAAAGAGAGCTCTGTGTTTGAAGAGATCTCAGAAGGAGAGCTAACAAAGATGGAGGCACAGCTGTGCATAGTGTTCAGTGGGGTGCAGAGAGAGGGGAAAGATAATAGAGAATAAGTTAAACAGGAGGAGTTAACATGCCACACTTAGTGGCTTAGTGCCCACCTGAGTGACTCAGAATGGCTTTCAGTGATTTGGGTGGTGCCCTCCTGTCCTTTGCTGGGTTTTTGTTTGGGGTGTTGTGATCAGTTCTAGCAGTGGTGAACTGCTCCATCGTCCTCTCATGGAATAATTACTTATCCGTTCAGCTCATGTTTTTCTGTATAAAGCAGTGGTGTGAAACATCATTTCACCAGCTCTTGGGATGTTAAAATCCCTTTAAAAACGATTGTCCTCCAAACAGCCAGTCATGAAAGGTTGCTCATCCTCTTCTTAGTTTTAAAAGCAGGCTGCTGAGGTTGAGTGCCTCCCCCCAGCCCCACATGCAGCCACCTAGTGTGTGTTGTTGAATTCTGCAAATATAATTTTGCCCGAAGTGCTGGACATGAACTGGATTCTGAGATGTTGGTTATATTCATGTCCAGCATTCTAATGCCTTGCTTGGCGTTCTTGTTAAAACTTTAAAGTGTACTCTGATAATTTGATGGTATTTCTCAAGCTGCACTATATTATTGCTGTTTTGCCTTCCGTCCAGTGCATAGTTAGACTATTACAGCTGCATAAGTAATTACTTGTAATAAAGTTGTATGGAAATTGAAGACTTCTTAAGCATGCATGTTTCAGATTTTTGCTCAGTCTCAAGAGCTTCCTAGAAGAAACATGAAGCCATGTAGCAAGCTAATCTAATAAGATAATTCAAATAATTAAGGAGAACCCAATCAGTTATACTCTTCTGTTCTGTGGGCCTCATGAGCAATGACCAATAGTAATTTGGTAATTTACTGGGAATCTGTCAGCTGGCAATGAGAAAGCTAATAGCATGCTGTAATGCAGGAATACAGTGGTACCTCGGGTTACATACGCTTCAGGTTACATACGCTTCAGGTTACAGACTCCACTAACCCAGAAATAGTGCTTCAGGTTAAGAACTTTGCTTCAGGATGAGAACAGAAATTGTGCTCCGGCAGCGCGGTGGCAGCAGGAGGCCCCATTAGCTAAAGTGGTATTCAGGTTAAGAACAGTTTCAGGTTAAGTACGGACCTCCAGAACAAATTAAGTACTTAACCCGAGGTACCACTGTATAGTTGAATAAAACCCACCATAACATACTTCCTTGGGCTCAGAGAAGTGGTTCCTAAAGCATATTGGATTTTAAGAAAACAACAAAATTAAATCTCTTGCACTCAAGAGAGTTGCAACTCATAAAAGTGGGGGCTGGAGGGAGAAAAAATGGAGGAGAGCCAGTTCTTCAGTGCAAGTAAAAAGTGCCAGTTATAGGTTTTAGAGGGGTAGCTGAGCCATCAGTCCCAGAACCAGAAGGACCCCTGATCCCAACAGCTGAAGAGCTGCCAGGTAGAGTGGCTTCCTGCAGCAGGAAGGAGTAAGTGTGAGGTGTGAGCTGTGGAGGATGTGTGGCCTTTAATGACTTGCTTTATTTATAAAACTGTTTATAGCTCACCCTCTCATATAAAACATCAAGGCAGTGTATAGCAAAAGTACAATAGAACTTAAATGCATTAAAAAAAAATACAAAGCAATAAGAAATGACTGGCTCATCTTGAAGGCTTTTAAGACAGTCATGGCCACAGCCCCAGGAACCAAGTGCAGGACTTTGTCCTGGGAGGGCAGAAGAGGAATCACAGAACTGTCTATTTCTACCCCATGCAATACAGAAATCCTGCCCACATCTGTCCTTGGCTGGGCTTGAACCACTAACCTTCTCATTCAGCCAGACATGCTGACCCATTGTGCCACAAGGTGCTCCTGACAGAGGAAGATCTTTGGTTCAGCCCCTGGCATCTCCAGGTACAGCAAGAAAAGACTTGTTTCTGAAACCCTGGAGAGCTGCTGTTAGTGTAGACAGCAGTGAATTGGATGGGCTAATGGTGTGGCTTGGCATAAGGCAACCTCCCATCTTCCCACAATAATGTCTATTTATACTTTTATGTGGATAGTCTCTTTGCACATCTCTCCACAGTCTAGCTGGGTCCACACTTGCACACACCAATCCAAAGAAATGTACAGTTTGTGTAAAACACACTGAGTGTGGTGGTATGTCTACATTAGCAACCCTTGTGTTACTGTAATGTGCAGGTGAACATAAAGCCAGAGCTTAAAATGGAGGAAGTGACTTTTCTCTTCCTATCATAGGTTTCCTTAGAGAACTGTGTCGAAATGGGGCGGATTGCCAACACGTACAACCTCACAGAAGTGGATAAATATGTGAACAACTTCATCCTCAAGAACTTCCCAGCACTGTTAAGTACTGGTGAGTTTGTGAAACTCCCCTTTGAGCGCCTTGCCTTTGTCCTTTCAAGTAATAGCCTTAAGCATTGCACGGAGCTGGAGCTTTTCAAGGCTGCCTGCCGCTGGCTGCGGTACGAGGAGCCACGGATGGAATGTGCAGCAAAACTCATGAAGAACATCCGGTTTCCTCTGATGACTCCGCAGGATCTTATCAACTACGTCCAAACTGTGGATTTCATGAGGACTGACAACACTTGCGTCAACTTGCTCTTGGAAGCCAGCAATTACCAAATGATGCCCTACATGCAGCCAGTGATGCAGTCGGAAAGGACGGCCATCCGTTCGGACAGCACTCACCTGGTCACGCTAGGGGGAGTGCTCCGGCAGCAGCTGGTTGTCAGCAAGGAGCTGCGGATGTATGATGAAAAAGCACACGAGTGGAGGTCTCTGGCACCTATGGACGCTCCCCGCTACCAGCATGGCATCGCTGTTATTGGGAACTTTCTCTATGTTGTTGGCGGACAGAGCAATTATGACACGAAAGGAAAGACAGCGGTTGACACAGTGTTTAGGTTTGACCCTCGGTATAATAAGTGGATGCAGGTGGCTTCTTTGAACGAAAAGAGAACCTTCTTCCACCTAAGTGCCCTCAAAGGACATCTGTATGCTGTTGGTGGTCGAAACGCAGCCGGTGAGTTAGGTAAGTCTTCGCCTTGGTCCAAAAAACCCCCTTTCCTGACTTGTACAGTAATAATTATTTCCTGTTGTATGCAAATAAGAACTAATTCGTTACTTACTTACTTACTTACTTACTTACTTACTTACTTTCTGTATTTGTATCCCACTCTTTTTCTCCAAACAGCTTAAGATGGCAAACATGGTTGTCCCATTCCTTATTTTGCCCCCCCCCCAACAATAACCCTGTGAGCTAGGTTAGGTTGAGAAGCAGTGACTGGTACAAGATCGCCCAATGAGTTTAATGGCTCAATGGGAGATTTGAACTCCAGTCTCCCTGGTCCAAGTCTGGCCCTCTACCAGTATACCACACTGGCACCTTGTTTTTATTTTTTAATGTTTTTGGTTGTAATGTGTTAAGAAGTGTGTATCAGGAGATTATTATTGAATTACCAAATCCACCATGCCAAAATATAACCCATGTGTTCACCTCTACATTCGCCATCTGATTTGTAAGGACAATGAGGTGACGTTGTGAAATTCTGCTTGTGGAATTGTGTTGGTTTCTGTGAGACAGTGGAAGTAATTGTGCAAATTGCACAATCCTGTGGATGTCTACGCAGAAGTGAGTCCTAGTGAGTTCAGTGGCCCTTACTCCCAGATGTATGAGTAAAAGATTGTAGCCCAAGATTCCTGTTTCTGCTCACTTGGCATCTCCTTGATAAGTGCAGAATGCAGACAGCTATGTATATAATGAAATTGTGCAGGTGAAACCACCCACGTATTCTATATCACTTGATGATGTTCCTCATTTAATTTATTCTTACTTGATATGTCCTGACACAGAGTTCTTGTCGTAAACAGTTACCTTGGATGTTCTATGGATTGCCAAGTAACCGCACCGATTTTCTGTAAGGAGCCAGATCCATTTGTATGAAAATCAGTGTTTGGCTGACTGTGCTTTTGATTTTGTGGCTGAAATGCTCCCCCTTCTCATTTAATTGCATCACAAGTTATTTTTCACCTTTATTGCTGGTTTCATATATATTTGCTGCAAAAGAGTGGAGAATTGGCATGATTTTCTCTTGCTGTCATAAAAGAACTAAGCAGAAGGGACAGGGGTACATTTTCTTACATTACATGGCAGGAGAACAGTGGATTTGGAGTTCACTTTTTTGGTGCAAAAGCATAGCAAGCAAACACGTGGGACTGACCTCGACCTACAAGAGTGCAACTTTGAACTAATCCTATTTTATCACTTTTCATCAGTGAAAGATAATATGCTCATTGTCAGTGCTGACCTTCGGGGTTTTCACAGCTTCAAAGTCTTGAGTCCTCTTTCCAACAGAAGCTGTTCAGATGGACCCCACTTTGGATGGGAGAAGCCTTCCCCAGTTGGATACCCTCCAGATATTTTGGACTACAATTAGCATAAGAATATAAGAAGAGCCCTGCTGGATCAGGCCTGTCGTCCATCTAGTCTAGCATCCTGTTTTCACAGTGGCCAACCAGATAGAATCATAGAGTTGGAAGAGACCACAAGGGCCATCGAGTCCAACCCCCTGCCAAGCAGGAAACACCATCAGAGCACTCCTGACATATGGTTGTCAAGCCTCTGCTTAAAGACCTCCAAAGGAGGAGACTCCACCACACTCCTTGGCAGCAAATTCCACTGTCAAACAGCTCTTATTGTCAGGAAGTTCTTCCTAATGTTTAGGTGGAATCTTCTTTCTTGTAGTTTGGATCCATTGCTCCGTGTCCGCTTCTCTGGAGCAGCAGAAAACAACCTTTCTCCCTCCTCTATGTGACATCCTTTTATATATTTGAACATGGCTATCATATCACCCCTTAACCTCCTCTTCTCCAGGCTAAACATGCCCAGCTCCCTTAGCCGTTCCTCATAAGGCATCGTTTCCAGGCCTTTGACCATTTTGGTTGCCCTCTGGACACGTTCCAGTTTGTCAGTGTCCTTCTTGAATTGTGGTGCCCAGAACTGGACACAGTACTCCAGCTGAGGTCTGACCAGAGCAGAATACAGTGGCACTATTACTTCCCTTGATCTAGATGCTATACTCCTATTGATGCAGCCCAGGACTGCATTGGCTTTTTTAGCTGCCGCGTCACACTGTTGGCTCATGTCAAGTTTGTGGTCAACCAAGACTCCTAGATCCTTTTCACATGTACTGCTCTCAAGCCAGGTGTCCCCCATCTTGTATTTGTGCCTCTCATTTTTTTTGCCCAAGTGCAATACTTTACATTTCTCCCTGTTAAAGTTCATCTTGTTTGTTTTGGCCCAGTTCTCTAATCTGTCAAGGTCGTTTTGAAGTGTGATCCTGTCCTCTGGGGTGTTAGCCACCCCTCCCAGTTTGGTGTCATCTGCAAATTTGATCAGGATGCCCTTGAGTCCATCATCCAAGTCGTTGATAAAGATGTTGAATAATACCGGGCCCAAGATAGAACCCTGTGGCACCCCACTAGTCACTCTTCTCCAGGATGAAGAGGAACCATTGATGAGCACCCTTTGGGTTCGGTCAGTCAGCCAGTTACAAATCCACTGAGTGGTAGCATAGTCAAGACCGCATTTTACCAGCTTCTTTACAAGAATATCATGGGGCACCTTGTCAAATGCCTTGCTGAAATCAAGGTAGGCTACATCCACTTCATCTACCAGGCTTGTAATTCTGTCAAAAAACAAGATCAGGTTAGTCTGACATGACTTATTTTTCAGAAATCCATGCTGACTATTGGTGATCACAGCATTCCTTTCTAGGTGCTCACAGACTGTTTTCTTAATGATCTGCTCCAGAATCTTCCCTGGTATTGATGTCAGACTGACTGGGCGGTAATTATTTGGGTCCTCTCTTTTGCCCTTGCTCATGGGGAACCAGCAAATAGGATTCAAGCAGAAGAAAACTTTATTTTCTTATGGTTTCCATAAGCTGGTATTCAGAAGTATTAATACCTCCATATACAGAGGCCGAGCCGAGCCACCATGACTAATAGCCAGTTATTGCCATCTTCCCTGGCCATGCTGACTGGTGCTGTTGAGAGTTGTAGTCCATAACATCTGGAGGGCACCAAGCTGTAGAAAGCGGGTTTTGAAGACATTCTTGGATTTGGGTTCAGCTGTAGAAAGCTGGTTTTGAACACATTCTTGGATTTGGGTTCAGCCACGAGTATAATCTAGGATGGTTAGATGATTTGAGGGCTATGTTGTCACCTGAGGAGTGAGTCCCCTGACTGTGGGCATGCCTTGTCCTGCTAAACTAAGCCGGGGGGTTTCAGGCAAGATGAGTTAAGGGCAGCAGGTGTGTGTACCTGGAGTCCCAGGAACACTGCAGAGCATTCGTCTGTGCTGGTCGGTTGCAACATAGCTGGAACCAGTTTATTTATATATCATGTTTTCCAGAGATACCTTTTTGCTCAGAATGGTTTGCAGAAAATAATCAGTCTAGATAAAAAAGTCATAATAAATAATTCACTATAGTGAATTGCAGCTCTTTATTGCGTAGCCAAAGGCCATCACTAGTCATACATAGAATAACGCTGTGGAAAGTGGAAAACCTCTCAAAATATGATTACAACAAGCTAACTGCATTGTCTGCTGTAATATTCGACGCACATCCAATATTTTTAGCTCTGTAACACACAATTCAACCATTAACAAATCATTTTAAATATAGCAAATCTCAGTGAGCATAAATAGGTTAGTTAACAATATCCAGTCCTCTTGCATCCCAAAGCTGGTAGGCTTAGTGCCTAGTAGCTCCCCTCATAAACTTTTATACCTGGACCCAAACAGCCGGAAAACATTTTTGAAGGCCCCTAAGGCTGAAGAACTGGGACGCAGGTGGCGCTGTGGGTTAAATCACAGAGCCTAGGACTTGCCGATCAGAAGGTCGGTGGTTCGAATCCCTGCGACGGGGTGAGCTCCTGTTGCTCGGTCCCTGCTTCTGCCAACCTAGCAGTTCGAAAGCACATCAAAGTGCAAGTAGATAAATAGGTACCGCTCCGGCGGGAAGGTAAACTGCATTTCCGTGCGCTGCTCTGGTTTGCCAGAAGCGGCTTAGTCATGCTGGCCACATGACCCGGAAGCTGTACGCCGGCTCCCTCGGCCAGTAAAGCGAGATGAGCACCGTAACCCCAGAGTCGGTCACGACTGGACCTAATGGTCAGGGGTGCCTTTACCTTTAAGGCTGAAGAGTGTGGCAAAGCTTGTAGAAACAACCAGCCTCTGATAGTGAGTGCATGGTGTTTCAGGGTGATCAAAGAACTGGTTCATACACTTGCCACCTTTATGACATGGAAGAACAGACCTAGGTTCTTGTCTTAGACCATGCACAGACTTGATGGTTCTGTATTGTGGCCCAATATCTGCAGTTATTTAAACACACACACACAATGATAGTGGGAAGATTATGTGAACTGGGTTGATACATGCATGGGATTTGCGTGCAGAGTCCCTTTCTTACATGCTGAGATTTGTACATAGTGGGTGGGAGGATAGTGCCAGCTCCCTCATATTAAAAAGGAATTGCCAGCTTGGTAAGGGTGTGAATTGGGGCAGCTAAATCTACTGACTCCCTAAAAGACTAACTGCAGAATAGGCTTTTGTGCACATGCTTATTTCATCACATATGTAAAGCAGCTTAGTGATACATGCAGTATACACATGTTCAGAATGTTACTGTGGGAATGTTACAAAGTGACCTTAAAAGTTAAAGAATGTGTCTTAGCAAACGGGAATTGTGTAAAATTGACTTGCTCATCGCTGTCAAAAGGCACCTGACCACAAGTGCAAATGTTATTAGTTTTAATGGATAAACCACCCTTAGTTCTTATTCAAATGAAGAACTAAGTGTCGTCATGTTGTGAAAACGGCAGTCTTATGCAGCCTTAAAGGATAACATGATGCTGTAAGTATAGTCCACGAAAGTTTATGCCATAATTTTCTCAGCTACCCCTCTGCAAATGTGTTGTCAACTTCAATTTTGCATTCTGTCTGTCCACTAAAGGTGTTTTCAGAAGCATGGTGACCTGATGAATGCAGATACACTAGGTTCTGTGTGTTACTTCTATATTTTAGGAGTCTCCCAGTCAAGAAAGTGATCAAATTTTCACTAGCTGTTGATTACTAGCTCACTTACTTTCCTATATGATTTTGTGCTTTTACATTTTTTCTTGTTCTATTATAATTCACACCACTTTCTTGTGCTAGCTGAAAAGTGATACATAAGCCCTTAAATAAATAAATAAATAAATAAATAAATAAATAAATAAATGTTTCAAGTTGGAGGGTCAGGTTTTCCCAAAGCCGGCATGAAGAGACTGTGTTCTTTAGCCTGTAGATCACTAACCTCTGCAGAGACCCCATGGTCTCTGCACTAGGTGTTCTGGTTGCATTTTTTCTGAGCTGCTCTCATAGTTGGAGCCATCCCTCTGTATCGGTATGGTGTTGTCAGTCTGTTCTTTTTCTTTTTGGAAGGTGGCTTAGCGCCAAGAGTTCCTGTGATAAATTCTTTGGCTGTGTATTCCTATCTGAGGGCTTAGAGCAGATTTGTATTGTAAGCATTGGCTGCACATGGTGGGTTGTGTGAAGTCACAGAAAATGGGGATGGGTGGTAAGTGGGTTTCCTGCGCAAGGGGTGTGTGTGTTTAAAACAGTCCTTGCAGAGCTACACCATCTGTGTCCTTGCAGAAAATGCACCAGCTGTGTGAACTGATCTAGGGTTCGGGTTGGAATGGAGTTGAAATTATTGCGGTCTGGTAGACCTGTGAGCACCAGATGTGGAGACGTATTCCAAGTGACTAGCAACTATTTTCCCTTTTGAAAATGAAGTGGGACCGATAGAGAGAATGAGATATTTCGGATAAATGTAATCTTAGCTCCTTGGTATTTTTCCAGAGCACTGTCAGTGCAGGTTGCCCTCCTCCAAATTGTTCATTAAGTGTAGATATCAAATTGCTATAATATAGAGAGTTGACACACAGAGATTATAATGCCTGTGTATTCTACAAAAGGAGAGAGAACCAAAGGAGGCACAAAATGAGCCACCTTGAAATACTTAAAAAATGAAAACCAATCCAGGACCACTAATTGCTCCACTGCTACCTATTAACAGAGGGAAGCCAGAGGAAGCTTGCTGGGTTTGGTTTTTGAACATCAAAATCTATTTGGCATTCACAGTTGTGAAATAGAAGTGATCTCTGGCCAAGGGTGCTAAATATGTGATCCAGCAGGGAGGGGGATATGAAAAATAAAGTTTTTATGTCCAAGCTAGAGTCTGAGAATAGGTCTTTGCTTAAAAGGAAAAGTGGGAATTTCTGTTTGAATATATTATCTGCCTTTACACATGGCTCCTAGCAAAATATCATATTTTGTCTTATTTTTCCAGATAACCTAGCTGAAACAAAGCTTTTAGCAGGCACTTAAAACTGTGGAAGAAAAGTGCCTTCGTAATATTAATAATTAAGCACTAAAAATATGTTTCTCACAGACGTGGAGCAAACATGTGTTCTGTGGAGCATTCTATGATGCAAGCCACATAACGTGAAGTTGTTGTCCTTTGGATGACAGTGTACATTCCCTTCTTTGCTCCTCTTGCAGGTTTGGTGAAGTGCATGTGTGAGTCTATATTCCTCTATGTCTCCCTCCATAGAAATTTGTGAGGGAAGGAGTCATAGTGAATGACTGTGGATGATGTTTCAAATTAGCTGTAGAATATGGTTTGGATTGTACCGTTTTAAATTACAGGTATGTGGTTGAAAGGCCACAACCTTTTTTTCTTTTTAAAGAAATTCTCAGCATTTAGAATAGTAGCATATAAGGAAAAAGGCTTGTCTAGAACCTTGTCTGCACTTTTTCAGAGTGCAGGATTTATTTATTTTTTTTGTTTTACCAGTGGGTAGTATCTGACGCTGTAGAATTCTGATGCTTTCTGCTATGATATCCCATGAGACGTATTTATATTTGAATGCCCTAGCCCTCACAGTGGTGTATGCAAAGGCCAATGTGATTGCACGTGACTTGCTTTTGCAGTTTTGATTTTTGCCCTCTGTTAAGCGGATACAACTGTGTTGAAGCTAAGGAGGTCACACACTAGGCGTGTGTTCATTAGTCAGAAGCAAACATAAAAGGGAGGTTTCTGTATGTCTGCATTCATGTCAGTAGCAGAAAGAATTAGAAGAATAAAATAATGGTGGTTCTGAAAGGCCGTGAGTGATTGCATTTCCCATATTGAAATACCATTCAGCAGTTTGAAGTAGAAACACCAAATCACAGGGTCACTTAATGCGCCTTGTTGTGCGGAGGGCTGAGTCGTTCTTCCCTGAGCAAGACAAAATGGCTGGTGCTGAAGAACTGCTTCATAGCTATTTAGCACCTGCGTAACCATCTGCCTTGTTCTGTACAGGATGTTCCTTATTGCTAAAAGAAAACAAACAACAACAAAAAACACCCTACTCTATTAAAGCCTCATATTAGATCTCTTCGTTTTCTCCTCCCCCCACTAAAAACCTGGACGAGATTGTGCTTTTGGTAAAGCTACTGGTAATTTTTTTTGTCAGCTGCTAATTGGAATTATTTTTTGAGCATATTTTTGCAAAATTGTGGTGCCTATTTGTGCTTTCCCCCTCCTCTTCCCAGATCCTCATTATGTAATGTAATGTACCTCCGTTATCCTCTGATGAAAGGTGATATAGAAATTTAATAAATAACGACAACAACAATAATAAAATGCATTCTCTAGATTAAAAACTCAAGAATACAATCAATTTCAGTACCAAGACCCAAACCCAGCCTAAAAGGAAGACTAATACTGGCCACCAGCAATAGATAATTTAGCACATGAAAAGAGTTGACAGATATTAATGTTTAATATCAGAAGGCCTGGAATAATAGAAAGGTCTGCTTCTGGAGCTAAAAAGACACTGAAGTAGGTGTTAGGGGAACACCTCTTAAAAATGCGTCACACGTAATATTTTATTTAAAGTGCTTACATGCTGTCTTTCAAGGCAAAGCCCTAGCAAGATGCCTTACAAAAGATAATTAGATGCTTATACATAGCAGGAACCTCGTGTTTCCAAACATTGTTATGGTACAGTCCAACTGCAATGGTTCTTGCCTAAGCCCCCAGTGACCTTCCTTTTAGTCATCCACTTGTGATCCGTACTGTTGACAACCAGCATTATTCCCCCTCCCCCAATACATTCCCCCTGCTCTGGTTCCACCTCCCACCTAGGTTGGTCTGATGCATAGGTCTGTGAAACATTTGTTCCAATGATAATGATTTCAGGATTCAAACAGCACTCCCCTTCCAGGTATGATTAGAGTTTAGACTGCCTTCATGCTAGATCTAAGTAGAGTGGAGGGTAATCTGGGGGGAAAGGAAGGGAGAAATCATAAGCCAGTGGGTTTTGTTTTGCTTTTAAAATGTCTCACTCTGCTCATTTGTTGTTGCTTCTCCATAGCCACAGTGGAGTGCTACAACCCAAGGATGAATGAATGGAGCTACGTAGCAAAAATGAACGAGCCTCACTATGGCCATGCCGGAACAGTGTATGGGGGGCTGATGTATATCTCAGGTAAGCCTTCCTATTTCCTCCTCCTCCTCCTCCTCCTCCTCCTCCTCCTTCTTCTTCATTTGTATACTGCCCATCATCCAACGATCTCAGAGTGGTTCACAGCATAAAAATACAAAATAAAACACATAATAAAAACAAGAACAAAAGAAACCAATAATCCCTCCCTCCCACAAAACATTTCAAAGCATACAGGATGTAAATCAGCCAAAGGCTTTGTTGAAAAGCAATGTTTTTGCCTGTCATGTAATGGTGCATAATGAAAGTGCCAGGCAAGATTCCATGGGGAGAACACTCCAGAAATGGCCTGTTATTGTGCTGGCACCCTCTGGACCTCTCGTGGAGAAAGCACACAAAGAAGGGCCTCCAATGATGATCCCAACGATAAATTGGGGGGAGGCGGTCTTTGGGATATTGTGGTCCTGAGCCATTTAAGGCTTTATAGGTTAAAACCAGTACTATGGATTGGACCCAGAACCTAATTGGCAGCCAGTCCAGTCAAGCCAGGGTCAGTGTAATATGCTCAAATGGCCTTGACCCAGTGAGCAACAAGATGCTGAATTCTGCACCAGCAGAGGTTTCCAAACTGTCTTCAGAGGCAGCCCTACGTATAACATGTTGCAGTAATCTAACCTAGAGGTTACTGGAGCATAGACAACAGTTGTTAGGCTATCCCTGTCCTGATAGGGGCGTAGCTGGGACACCAGCTGAAACTGATGGAAGGCACTCTGCTGAGGCCAGCTGAACCTGAAGCAACAGTAATGGATCCAGGAGTGCCCCTGAGCTATGTGCCTGCTCCTTCAGAGGGAGTGTAACCCCATCAAGAGCAGGCTACCTCCCACTAACAGTGCCTCAGTCTTACCTAAATTGAACTTCAATTTGTTGGCATTCTTCCAGTCCATTACTAAGACGAGACAACGGTCCAGCACATCCACTGCCTCACCTGCAGATGTAAAGGAGAAATAGAGTTGTTTGTCATCAGCATATTGCTGACAATGTACAGTGGTACCTCAGGTTACATACACTTCAGGTTACATACACTTCAGGTTACAGACTCCGCTAACCCAGAAGTCGTGCTTCAGGTTAAGAACTTTGCTTCAGGATGAGAACAGAAATCGTACTCCGGCGGTGCGGCGGCAGCGGGAGGCCCCATTAGCTAAAGTGGTGCTTCCGGTTAAGAACAGTTTCAGGTTAAGAACGGACCTCCGGAACGAATTAAGTACTTAACCCGAGGTACCACTGTACTCCAAAACTCTGGAGTGCTCTGGACATCTCTTGAGATTCATCTGCTACAACAGCAGAGTTAAGATACTGGTGGATGAAGCAGATCTTACTCCAAGCCAACCTAGCATTCGGCAACAGCATCCACAGACCCATGGTCTGGCAATCATAATTCCCCAGGTTGGAGGAGGGGCTAGCGCACGGCACAGTCACCAACTGCCTGTGCCCTGTGCCCCTTACCTGGCCTGCCCCGCCTCCCACACCTTCCCTCCCCCTGCCCTGAATCATGGCAAGTAGAGCCTCCCCTGCTCTTCCCAACTCTTCTCTTTGCAAGCACATCCTATGCCTCAACAAAAAACCCAAATTAAGAAACCCACAAGTTAAAAACTGTTTAAAAACATTTTATTATAAAACTTATTACGTCTGAGTGAGATTGCTCCCCACTACTCCCATAGTTTTTTAAAAATGTAATTCCAGTAACCTGTATCAATGTCAGTTTGCTCTTTCCAAGCAGTGGTTTCTAATGCCCCCCACAAATCCTAATTTCCTTCAAAACTGTTCCAAACAGGACATGCTATGACATCTTCAGATTTCATTTTAGATACAGTTATCTCAGCTGGCAGGTGATTATTTTCTGAAACAACCTCCTTAATAACTTATTTGTGTTTCTTCTTAAACCTTCAAAAAAGGGTTTATTAGGAAATCACAAACTCAGCCACCATGCTGTCTCTAATCCTACAGGTGTCTCTGTTGTAAGAACTGACTCATTTTGACTGGGATAAGTTGTACATCAGGGAGGCCTAGCAAATCCAATGCATGTTAAGATAAATACTGCATCTTTGGGGTAAACATCAAGAACTTTGAAGTCTAGCCAGCGTATGTAAATCATTGCATCCTTCAAACACGTCATCAGAGGGAGAGAGCAGCCTACAGAGTCTGTTTTGCCTGATTCACATCAAAACGCTGTGATTTTTAAAACCTATTTTAGTTGGCAGCAGTGCAGCAGTTAGCTTATTCTCTCAGTGTTATCAATTCTCTGAACAATTGTCTCCCCCAGAGAGGGCTGGGAGCCAGAGGAGCATATGCCTCCCGCCTGCCACATGCACCTGTGTCAGAGTGGAATGCCTAGGGGGGGGGGGGGCCAAATCCTTCCAGCTGCCTTGTTCTTGGATCAGTTTTTCCATGAAAGAAATGTCTCCCTCCCATAGCAGGCTGCACTCATGAGTACTGTACTGCTTCCAAGCGGGGTCGAGTTGATGGCACACGTACTTTGCATTCAGAAAGCCCTTGCTTCAGTCCTTGGCATCTCAAAGCTAAAAGACAGCAGGTGCAGAGAGAACCCCCTTCCCAGCCTTAGACCCTGGAGGGCAGCTGCCAATCAACTCTGGGCTGATCCTATAGAAGTCTGTGTTGTTTCAAATGAGTTTGTATCTACCCCTGGTTCTAGCAATCTACTCTGGCTGTGGGTGTTTTTGGACAGAATTAGGAATCCTGCTCTTTTGTTTTTAGCAGCATCTTCTACAGAGAATGCCATAACAGCATAAAATGTGCCACAGAACCCTTTATAACTATGGCTTCAAATGGTGCTCACAGCACTCAAGGTCTATGCAAAGCCCTTTTCATCTGGCATAAAATATTAATTTCACATATATGCTCCTACGGTCAGAACTGGCAGTGTCTGACCATAAATGAGAGCTTGGGGTC
Organism: Podarcis bocagei; assembly: GCF_964188305.1. Lineage (NCBI taxonomy): Eukaryota > Metazoa > Chordata > Lepidosauria > Squamata > Lacertidae > Podarcis > Podarcis bocagei. The sequence goes on along the minus strand of NC_138140.1, from coordinate 51,262,783 downwards.
ATAGTGGATAGCGTGATGGAGATGTCAACCAGGTGTGTGGCAGCTGTTAAAAAGGCAGATTCCATGTTAGGGAAAAGAACTGAAGAGAAAACTACCAATATCGTAATGATATAATACAAATCGATTGTGCGACCACATTTGAAATACTGTGTATGGTTCTGGTGGCCTCACCTCAAAAAGGATATTGTGGAGTTGGAAAAGGGCAACAGCATGATAAAGGGAATGAAGTAACACCCATATGAGGAAAGGTTGCTGCATTTTGGGGAATGAGGAAAAGTGAGTAAGACGTAACATAATAAGTTTGTAAAATAATGCACAATATGGACAGAGAAAAGCTTTTCTCCCTCTCACTTGACACCTAGAACTCATGGGCATCCAACTTGGATGGCTTTAAAAGAGGATTGGACCAAATTCATGAAGGATGAAGTTGTCAGTGGCTGCTAGGCAGGATGGCCATATGCTGCCTCCGTGGTTGGAGACAGCATTGCTTCTGAATACCAGTTTCTGGAAACCACAGGAGGAAGAAGTGCTGTTGTACTCAAATCCTGCTTCTTGGTTTCCCACAGGAATCTGGGTGACCACCGTTAGAACAAGATGATGGGCTAGACAGGCCACTGGCCTCATCCAGCATCATCTTATGTTCTTAGTCTTGCACTTCATTGTAGGGAGTTGACAACAGGTTGACAGAGGCATGTTTTTAGCACTTGTGCCATCTTCAAGTGTGTCTGCATTATTTTTTGTGTGTGTTTTGATAGGTAGTTATTTAATGCATTTATTGCTATTTGCGTATTTATTAGAAACTTTTATATGTAGCCCTTCATCCTGTTTGTATTTTAGAGTGGTGTACAACCAGTTTATATCACAGTACAAATAAGCAGTAATAAAAGTAGACAAACAAAACTTAAGATATACTGAAAGCTCAAAATGACTGGGTGAATGAAAATAGTTTTGCCTTAATGCTGGAAAAATTGCAGTGTGTTTAAAGCTGCCTACAATGTTGATCATCAAATACTTTTTAATAGATCATCAAATACTTTTTTGTGTACAAAACAAACTAATCAACAAAGTGTTAGGAGCAGAACCCAGCAAACAATTTTTTAAAAAAGAAAGAACCTATTCAAGGACGAAATGGTAAACATTTTTCCCCCCAAAAGATATTTATTAAAGTTTTTAAAATATAACAATGAAAATGAAAAATAAAAAGAAACAAAATGCAAAATACAACATAAAAACAATTAAAAAACAAATAATTTTCCATAACATATCTTCCTTACGCTTATTTCCCCAGACCTTCTCATACCTCCCTTCTTTGTATTCCACTTCAATTTGTTAGTTCAGCAAATCCTTACCATTAAGCTTTTACCCATTTGTAAACCTTTTTTTCGTATCTCCTAAAGCATTACACCTGGAAACCCCTTAGTTTCTATCCAACATCCTTCTAACATTCATTAATTTTACAATATTTCTGTAAATAGTCTTTAAATTTCTTCCAGTCTTCTTTCACCAACTCTTCTCCCTGGTCTCAGATTCTGCCAGTCATTTCTGCCAATTCCATGTAGTCGATCACCTTCATCTGCCACGAAATGCTAAACATTTTTAAAGCACGCAGAAATAAATACAGTTGGCATCCGTTTCATGGGGGGTTCTGTTCCTGGCCCCTCTTTGCATCAGCAAAGCATACATAAACACATCCCTGCCCCGTTCTGCTGTTTTGGTGATATGTTTAATGACATTTTGGTCACTTCCAGGTTCAGTGATGTGCGCATATACGCGATCACACATCATTCAGTCATGAATTAATCGGTCATTGCCTGTAAATAAAACTCTGTAAAATGCCTGAAGGTTAAAGTAGAAGGGGCCCAGCAGATCTCCATGAGGAGGACATTCCAAATCACTGCCTTTAGTGTCCATATGATCTCACCTATTCAAACATAGAATCATAGAATCATAGAGTTGGAAGAGACCACAAGGGCCATCGAGTCCAACCTCCTGCCAAGCAGGAAACACCATCAGAGCACTCCTGACATATGGTTGTCAAGCCTCTGCTTAAAGACCTCCAAAGAAGGAGACTCCACCACACTCCTTGGCAGCAAATTCCACTGTCAAACAGCTCTTACTGTCAGGAAGTTCTTCCTAATGTTTAGGTGGAATCTTCTTTCTTGTAGTTTGGATCCATTGCTCCGTGTCCGCTTCTCTGGAGCAGCAGAAAACAACCTTTCTCCCTCCTCTATGTGACATCCTTTTATATATTTGAACATGGCTATCATATCACCCCTTAACCTCCTCTTCTCCAGGCTAAACATGCCCAGCTCCCTTAGCCGTTCCTCATAAGGCATCGTTTCCAGGCCTTTGACCATTTTGGTTGCCCTCCTCTGGACACGTTCCAGTTTGTCAGTGTCCTTCTTGAATTGTGGTGCCCAGAACTGGACACAGTACTCCAGGTGAGGTCTGACCAGAGCAGAATACAGTGGCACTATTACTTCCCTTGATCTAGATGCTATACTCCTATTGATGCAGCCCAGAATTGCATTGGCTTTTTTAGCTGCCGCGTCACACTGTTGGCTCATGTCAAGTTTGTGGTCAACCAAGACTCCTAGATCCTTTTCACATGTACTGCTCTCAAGCCAGGTGTCCCCCATCTTGTATTTGTGCCTCTCATTTTTTTTGCCCAAGTGCAATACTTTACATTTCTCCCTGTTAAAGTTCATCTTGTTTGTTTTGGCCCAGTTCTCTAATCTGTCAAGGTCGTTTTGAAGTGTGATCCTGTTCTCTGAGGTGTTAGCCACCCCTCCCAGTTTGGTGTCATCTGCAAATTTGATCAGGATGCCCTTGAGTCCATCATCCAAGTCGTTGATAAAGATGTTGAATAAGACCGGGCCCAAGACAGAACCCTGTGGCACCCCACTAGTTACTCTTCTCCAGGATGAAGAGGAACCATTGATGAGCACCCTTTGGGTTCGGTCAGTCAGCCAGTTACAAATCCACTGAGTGGTAGCATAGTCAAGACCGCATTTTACCAGCTTCTTTACAAGAATATCATGGGGCACCTTGTCAAATGCCTTACTGAAATCAAGGTAGGCTATACCCACTGAGTTCCCTGCATCTACCAGGCTTGTAATTCTGTCAAAAAATGAGATCAGGTTAGTCTGACTTCTACCCCACTAACCAGGTCATCAACATTGGTTAGGACCAGATCTAAAATGGCTGTTCCTCTTGTTGCTTCTCCCACTTTCTGGACAATGAAGTTGTCTGCAAGGCCAGTGAGGAATCTGTTTGACCTTATGCTCTTGGCTGAGTTTGACATCCAACAAATATCCGGGTAATTGAAGTCCCCCATGCCCCTCCATGGTCCTGAATGGGGTAACTGTGCCCCTAAAGAACCAGGTGCGCAGCCTGGGAGTCATTCTGGACTCACAGCTGCCCATGGAGGCGCATGTCAATTCTGTGTCCAGGGCAGCTGTTTACCAGCTCCGTCTGGTATGCAGGATGAGACTCTACCTGCTCGCAGACTGTCTTGCCAGAGTGGTGCATGCTCTAGTTATCTCTCACTTGGACTACCGCAGTGCGCTTTATGTGGGGGTACTTTTGAAGGTGTCTCAGAAACTACAACTAATCCAGAATGCGGCAGCTAGACTAGTGACTGGGAGTGACCGTCGAGACCATATAACACCGGTTCTGAAAGATATGCATTGGCTCCTAGTACGTTTCCAAGCAGAATTCAAAGTGTTGGTGTTGACCTTTAAAGCCCTAAACGGCCTCAGTCCAGTATACCTGAAGGAGCGTCTCCACCTTCATCGTTCTGCCCAGACACTCAGATTGAGCACCGAGGGCCTTTTGGTGGTTCCCTCCCTGCGAGAAGTGAGGTTACAGGGAACCAGGCAGAGGGCCTTCTCGGTATTGGTGCCTGCCCTGTGGAACGCCCTCCTACCAGATGTCAAAGAGAAAAACAACTGTCTGACTTTTAGAAGACATCTGAAGGCAGCCCTGTTTAGGGAAGTTTTTAATGTTTAGTGCTGTATTGTGTTTTTAATATTCGGTTGGATGCCACCCAGAGTGGCTGGGGAAACCCAGCCAGATGAGCGGGGTATTTATTTATTTATTTATTTATTTATTTATTTATTTATTTATTTATTTATTATCCCCTGAAAGACTGGGAATAGCTGCTACCAGTCAGTGTGGACAATATTGAGCAAGATGGACCAGTTGTCTGACTGTGTAAGGCAGGTTTCTGTTCTTCTAACTGTTGATCTCATTAGCATTCCTCTTACATGAGGTGTTTGCTTTTTCTCCCCTGTCCTAGGAGGCATCACCCATGACACTTTCCAGAAGGAACTAATGTGCTTTGACCCTGACACAGACAAATGGATTCAGAAGGCTCCGATGACCACAGTTAGGGGCCTTCACTGCATGTGTACTGTCGGTGACAAGCTTTACGTCATTGGTGGAAACCATTTTAGAGGAACCAGTGATTACGATGATGTTCTAAGCTGTGAATATTACTCGCCAAGCCTAGACCAGTGGACACCAATCGCTGCTATGCTGCGTGGTCAGAGTGATGTCGGGGTGGCTGTGTTCGAAAATAAAATATACGTTGTGGGAGGATATTCGTGGAATAACCGTTGTATGGTGGAAATAGTCCAGAAGTATGACCCAGAAAAGGATGAGTGGCACAAAGTCTTTGACCTCCCAGAATCCCTTGGGGGCATCCGTGCTTGCACTCTGACAGTTTTCCCTCCCGAGGATAATACAGGCTCACCATCTAGAGAATCACCTCTTTCGGCCCCTTGAGACGTGGCATCGCTGGACTTACCATGTTGTCGCTCCAATACCACTGCACTGCATCAGGGATTCGCCTATTTGTCTTCAGTAGTATCTTACAAGGCTTACCCTGAAGCAGCTGGCACAGTAACACAGTTGGGGGTGGGATGTAACAAGAAGATGGGCGTCACTTGTGGGGTTTGGTCTAGAAAGTTTTATCAAGTGGACAGCCAAGTGCCAAGCAAAGTGAGGTTTTATTGTTTCATTTTGTTTTTTGAGCCAAACGCTTAAAAAAATGAGGTATTGTCTTAGGAAAAGAAAAACCTTTGCACCAGGCGCATAGATGTTCTGTACTGGGTGCACGGGTCACATAGATCAAGAAGCCGTGTAAGTTGAGCCAGTGGGGGGCGGGGTGTGTGTGTGCAATGAATGGGGAACCTTGTTTGCTAAGCCCTGTTGCTGGAGGACCATCTTTCCTCGCTGCACCTCTGGAGAGACGGGGAGCCCCTGATGCACACAACTTTTAGCAGCTATCTGGCCTCAGCTACCTCCCTCTTCTAATGGAGTATTTCAGACCTGTTTACTGACCTGACACTGGAGGTGCTTTTCAGAGGATATGGCAGACAAGAGAAACACAGCCTTTTTGAGACCATTAATAGATATACAATAAGCAGACCCTGAATCTATAAACCAGGGTTGTTGTTTTTCTAAATAACATATTAAGGGGTTTTCTTTTTCTTTTCCTTTCTGAACCTCCACATGCAAAGTGAAATGTGCTGGAGATTTGTAATTGTGTTTTTACTTTCTGTTCTCTTTCTCCTTTCCTTTCCTCTGCCCCGAAATAAAAGCTCTGATTCATCATGGGAGCCTGAGCAATTCATACATTGGAGGGCGGGGGTTTGGTTCAATTGCGCAACCCAGTGGGGTGCCTGTACTAGATTTTGGGGTAAACAAGGGCTAGAATCTCTTAATTTGAAGCCACTAAAATTTTGAGCAAATGGTTCCCTACTTTCCCCTCCTCCTTCCTCCTCCCTTCACAACCCCCCTCCAAATACCTTTTTGTTGGTTAAGAGAACTTGCTTCTTACACCTCTGTATAAAATCTCAGTTAATACGGTTGTTTAGCACAAAATGCAGCTTTTACAGAGAGCTGCTTTAGCTCAGAGAATTCAGACTACCCTGTTTCTTTTGTTCAATAAAATCTTTAACGGCAATTAGTTGGGTGGTTTTTTTAATTTTTAATTGTTTTAAAGGGCTCATTAACCTTCTCTCCCTTCTCCCACTTCCCTGTTGCCAGGAAACGTCTGTATGTATCTTTGTGTGTGGGTAGCACAACCTGCTGGGAAGCCAGTTTTGTAAGCTTCCAAATTTTGGGGGGGAGAGCAATGCTTGACCTACTTTTCCAGCAGCTCCCCTGGGAAGCCCAGGCTGAGCCCATTGTGAATTCTGTGTCTGCAAGGGGGTGGGGTGGACACTGGGGCTGAAAAGTTATTTGCAGAAAGCCGGTTTGGCTGAGCTTAATAAATCACCCCACAAGGTGGAGCAGAATCTCTGGGGCATGCTTGGAAGAGGTTTGTCAGCTGTGGCTTTGAGGCACACACAGGGCTCTCAAGTGGAAAGGCTAGAGTTCAGTGGCGGGGGGCACCTCCAGGTTGTGGGCTAGGAGGGAGCCCCATCTGCAACACTGGAGAGCCACTGCCAGCCAGTGCGGTCAAAACAGCTAGATGGATCCTGTTGGAAGGGACCCCAAGGGTCATCTCTCCCAACCCTCTACAATACAGGTATAATGCCTAAAACATCCATGACAGGTGGCCATCCAACCTCTGCTTTAAAACCTCCAAAGAAGAAGAGTCCTCCACCTTTCCATCCCACAGTCGAACAGCTCTTAAAGTTCTTTCTGATGTTTAGTTGGAATCTCCCTCCTTGTAACTTGAAGCCACTGGTTCATGTCCTACCCTCTGGAGCAGGAGAAAAGAAGCTTGCTCCATCCTCCATGGGACAGCCCTTGAGATATTTGACTGGTACATGGCAGCTTCCTGAGTTCCTATGGGCAGTGTAGTGAAGGAATGTGGTTTGCAGAGTTGGACAAGGCAGACTTGGGTTTAGATCTGATGCAGCACGTAGCTCTCTAGGGGACCTTGGGCCAATCTCTAGGCTCATCCAGAGGCAGAAGAAGAAGAGGAAGAAGAGTTTGGATTTGATATCCCGCCTTTCACTCCCCTTCAGGAGTCTCAAAGCGGCTAACATTCTCCTTTCCCTTCCTCCCCCACAACAAACACTCTGTGAGGTGAGTGGGGCTGAGAGACTTCAAAGAAGTGTGACTGGCCCAAGGTCACCCAGCAGCTGCATGTGGAGGCAGCCAGTGGGATGCTCTCCAGAGGCTGTTGTTGGGCTACCAACACCAATCAGCCCCAGCCAGCAGAGTTAATTGTCATGATTGATGGGTATAGTAGTCCAATAATACCTGAGGGGGTATTACCTGCCTAACCCCAGCCTACCTCACAGGGTTGTGAGGATAAAAGGTTTGAGAGGATCCTGGTCTTGGAGGAAAGGTGAGACAAGAAGTAATAACATTAAAATTAACAAATTAATAGACTTCTGCAGCAGCAGAGAAAAAGCACTGCTATTGAAAAAGCATTGGTTACATAACTGAGGTTTCTGAGAACCTCCTTTTTTCATTAAATAAAGTGGTTCGTATGGGTGCAAATATGTGTTTGAAAGCCTGCTCTCTTCTGAGGGATGAAAGTGGTGACTTAAGTTTTTCCAAAGATTGGAAATCTATGTCTACCAGATTGAGCATCAGCAATGCCCATTTTCTCATTGCATAATGTTTGCAGGTTGCAGGAATGCAGCATTTCTGAGCACTAGGTTTGGATTGCTCTCAAGGTTCAGCAGCAGGGTGGATTTCTCAGAAGCAAGGCATTGGCAGGATTTTGCACAGAAGGCCAAAAAGTCTGCAGAAAGCAAATAGATCTACTTCGTAAGCAGTTCTCTGGGAGAGCCCAGCACAAGTGTATCTGCAGGGGCAGCCAAAACTCTTTTTGCTAGGGTTGCAGTATTCCCAGAACATTTAATGTCATCCTGAATGGCTCTTCTCAAAAAGGAAAGAGCCATGCTTCATTAAGAGGTGGCGAGTTAAAACTATGGAAATCACTCCCACAAGAGGCAGCGGTAGCCACAGACTTTGCTGGCTTTAAAATGACCAGACAAAAGCATGGGGATAAAATTGGCTACTAACCCTGATAGACATGTTCTGCCTCCACCGTTAGAGGCAGCATGCTTCTGAATGCCAGTTGTTAGAGAGGAGAGTGTTGCTTCACTCAGATCCTGCTTGTGGGTTTTCCATCTGGTGGGCCACTATGGGAACAGGATTCTGGGCCAGATGGACCCAGTGGCCTGGTCCCGCAGGCTCTTCTGTTCTCTAAGCCTCTTGGCACTCCTGCTTTTGACATCTGGGATAGTGGAGACCCGTTCCCTGCTGTCCATTCATGACAAGTTGCCTGAAGGCACTCTGCACTGCAAATACTCCCTCCCTGGGGCAGTCCCTGGAGGCAGCGCACCTGGGACGGGGCAAGGAGAGGAGGGGAAGTCCCGGAGGCGCCTCTTTCCAATGTGAGCAGAGGGAGCGCAGCGAGGGCCGGGCTGGGGGCGCAGGGGTCCGCGAAGCTGGAGAATGGCTCCTTAAGGAACTGCTGCGGGCTGGGCGGTCGAGGGGGCTTCGGCTTCTCCCAGCGAGGGGAGGCTGAGGCGGCGGCCGATGCAGAAGCGGAGGTGGCCGGAGGAAAATAAAAAGAAAGAAAGGGGGGGAAAACCACAAATACTCCCTCCCTTGCCCATTGAGGTGGGTGCATCTTCTTGCATTTTATAAGGGCAATGCCAAAATGGATTTGCTGGACCTGTAATTCTCAATGGTGGTCCCAGGAAACCTGAATACCACTGCTGGCATGATATAAGCATTAAATAAAGTATGTGAATCCAAAGTTCTGTGTCTGCTTGTGTAACTGCTCTAGGTTTATCAGTGAGGAGGCAGACCAAGAACAATGACAAGACAAAGCATAGCCATGCTCTGTGTTTACAGCCCCCTACTCTAAAAGTTTGTCTCTGTGCTTCTACGTTCCTTTTTTTAAGTGTGGCTCAACTGGCAGAATTCTGAAGGTTTGAAGGCAGGCCAGTGCTGCTTTGTATATTGCATTTCCCCCCATTTTATTGTTTGCTACAGATATTTTAATCCCGCTGTTCCCCAAAATTTTCCAAGGTGGCTTACAGATGGAAAGCAATTGCAGAGAGTGCAATTCAAATTGTCATAATAATCATGAGAATTAAAAGGCAAGGTGATCTTGAAAGTCAGTTAACGATCAGTCGCAGAAATTAGATTTGAATTATTTGCGGTGAGGATTCAGTAGCAATATCTGCTTTATGGATTTACTGGTATTTTTGTATATATGTTTGGTTTATAAGGCTTCTTGACATGACAGTAACAGGACCAAAATTAGATCTAAAAAGCCTGGAGAAACTGTAGGGAGGGTCATCGCCTGGCTGAAGAAATGTCAAACTGGATTCCAAGAGAACCTTTTGTAGTGGAGACCAGTGTCAAAGGCTGCCTTGTTATCTCATTGGCAAATGCAAGACTTCAGTGATCACTTATTGGTTGTGCATTTTTTAATCCTTTGTAAGGGAGCTGTGTGGTGGGTTTCTGGCTTCCTTAGAAATTTCCATTGTATATGTATGCTAAATTTAAAAGCAAGAGTATGCATAATTGGGATCTCAGACAGCAGAGCTGACAGCCATTTGGTGATGTTGTTAGGCTGTTATCTTCCCTCATCTCCAGCCAGGTGTCAGAGATGGTGGACCAGCTGCAGCCCAGCAACACCTGAGAGGCTGCAGCTCCCCTGCCCCATCTTCAAGGGTGTAACTGAGCTGTTTTGTTTTGCCAGGGGTGGCTTCTTCACTTTTCACTCGAGGGTGCAAGTGCCCTGCAGGATCAGGGCAAGATTATTCTAGTCTAGCAGCCTTTCTAAGAACCCCAGTGAACAGGAGGTGGCCCACTGGACACATGCATTGTCCACCAGTGGACTGCTCCCTGTCTTGACCCTAACCCCTTTAAGATGTGTGCTCACAGAACGTAGGCTAGAACATCTTTCTCCTTCACTTGGCAAGGTTATCACAGGCTTCAGGACTTCAGCCGTTGCTCTGCTCTGTTCTTCCAATTTAAACTTGAATGCTGTCCCCTCTCCCCCCCCCCCGCCAACTCACACAGTCATTTCTTGCATACCCAGCTGTTCTGGAAGCGTGCTCTGCTGGGGAGGGGGCTTCTCTGACCCTGTACACGCAATGTTTAAAGTTGCAGCTGTTTCATGCGTGGTGCTGAGTGCAGCTGCAGGAAGTAGCCTAAGCAGCTGTTGACACCGGATCTTCTGGAGCTGATGAAGGATGAAGTAGAGGGAAAGAGAATTTTCCAAATTATTACAAATCAAATCAAACCAAATTAATTTAATATAATTTCTTAAAATCAGGTTTCCCGCTCCTGTTCCAAACATATGATCATCATTTCCTTGCATAGTCGCATCATTTCTTATTTAGAGTCTTATTTCTTATTTAGAGTCCAGTTGACATCCTTCACTTGCCGTTAAACCATTCTTCCTTCTGGCCTCTTTTTTCACCTTGCAAACAGCACCTCTGTTACATCTTATAAATAAACAATCTATTTCACAGGTATAGTCCTTCATTTACAGTGGTACCTCTGGATGCGAACGGGATCTGTTCCGGAGCCCCATTTGCATCCAGAGCAGAACGCAACCCGTGTCTGTGCGGGTCACGATTTGCCACTTCTGCGCATGCGCGTGACATCATTTTGAGCGTCTGCACATGCGCGAGTGGTGAAACCCGGAAGTAACGCGTTCCATTACTTCCAGGTCACCGCAGAGCATAATCTGAAAACGCTCAACCTGAAGCGACTTTAACCCAAGCTATGACTGTACTACATTATTGCGGACCTGGTGTGCTGAGAGAGTTAACACTTTTGCAGTGTTTATCTGGATGGTGTAAGGTCTCATTCCATTCCTTCTGCTGTTTACAGACTAGCGTATGAGCTGCAGCCATAAATAGCTCAGAGTGCATATCCAAACTCCGCCATTTATATTCTATTGTGGATTTCTTCCTCAGCACACAGTTAAAAGCAATATCTTTTCTCAAATTCAGCCTCTTTACCACATGTGCCTGGCAGCAGTTCATTCTCCCCCCCCCCCACTGCATTCCTCCAATGGCAGTCCAGGAATAATTTTAAATAAAGTCCATTCAGCCTCAGTCGAGGGGGGAGGGCATAGTAAAACCTTGTTAAATTCCTTCCTGAGCATAACTTAAAAGCTTCCTGCCTTTTTTCCTAAGTAACAAACAAAATAACATAGCAGCAGCTACACACGTCTTTTTCATTATGCAGGGGAGGACAGGGGGAAAGGATACCATCTGAAAACCATAAAGCACATAAACCATAAACAATAAACCACAAAGCACGTTGCCCTCCCTCTTCCTTTCCCAGTTGTTGTAAGGATTCTCAAACTTCAAAGAAAACATTCAGATACCTTCAAAGAGCCAAGTCCAGTCCTTTCGGCATCTGACTGATTGCAGCCCATTAGCATATGTTGGTCTAGGAGTGCCTCTTGATTAATGCCAATTGTCTGAATTAGAATTTGCTCTTCCTCTGGTATGCCCGCCTACTTTCTGTTTAGGTTTGCAGATCTCATTCTTGGCAGCAGCCATTAGGTTGCTCTTGCCCTGCTGTGTGCAGTGGTGCCCCCTTTCTCAGCTCCCTGCTCCCAATCAAATTTGCAGATGACACCAAACTGGGAGGGGTGGCTAACACCCCAGAGGACAGGATCACACTTCAAAACGACCTTGACAGATTAGAAAACTGGGCCAAAACAAACAAGATGAATTTTAACAGGGAGAAATGTAAAGTATTGCACTTGGGCAAAAAAAATGAGAGGCACAAATACAAGATGGGTGACACCTGGCTTGAGAGCAGTACATGTGAAAAGGATCTAGGAGTCTTGGTTGACCACAAACTTGACATGAGCCAACAGTGTGACGCGTCAGCTAAAAAAGCCAATGCAATTCTGGGCTGCATCAATAGGAGTATAGCATCTAGATCAAGGGAAGTAATAGTGCCACTGTATTCTGCTCTGGTCAGACCTCACCTGGAGTACTGTGTCCAGTTCTGGGCACCACAATTCAAGAAGGACACTGACAAACTGGAACGTGTCCAGAGGAGGGCAACCAAAATGGTCAAAGGCCTGGAAACGATGCCTTATGAGGAACGGCTAAGGGAGCTGGGCATGTTTAGCCTGGAGAAGAGGAGGTTAAGGGTTGATATGATAGCCATGTTCAAATATATAAAAGGATGTCACATAGAGGAGGGAGAAAGGTTGTTTCCTGCTGCTCCAGAGAAGCGGACACGGAGCAATGGATCCAAACTACAAGAAAGAAGATTCCACCTAAACATTAGGAAGAACTTCCTGACAGTAAGAGCTGTTCGACAGTGGAATTTGCTGCCAAAGAGTGTGGTGGAGTCTCCTACTTTGGAGGTCTTTAAGCAGAGGCTTGACAACCATATGTCAGGAGTGCTCTGATGGTGTATCCTGCTTGGCAGGGGGTTGGACTCGATGGCCCTTGTGGTCTCTTCCAACTCTATGATTCTATGATTCTATGATTCTATGAATCCTTCAAGGATAGTAGCTAAGGACATCGGAAGAGCCTGATAGATCAAACCAGTGGTGCTTTTAGTCCATCATCTGTCCTCATAGTGGCTACCCAAATTTTCTCCTTGTATTGTGGCATGCACCACCCCACACATTAGGGGCGAGGAAGCAGTGGCTTTCCAGGAGTCCCTAGATCCCAACTCCCACCAGCTGTGCAGTCAGTGGTCAAGATAGCGGGAGCAGCGGGTCTACAGCAGGCTTCCTCAACCTCGCCCCTCCAGATGTTTTTGGCCTACAACTCCCATGATCCCAAGCTAGCAGGACCACTGGTCAGGGATGATGGGAATTGTAGTCTCAAAACATCTGGAGGGCCGAATTTGAGGAAGCCTGGTCTACAGCAACTGGAGTGCCACAGCTACTCCATTGGGGACAACAACCACAAGATTCAGTTCAGATCCCAGGTTGATGCCTGGAGAAAGCACCCCACTCTGGAGGCTCTGATTCAGTTTGTGGGGTGTGTGGCTCTGAAGCTGTATCCCACTTGTGAAAAACTAGGCTTTATTCCTCCCCTGTTTTCTATCATTTATAAATTGTTTCCTGTGAAATTCCCCCAAAGCGATTTGCAGAATAATAACATATATAAAATGTTACAGATAGGTAGCCATGTTGGTCTGCCATAGTCAAAATAAAAAAATTCCTTCCAGTAGCACCTTAAAGACCAACTAAGTTAGTTCTTGGTATGAGCTTTCGTGTGCATGCACGAAATCTGAAGATTTCTGAAGAAGAAGATATCTGAAGAAGTGTGCATGCACATGAAAGCTCATACCAAGAACTAACTTAGTTGGTCTTTAAGGTGCTACTGGAAGGAATTTTTTTATTTTTATATATAAAATGTGCAACTGTTTTTTAAAATAAATGATACAGTTCTGCAAATCACTTCGGGATGTTTCATGAGAAGCAATTCATAAATGAGACAGATAGTGGGAAGAATGAAGCTTAGGTTTTTAAAAAAATGTTTTGAGAAATGCAATGGTTCTAACAGCAAAGGCACAACATATATCAGACCATATGTGTGTGTGGGGGGGGATCATATTCCACAATCAGGCCATGGCTGAAAAAGTCCCGGCATGTGTGCCTGATGGGCATCTCAATAGTCAGAGATTGGCTTACACAGTTGAAGGTGGCTTTTTAAAACCATTTTGGGTTTAAAGGGTAACCACTTGAAATTGGGTCTGGAAGTAGACGGGCAACCACTGGAACTCATACAATATAGAATATTGGTGTAATATGCTCAGCTATCCTTATTCCAGCCAGAAGCGAAGTGGCTGCATTTTGCAAACTGTCTTTAAAGCACATTTCAGTAGTCTAATCTGGATTTCACCATTATAGGGAACTAAGAAACAATGCTGTGTCATGTATGGAGCTAAATAAAAAAGAATAAAATTACCATGCAGGGCTACAGGTTCTGCCCCCCCCCCCTTGTAGACAAGTGGCGGCAAAACATTTGGTGTGGTGGACCCTCAAACAGGCTGAAAAGTTTGCTAGTACTTCTCCAAGCTAAGTAGATCAGCCAAGATGGAGAATGCATAGCCTCCTATGAGCCATAGCATCACCCATGTCACTTGTATCCTTGGCTACACCTTTATTCACCTGGCTCTAGAACCCTTGGGAATGCTAAGGAGCACCACCTGAATGCAGATCCAGGGGCGATTGCTCTGCAACTCTTTCTCTTCCCACTTATTCGTAGAAGCATAAGCAGAGGTAGTTAACTAATTAATTTGCAAATGAAATCATTATTTTGACTAAGTATTGGTTTGCCTTGGTGCAGAACAAAGAGTTCGTTCTTCAATTTTATTTATTTGAAAACATTTTTATCCTGGTTATGAATCTTGATTTGCAGCGGCAGAGGCCCTGCTTTGCACCCAGAAGGTCCCATGTTCAATCCTTGCCATCTCTGGAGACAACCTTCCATGAAACCCCAGAGAGCAACTCCCAGGCAGCAGAAGGTCAGCACTGAGCCAGGTGCACCAATGAGCTGACTTGGTATAAAGCAGCTGCCTTCTGTGTTTCTATGTCAGATGGTACCACGAGGTGCACGCTTCCCTTTCATATGCTGAAAGATCAAAGGAGCCTATTAGGAGAAAGATGCATAGCATCCTCTGGAGTCGCAATATCAGGTTCCCCACCTATTCCTCAAAAGCATGTGTGGAATATACCCCCCACCCCACCCCCGTTAGCGATTGTTTCTTTCTTGGAAAAGTCTTTGACAAGTGAAATCTGATTTAACGCTGCAATAAATAAACAACATTTGGCCTATTGTTCAGATTGGCCTTGATGTCCGTATCCATAACAACCCCAGCTGATGGCTTCTCTACTGATGCATGCTTTTGACGAGAATAGTCTCTTGAAACATACTGGAAGCCTCTGTGGGTGGGTGCACAGCTCATCTTCCAGTTTTATTATCTGGGCTGCCATCCAAAAAGCACTGTTCTGTGATGATGACGCTGCTTGATCTTTAGTGCTTTCCAAGCCGCTTTCTACTTTTCTGAGCAATAAAATATTTTAGAATTCTGAGCAGGTGATGCAAATAAATGAATTTTGGGTGTATTGAGCTACTAGGCCATACTTCCATTTTGGTGCTTTTGGCACAACTGGGGAGTGTTTGCTCCAAGTTCTGACAAATGCCATTCTTTTTTTTAAGGGGTAATTCAAGGCAGCTTGCAACAGAAACTAAAAGCATGGTGAACATCCAAACGAGGGCTGTTTGTGACAGGTTGTTCTGGCCCTGGGTGAGGGATGAAGGGAGCTGGGATCCAGCAACTTCTGGTGGTCAGCCCAGGCTTCTGATGTTTGTGTGAATGCTTCTGTCTAAGTAGCAATAGCACAGGATCCATCTTCCTGAGAATTTCAGCTTCTACCTTTTAAAACAGCAAAAAGGGATTCTTGAAACCATTTGGGCTATGTAAGCAGAGTGGATTTCCTTCAAGATTCCTAAGATTTGCACAATTCATTCTGGTTTTGCTAGGCGTGGGGGAGGGGATGCAAATGCCCATGGCCTTCAGTCTTGCTCAGCCCCCCCTCTGGTTTATGAGATGGTAGCAAGCATAATTTAGGCAGGGTCACCAATTTAACTTCCCTCGGTGTGCAATTTGACTGCCAAATTTTAAAATGCTGCACACCTCCATAGATCTGGCCCTGTAGGCATGTGCCGACTTCCTCTAAATGACCTCAACTTGTGGCGCACAAAGGGATCGTCTGGGACAGGGGCTTCCTGCTTATTTCGCTGGATGGAGCCCTCAACCTTTGCCCTTAGCTGGGATTCTAGACTGCATACATTTAAAGAACATTTAAAGCATCTCTCTCCACCTCCCCAAAAATAATCCAGAGCTGCATTTCCCTCCACCCTTAAACTGCAGTTCCCCAGATTCTTTTTTTTAAGGGGGGTGTGTGCTTTAAATACATGCTGTGGATGCAGCCCTATTGTGGCTTGTAAGTGGCACCATATTTGAGAGGTATTCTTCAGGGGTGGGGAAGATGTGGCTTTAGATGTTGCTGGGCTCCTTCTCCCATCAGCACTGAACTTTGGGCCTGCAGCCTGGGACTGATGGAATGTGGAGTCAAACAACTTTTGGAGGACCAAAGGAAAGAGCAGAAGAAGAGGCCACTGGCCCATCTAAGTCTAGCATCCCATTCTCAGAGTGGCCTACCAGATGTTCATGAGAAACCTGGAAGCAGGATTCAAGCGCAATACTTGCAGCCTCTCCTCCTGTGGTTCCCAGCAACTGGCACTGAGAAGCATTGCTCCCTTTGACTGTGGAGGCAAAGCATGGCTGGCTGCTACATTGATTGGTACTCACCCCTGGCATGCTGCAGCCGCTGCTGATTTCCCACTCCCAGCTTGTCATGTCCCCAAAGAAACAGGAAGCGCTTTATTCCACCGAGCAAGGCAAAGCTGAATTTCCAATTTTCTCCCTCCCTCCCTCCCTCCCTCCCTCTCCCCTTGGGAACAGCCTTCCTCCCACAAAAAGGAAGCAACCGCTTGCTGCCAAGGAGAAAGAAACACCACAGTATTGTATTCCCCAGCTAAAGAACTGCCTGGTTGTACCAGGAAGCTGCAGGTCAATGCAGCAAGCACATTAAGCGCATTAAGCCTTGGTGCCAAGGCAGATCCTGACAGCAGAGGATACCCGACCTCAAGTAAATGTTCTGGTGTCTGAGAGGGGGATGCATTGAGAACCTAAGAAGAGTGCTGCTAGATCAAGCCAGTGGCCCACCTAGTCCAGCATTGTGTTCTCACATGGGTCAGCCAGAAGCCTGTGGGAGACCTGCAAACAGGATCTGAGCACCAGAGCAACATTCTCCTTCCATGGCTCTAGCAACTGCTGTTTGGAAGCATTTGCCTTGTGGCTAATAGCTATTGAGAGCTTTCTCTTCCATGCACTTGCCCAAGCTTGTCTTCAAGCAATCCAAGTTGGTGGCCACCACAACTTCCTGTGGGAGTCTATACACTGTGTCTTCCTCCCTTCTGCTGGCTAGTGTTTGCCTTCCAAACTGGCCAAGAGACACAACTTTGCTGCTAGTGCTTTGATTTTTTCCTTTTTTAAAAAACCAGCTGCTCACCACCATGTCCTGGGGCCATTGAAAATTTACAAATGTGGCATTAAAAACAGTTTGCAACAAATGACAGGTTTTAACAGGGAGACCCTAGTTGTGGCAGCAGCTATGGCAACGTGGGCAACTGCTTGTGCGTAGGCTGCTCTGATTTACCTCAAAAGAAGAAGAAGCACCAGCACCTCCCTGTCGAACAACTGTTGACCAGAAGCCAGTTGCTGTTTCTGGCATGATGAAAACAGAAGGGTGAAGTTAGCACCACACTCCAGCCCTTGTCTCCTCACCAGCCTGCACATGTGTTGAGATGGTGATTCAGCTCCCACACTCAACGGAGCCTGCCCCCACTCCAGCCCCTCTCTCAGTGGTTCTGCCAGGGCAGGACTCAGGGCCGTGTCCAGGACTCCACTCTGCAGGAAGGATCTGAATGTGGCAGGACTGACTTATCACATTCTGAACTAATGAAAGCAATGCACAAGAACTAATGAAAGCAACGCACTTCTTACAAAAGCTGGGTGCCTGCCCCTCTCTCTGCCAAGTGGTGGCAATAGCCCCTGGGGTCCCAGGAACACACAAAGGGCCTGTGTCCCTTTGGAGAACAGAAGACACGGCAGAGACTGTCGTGCTTTAAGACATAGGGTTTATTCACCTATTTACACCTTCAGTCTGCATGGCAGGAGTCCAGATCCTACAGCATGACCCAAAGCATTGCAGGGAACCTTTCGTCTCCCTCTCTAAGATAGATTACTGCCCTTCCTTCTCCTTTTATCTCCCAGAAACCCCTTGCTTGAAAAACACACCCCATCTCCTTGGCAACCCTTCAAACCCCTTTCTCTCTTCACACCTCAGGGCAGGGGAAAGTTCTCTTGCATTGCCTCAATGGCCTTCTGTTGTTATCTTAACGGCTTGCTTGGCCAGGCTGGTTGGCAAAAGCCAGCCCAGGAACTCTCTTTCTGGCACAGTTCTGCAGTTTGTGGAAGACCAGGGAGAGGCACAGTCTGTGGTGTGCTCCAAAGGTAAATAGAGAGGCCTGGGGCAGCACATTTGGCCTCTGGGCCGTGGTTCCTTATCTAGAATAACTTAGATGAAGGGATAGCTCAGTCGGTAGAGCATAGAATCATAGAATTGTAGAGTTGGAAGGGACCCCAAGAATCATCTAGTCCAACTCCCTGCAATGCAGGAATCTCAGCCAGTGGCGAAGGAAGGCTCTCCGGCACCTGGTGCTGGGTGTTGAGGGGCGGGGCATGCGCGGTGCCGATACAGACAGCACTTGAGTGGTGCCCATACAGATGGTGCTCGAGTGGCGCCTATAATGATGGTGAGGCATCTGTTCATAGTCTGCATTTTAATCAAGGCTTATATTTTGATCAGACACCTGTATTCTTAAAATGAGCTTAAAATATATTTTAAAATATCTGTATCTCTCATGCCAGGCAGCATCTGAGTGTATCGGCAGATGTGCTCATCTTAAAGAGGGCCCCTGGTTTATTGCGGTCATAAAAAGGCTGAGAAGCGAGGTCACTGACCTTACAAATTACAGAATAATCAAGTTGCAAAAACAATTATTATGCCTCCCATTTTAGACTTAAGCCCAAAGGGTAAATTGAAGAAGTTGCTTTTAGAACAGCAGCTGTTTTAGCAGCAAAAGCGGGGCTGTAAACTAAGAGGCTTCTCTCGGAAGTTGCTTTTGGAAACTGTTTTTTTACTAAGTTCCCTTTCTTCTAAATATATATATATTAATGTATTAAATATATAGGCTTAAATGTAATTATGCAAAGGATTTAGAAAGCATGAAATTTAGATGTTAGATTCTTATTTCATAGAGACAGAGTCCTAGAGTTGGAAGAGACCACAAGGGCCATTGAATCCAGATCCCTGCCAAGCAGGAGACACTATTGAGCACTCCTGACATCTGGTTGCCGAGCCTCTGTTTAAAATGAAATTAAAAACCATCTGGTTTGTAGGGAATAGGGAAAAAGGGGCCAAAGTTTATCTGGTAATTAAGGTGCCTTGTAGAGGTTAATGGCTACTTGTTTGCCATTTATAAATAGAAGAAAATATAGCTCTCTGTCTCCCATAAAAGGTAATAGGAAATGGGTGTATATTTTATGATTGGTTCTAGCAAACAGCCAATAGGAAATTCAACCAGGCTGATTGGACAGAGGCAGCCAAAGGAGGAGCAAGGGGACTGGGCTGAGGGAATATAAGTGCTGGCCATGAGGGCTGGGAAGGCAGAGCATTGGTAACCATATACCACTGTGTCTCTCATTTATTTGTCTGACAAATAAATTATTATTTTAATTTCTCTATTGCTGCGTTGAATATTTCATTCCAGCTAAGCGTTAACCACAAGCAGGGTGCTACATTTTATGGTGCTCTTGTGACTCGGATAAGTGGTCTGCTGGAACGCAGCCCCTTCGCCTTACTGGACAGGGTACAAGAGGGAGGACCACTGACTGCTTACCAGCGCGCACTGGGAAGTTTTTTTCCAGGGGAACGCAGAAGTCTCGTCTGTCTGATACCCTGCCCACCGACGGCGACGGACCGGGGGGAACCAGAGAAATAAACAGGCAACCAACTAAGGGTAAGTGCACTAAGGGGTTTTTGGCCCTCCAATTAATTGGGAGGAAGAGAAGTCTTGATCAAACTTCTGCGTCTCAGTAAGTGGGAACTGAGTACGCTAGGTGGTTGGGTACATCAGATGGTGATCTGGTGTAGGGAAAAGGGAAGAATGGGAGGTAGTGTGTGGTAAAGTATCCAGCGCATTGTATGTGTGAGAAAGTACAGTCTGCAGCTGACCTGAGTGTGAAAACGAGTGTGTGAGTGACTGAGTGGATACTTCACAGGGCCATACAATGGGAGTTGGAGGTTCAAAGGGGGAAAATACACCTCTTGAACGTATGTTAAATAATTTTAAGAAAGCCTTCTCAGGGGCGTATGGAGTCAAAATGACGCCAGAGCACTTGAGAACGTTATGTGAATTAGAGTGGCCAAAACAAAATACTGGATGGCCATCTCAGGGAACCTTTGATATAAATTTAGTAAGTAAACTTTGGTCTAACATCGCCAAAGAAATTGGAGGGTGCCCAGAACAATTTTCATATATAGATTCCTGGCTGAGCACATTAAATAAAAATCCTCCATGGATAAGGGAATGCAAAGTCCAACGATGCAAATTATTGGCTGTAAAAGCCGAAGCTAGGAAAGGAATCTTGCCAAATAAACTCAAACCCATTTTTGAGGGACCAGAGGAAGAGGTGCTTCCACCTCCACCCTATGCTCCACATCGAAGGGAGCCTAATCCAAACACTCCACCAGTTGTAACCCCAAGGCAAGAAAGTGGAATGAATAATGGGGCTGGAGTCACAGAACTTGATTCCTTGATAGATTATGATAAATATCTTCAGGAGGCATTGGAGGCCTATAATAAAGCCCAAGCAGAAGTGGTTATTCCACCTGTGAGTCCCAGTAGAACTCCATCTACAGTCTCCTTTAGTGAAACAACTGATTGCCCACCCCAAACCCCTGTACATCCAAGTCCTAGAGAACTATTACAGAAGTTACAGGGAGACCTTAACCGGTCAGCAAGCAATACAGCCAGGCGTATAAAGCTGTTAAAAGAACGCCTTGGGACAAATACTATCCCCTATGATTTGAGGCCCCTAGAGCAAAGCGAGAAAGATCACGTAGTAGCCCCTCTCAGAAGAGTATTTGATGCACTTGAGGAGCCTGTGGTGGTTAACGGGCAACTCGGACCACGGCCACCTCGAACTTCGACCCTCCAGTACATTCCATTCACAACTACGGATCTGATGAATTGGAAAACACACACCCCATCTTTTGCAGAAAAACCTCAGGCTATGATGGACTTGGTGACTTCAATAATAAATACTCATAGTCCTACTTGGACAGATTGCCGCCAGCTCCTGAATACTCTGTTCACCACTGAGGAAAGAAGAGACATAATTGAAAAGGCACAGATATATTTGCGTGAGCAGGCCAGAGTGGGAAATATTTTAAATGTTGACCGTCATCTCCGGGACAACTTTCCCTTGGAAGATCCTAATTGGGATCCAAACAATGTAATTCACCTGGCCAGACTTACCACCTATCGCCAGACGCTTGTGCAAGGTATCCGCAGGGCATGCCAGAAGCCCACTAATATGTCTAAAGTCTCAGAAGTAGAACAGAAACCAAATGAGAGTCCAGGAGACTTTTTAGAGAGGCTGCAAGAAGCCTATCGTATATGGACTCCTTTTGACCCTGAAGCCCCTGAAAACAGCAGAATGATTACTGCTACTTTTGTGGCCCAGTGCGCTTCTGACATTCGTAAGAAAATTCAGAAATCAGAAGGATGGGAAGGGATGCTGATGAGCCAAATTATGGCCATTGCACGCCGAGTTTATCGGAATAGGGATGAGGCTGAGAAACAAGAGAAGAAGAAGTGGCAGAAGGAAAAGATGGTAATGCTAGCCACAGCAGTGAAGCAAGACTACCGCCCCTTAAATGGAGGAAGAGGGCGGGGAAGGAATCCACCACTGGGAAGGAATCAATGTGCGAATTGCAAGAAGGAGGGTCATTGGAAGCGGGAGTGTCCTGAACCCCTGAGGTTGGAAGAAGTACGCCCAGGCCCAGGCCCAGGCCCAGGCTCCGGCCCAAGAAACCAGGGACGGGGACGGGGAATGATCCGAGATGGAAGATATCAGAGACCTGGACAAGGACGGAGTAGGGACAATGTCATTGGACTGGCAGAGGAGGATTTTACCCAAGACTAGGAACGACCGGACTCCATAAAGTTAGGCTTCCAGGAGCCCACGGTCACGATTCAATTAGGGAGCCATTTAATAGACTTTATGATTGATACTGGGGCTGAATACTCAGTACTCCCAGAACTATTGCAGAAAAAGGCATCCAAAAGTGTAGTCATTAAAAGTGCCACTGGTCAGTCAGCTAAGAGGTCTTTCCTCCAACCTTTGGAATACCAGATTGGGGGACATCGTTTAACCCATCAGTTTTTGTATATACCTGAGTGTCCAATACCTCTCTTAGGTAGAGATATGCTGTCCAAATTGCAGGCCCAAATCACCTTCACTCCTCGAGGTCCAGAAATGAAACTGCCATCAAAGGCAGCAGGAATAATTTCCCTCTCAGTACCTAAGGAACAATCATGGCGCCTAATGTCAGCCCTGCAAGTCCAACCCACATTGGATACAGAGTTAAACAAGATCCTCCGAACTCTACAGGTGCCACCAGGAGTATGGGCCGAAAATAGCCCACCAGGAATGGCCAAGAATATAGCTCCAATTGTAGTAACCTTAAAACCTATGGCTACCCCTGTATCTGTAAAGCAATATCCTTTACCCCGGCGAGCAGCAGAGGGCATCCAGAAACATTTGGACCGCCTATTAAAATATGGTCTGCTTAAGCCCTGCCAATCAGAATGGAACACACCCCTTTTGCCTGTTCGAAAACCTGGAACAGATGAATACAGGCCAGTGCAGGACTTGAGGCTCGTAAACCAGGCTATCGAGACCTTGCACCCAAATGTACCAAACCCATACACCCTGCTGAGTTTGATCCCACCAGAAGCAACATTTTTTACTGTATTGGACTTGAAAGATGCATTCTTCTGTTGCCGGCTGGCACCACAGAGCCAACCTATATTTGCCTTCCAGTGGGAAGACCCTTTGACAGGAACAAAAGGCCAGCTAACCTGGACAAGATTGCCCCAGGGATTCAAAAATTCCCCAACTTTATTTGGCACTGCCTTGGCAAAGGATCTAACAAGTTACCCCTCAATACCTGGAGAAAAGGTGGTTCTGCAATATGTAGATGACCTTATATTAGCGGCAAAGGATTTTGATACCTGTAAAGAAGGGACAGAGGAACTGCTCCACTTGCTCTGGGAAGCTGGCTACCGAGTTTCCCAGAAAAAGGCACAGTTATGTTTAGAAAAGGTCAAATATTTGGGCTTTGACATCTCACACCAACAACGAGCATTGAGACCAGAGAGGAAAGAAGCTATTTGCCTTATCAAGGAACCTACCACAAGGAAACAACTCAGAGGATTCCTGGGAACAGCAGGGTTTTGTAGACTATGGATACCTGATTTCAGCAGTCTGGCCAAACCCTTACATGAAAGCACTCGAGGTGCAGAAAAGGACCCATTCGTATGGGGACCTGAGCAGCAACAAGCCTTTTTAGTTATCAAACAACGACTTATGGAGGCCCCAGCTCTTGGACTGCCTAATTCGGAAAAACCCTTTCAGCTGTATGTACATGAACAGAATGGGATTGCAGCGGCAGTCCTGACCCAGAGATTAGGAAGTTGGAACCGTCCAGTAGCTTATTTGTCAAAACAATTGGACTCGGTAGCAAAAGGATGGCCTCCATGCCTAAGGGCAGTAGCGGCCACTGCAAGCCTTGTCAAAGAAGCTGATAAATTTACCTTCGGCCAGACGATGTATGTGAATGTACCTCATGCTGTTCTGACGCTCATGGAATATAAGGGTAGTTATTGGCTAACGAACCCAAGGATGGCTAGGTACCAAGGCCTATTGTGTGAAAATCCCAGGATTCATCTACGAGTAGTGAATATGCTCAATCCAGCGACTTTGCTGCCCCTACCAGAGGTAGATGATGAAGAATCACATGATTGTCTCCAAATAATGGATGAAGTTTATTCCAGTAGACCTGATCTGAAAGATGAACCATTGAAAAATCCAGATGTTGTATATTATACTGATGGTAGCAGTTACCTGCATGAAGGTGCCAGACGAGCAGGATATGCTGTGGTCACCAATGAGGAAGTTGTGGAAGCTGAAGCTTTGCCTGCTGGCACCTCAGCACAAAAAGCTGAACTTATAGGTTTAACTAGAGCTCTGCAATTGGCAGCCGGATGTAAGGCAAACATCTATACTGATTCTAAATATGCCTTCTTAACCCTGCATGCACATGGTGCTCTATGGAAAGAAAGAGGTCTAATAGGAGCCCACGGGAAGGCCTTGAAATATGGACCTGAAGTAGAAATCCTGTTAGAAGCAGTATGGGCTCCAGAACAGATTGCTGTAATGCACTGCAAAGGTCATGGACGAGGAAGGGATCCAATAACCAGAGGAAATCATGCTGCTGACAAAGCAGCCCGAGAGGCAGCCCAAAAGCCTGTGGGAGGATTTATAGCAGCCCTCATACCAGAGGTAGTTCCAGAAGAAGTTAAACCTCACTATACCCCAGAAGAGAAGAAGTGGGCTGAACAGGAAGGAGCAGTTGTGAAGGACGGTTGGATGATCCTGCCGGACAATAGGATTTATGTACCTCATCACCTAGCAGGCACAATTGTAAGAAATTATCATGAATCTACTCACCTTGGCGGTACTGCAACCAGAGAGAGTCTCAGTCGGAAGTTGTATATTATTAACCTATCACAATTAGCAACTTGCATTTCACAGAAATGTGTTCTTTGTGCTAAAAACAATCCCAGGCAGGGACCGGTACAACCTCCTGGAATCCAACATGTGGGATATGTCCCCATGGAAAGCCTAATTGTGGACTTCACAGAGCTGGTCCCTTCTAAGGGATTCAAGTATCTCCTTGTGTTTGTAGATACTCTTACCGGATGGGTTGAAGCTTTTCCCACCCGAACTGAAAAGGCACGAGAGGTAACTAAGAGACTCCTCACTGAATTGATCCCGAGGTTTGGATTACCTAGATGCATTGGAAGTGATAATGGGCCAGCGTTCATTGATCAAGTAGTACAAGAAGTATGTCGAGTCCTACAAGTAAAATGGAGACTGCATGCAGCCTATAAGCCTCAGAGTTCAGGGAAAACTGAAAGAATGAATAGGACTCTGAAAACCCAATTGGCAAAATTAACCCAGGAAACGGGATTGGGATGGGTAGATGTGTTACCCATAACACTGTTTCGTGTTCGGTGTGCACCCACAAAAAGACTTAAGTTGTCACCTTTTGAGCTCCTGTATGGGAGACCGCCCTCCTTTGTTCAGGATATTCCAGCTGACCTCAAACAAATAGGAGACCATGTGACACAGGAACAAGTGCAATCTCTCTCCCGTGTTTTTGTTTCTCTTAACAGGTGGGCCCTCGAGCGCACGCCGTGCAGCATTGCCGAGCCGATTCATCAGTTCCAGGCTGGCGATAGCGTATGGGTGAAAGAGTGGAAACGTGATCCACTTGCACCTAAGTGGCGTGGACCTTACACCGTCTTGCTCTCTACTCCAACAGCGGTGAAGGTAGCTGAGGTGACCCCCTGGATTCATCACTCCCGTTTGAAGAAGTCCGAAGGCAGTTGGACGTGCAAAGGTGACCCCTCTAACCCTCTTAAACTGACTCTCTCCAAAAACCCCTGTATCTAGCCCTACCGGGAACGGGCTAGGTCACGGGCAACATTAGACGACCGGCCTGCTGCAGCCACAACCTGGAAGCTGGCTGACCTGCGCACGCCTGAAGCTTGAGGAGCATCTGAACCAGCGATTGTGAAAGGAAAGATTCTCTTATACAATTAATTGAATGCCCCCCCCCTTGTGGAACAATTATCAGAGATATTACTCATTGGGGATCCTCGGGATATATGTTTTGGTCTTGGTGGTTCCCCATTTCTGTCACTGGGGGAATTATATTGGGACTAATATTTATTTGCTATCACAATAAGGTAATCTTTTGTGGAAGGAATGCATATGCTAGACATCAACATGATTTTATTATTAATCCTGATCCCTTGGGAAGGGGAAGGGTCCTTGAATCTGACCAAATTGACTAAATATGGATTCCGCCATGACCACAATATGTGGGTAGGTTTAGCTGAAATGGTAGCCAATGTTGCAAATAGGACCAATTGCCTTGTTTGCTCTCTTGGGCCAGATGATTCAGAGGGAGGTATGCCCTTATTACCGATACCATTAGATGCCATTGGTATGGTAAGTGAAATACCACACCAAACAGAAGTACAGAATTTCCCCGGATGGAACTCAACTAAACCATTACGAGTTATACCTGTACAAGGGGAATTCTGTGTACATAAATCAGATGCAGCTGATTCTACCATGATAGGCTCTTCTCATTGTCACTATACTTGGGATAATATTAAGAATACCTGGGCACACGATACTACCTATCGAACTCGGGATGCCTTGCCCTGTGCACCTCCTTTTATTCATGCATGGAAAGTGGTATGGAACATAACTGTGACAGAAAAAGGCAATCTAACATACTGCACTGTGAACTCTCTACCTCTTTTGCTATTTCGCCTTCTGTACTCCACGTACCAAAGACCTCAGACACGATGGTTGTGGTGGATATGTGGAGAATGGGCATACAAGAAACTCCCCTCCAAATGGAGTGGGACTTGTTTCCTGGGATGGGTATTACCACCAATGTGGATTATGCCCACTAATTTGGCCAAGCGTACACGAAGAAACGCTGATATTTCTCATATAGCAGGAGGAAGTACCCAAAGTTGGAGCGGTACTGATGATTGGCCACCAGAGCGCATTATAGCCTATTATGATCCTGCCTCCTGGAATCCTGGTGAGCTCATACAAGGGGCACGGGATCCTATTTATAATCTAAACAGAATAATTCGATTGCAAGCAGTAGTGGAACTTGTAACCAATGCAACGGCCCGGAGTTTGAGACTTATTGCACAACAGTTGGATGAAAGTAGAGCCGCCATTTTGCAGCTGAAAATGGGAATGGATTATGTACTTGCCAAGCAGGGAGGCCTATGTGGAGTCTTGAACTTGACAGGGAATGCCTGTTGCTTTAACATTTCAGATAATGGTGAGGCAATCCGTGTGTTGGCCACAAAGATGGAGAATATAGCACATGTCCCAGTACAAACATGGGAAGGATGGGATATGGGATGGCTCACCAATTGGTTACCTAATGTCACAGGACTCAAAGGGATACTATTGTCTTGCTTGTTTTTCTTGACGGTAGTAGTAATGGTTTTATGTATGGTGCCATGTATCATTTCATGTTTTAGAAGTACAATTAGCAAGATGATTTCAAATGAAACTCTACCTCATATCATGGCCCTATACAGAGCTTTACCTCAGGAATATGATGAAGGTCAAGCTATCAAGGACACTTGGGATGAAGGTCCTTGAGCTTGAAAGGGGGGAATGAGGCATCTGTTCATAGTCTGCATTTTAATCAAGGCTTATATTTTGATCAGACACCTGTATTCTTAAAATGAGCTTAAAATATATTTTAAAATATCTGTATCTCTCATGCCAGGCAGCATCTCTCATGCCAGGCAGCTGAGTGTATCGGCAGATGTGCTCATCTTAAAGAGGGCCCCTGGTTTATTGCGGTCATAAAAAGGCTGAGAAGCGAGGTCACTGACCTTACAAATTACAGAATAATCAAGTTGCAAAAACAATTATTATGCCTCCCATTTTAGACTTAAGCCCAAAGGGTAAATTGAAGAAGTTGCTTTTAGAACAGCAGCTGTTTTAGCAGCAAAAGCGGGGCTGTAAACTAAGAGGCTTCTCTCGGAAGTTGCTTTTGGAAACTGTTTTTTTACTAAGTTCCCTTTCTTCTAAATATATATATATTAATGTATTAAATATATAGGCTTAAATGTAATTATGCAAAGGATTTAGAAAGCATGAAATTTAGATGTTAGATTCTTATTTCATAGAGACAGAGTCCTAGAGTTGGAAGAGACCACAAGGGCCATTGAATCCAGATCCCTGCCAAGCAGGAGACACTATTGAGCACTCCTGACATCTGGTTGCCGAGCCTCTGTTTAAAATGAAATTAAAAACCATCTGGTTTGTAGGGAATAGGGAAAAAGGGGCCAAAGTTTATCTGGTAATTAAGGTGCCTTGTAGAGGTTAATGGCTACTTGTTTGCCATTTATAAATAGAAGAAAATATAGCTCTCTGTCTCCCATAAAAGGTAATAGGAAATGGGTGTATATTTTATGATTGGTTCTAGCAAACAGCCAATAGGAAATTCAACCAGGCTGATTGGACAGAGGCAGCCAAAGGAGGAGCAAGGGGACTGGGCTGAGGGAATATAAGTGCTGGCCATGAGGGCTGGGAAGGCAGAGCATTGGTAACCATATACCACTGTGTCTCTCATTTATTTGTCTGACAAATAAATTATTATTTTAATTTCTCTATTGCTGCGTTGAATATTTCATTCCAGCTAAGCGTTAACCACAAGCAGGGTGCTACAATGGTGCGCGTGTGCCCTTGGCCGCCCTACAATGAGTGTAGCCCTCAGCCAGCCACCATTTTGTCACCCCCCCTTTGTCACCCCCGCCCCCTTCCTATGCCCCTGATCCATGACAGAAGGGAATTCAACCTCTGCTTAAAAACCTCCAAGGAAGGAGAGTCCAGAACCTCCCGAGAGAGTCGGTTCCACTGTCTTAAAAGCTCTTGCTGTCAGGAAGTTCTTCCTGGTGTTTGTCTGCACTGCAGGGGATTGGAATGTGTGAGCTCCATGGTCCCCTTCCAACCTTACAATTCTATGGTTCTGTAATTTGCACTGCTGTTCAGTGTCTCATATCCTGCTCTTATTAACTGCAAAGGTTTTCTGCCGCATGGTGTCAGATCAGATTCCAAATGGAACAGAAGAAGCAATCCCTCTATCATTCGTTCAATGTTCTGAAATCAAAAGCACATTAAGCAGGAATACAGAAAGTTCAAGTCTGATTTTAAACTTGGTCAAAAATGTATAACTTGCTGTTGAAATGGAATACTCAGGATGAAACGGTTAAATCGGTCATGATTAAATGGGCACAAGATGTTGGGCATAATATTATGTTTGCTGACTGGGAACAGTTGTGGTCCACCGGAGTGAAATTTACGGCATGTAATGCCTTAAGAGAAAATATTATGAAAATGATATATAGGTGGTACATGACCCCAGTCAAGCTTGCAAAAATCTATCATCTGCTCGATAATAAATGTTGGAAATGTAAAGAAACTGAAGGTACATTCTTTCACCTTTGGTGGACGTGCCCAAGGATTAAGGCTTTCTGGGAGATGATATATAATGAAATGAAAAAGGTATTTAAATATACCTTCCTTAAGAAACCAGAGGCCTTTCTCCTGGGCATGGTCGGCCAATTGGTGTTAAAGAAGGACAGAACCTTTTAATGTATGCAACAACAGCAGCAAGAATACTCATCTCGAAATATTGGAAGACACAAGATTTACCCACCAGGGAAGAATGGCAGATGAAGCTGATTGACTGTATGGGATTGGCAGAAATGACTGGCAGAATCCGTGACCAGGGAGAAGAGTCGGCAGAAGAAGACTGGAGAAAATTTAAGGACTATTTACAAAAATATTGCAAAATTAAGGAATGTTGAATGATGTTGGATTGGAATTAAGTGGTTTCAAGCTGTAATTATGATAAAATGGTTTTCTTTTTCTTTAGGTAAGAATTTGAAGTTATAATAATTTAAGATGTTGAGATAAGGATTTGCTGTATAAACAATTTAATCTGGGGATACAAGAAGGGGAGGTATGAGGAGGTCGGGGAAATAAGCTATAAGAAAATAGGCTGTGAAATTTATGTGTTTTTTCATAATTTTTATGTTTGTTTTTTCTTTTTTGTTTGTATAAAATTGGAAACTTTAATAAATATCTTATAAAAAAATAAATAAACTTGGTCAGGGATTCCTACCCGGCTGCAGAACAGGTAGAGATCACTGCTCACTTCAAAGAGGAAGCAGCACAGCTTTTGAGAGCGTTCTGGCTTACAAGGGAAGTTTGTAAGTTTTGGAATTTCATACAGGCCTAACATAGATATCTTTTTATCTTCAGGATGGCTACAGCAGTGCTGTGCAAAGTGGGCATCCCTGCTTCTGAAGAGCTGTTTGTTGCTCATTGGAGAGGTCTGGGCCAGAGGAAGTTGCCTTATACCAGGGGTAGGCAACCTAAGGCCCAGGGGCTGAATGTGGCCCAATCACCTTCTCAGTCCGGCCCACGGACGGTCCGGGAATCAGTGTGTTTTTACACGAGTAGAATGTGTCATTTTATTTATAATGCATCTCTGGGTTATTTGTGGGGCATAGGAATTCGTTCATTCCCCCCCCCCCCAATATAGTCCGGCCCCTCACATGGTCTGAGGGACAGTGGGCCAGCTCATGGCTGAAAAAGGTTGCTGACCCCTGCCTTATACAGAGATCCATCAAGCCCAGTATTGTCCGCACTGACTGGCAGTGGCTCACCAGGGTTTCAGGGAGGGGACATCTCCAGCCCTACCTGGTGCTGCTGAGGATTGAACTTGGGCCCTGCTTTGATCAGAGCAGATGCTCAGCCACTGAACCGTCTGCTGCTCTGTTGTTGTCACATCATTAATCCTAAAACGAGAGCAGAGGTGAGCTCTTAATTCTGCAAACTATTTTAAAAAACGCCTTCATTTCAAATTCTGATTCTCCCCCTGCCTGCCCCTTTTAATGTTTAAACCAGTTACAAATTATAAGAAATCCAGGATGCTGTTGTCGGCATCTGTCTGTTTCAAGAGGCAATGGAGTGCTTCTGAAGGTGAAGCCAGACTTGTTGCTTTAGCAGCACCAAACTGACCTCCCTTGGGCACTAGCTGGGCACTGGGTCTGGAGGTCCTGGGCTGTCCAGATGTCAAGACTCGCTCTCACTGATGTGGCCCAAAGGAAAGCAGAACAATTTGTTTGGCACCAGCTTGGCTGCAGGAGTTCCCAGAAGGAGGCATACAAGGCACCACCCAACCATCTTAGGGACTCCACTCTGGATTTGTGTAGGGTTCACTCCTTAGTCTTCTCTTCTCCTGAATATATCATGCAAGGCAGCAGAGGTTTACGGTCAGAGTCTTCCTTCTCCTAGATGGGGTGCCTTCCCAGGTTGACCAGGCCCATCGGCCCCTCATTTTCCTCTATAGCACATGCAGAAACCACCTTCCTGACTGTGGGGCCCACCCTTAGTCTCGTCTGCTCAATCTGACACAGCCTGTCTTTTAGAAGTCTCTAACTCATTGAGGGTTTGAGACCCATTGGCTACTCTCACCTGGTTCAGCTGGCCAGTCAAAGCTGTTCCCAGGATTGTGACTACTGTCAAATGCTGACGGCTTCTAGGAGCTGCAGGTAAGAGCTGAGTGGGGACCAAAGGTGGACAAACTACCGCAGAAGGAGCACACCATGTCCCTCACCAGAGGTACCATCCCTCTCCTAACGCCCCCCCCCCCACACCTCAGGAGAGCCTACACCACTCTGATCTGTCCTGTCCATGTCCTTCTGGCTGCTGACTATCTTGCCCTGTCCTAGGCAGCCACCTGGTTTATAACCTGATTACACACCATCTGCAACTCTGTGTTCCAGTCTTTGGAGTGGTGCAAGTATCTCTGAAGACACAGTTCTCTTGTTAATTATGGCCTCATAGGCCAGAGTCCAAATTTCAATCCAGTGTGGAACTGGGTAATCGTTTGTTGCTGGGCAGAGAAACTTGATCTGGGCAGCCAGAGCTTGTTGAACAAAGCCATCTCCACAGCTGCACTTGGCAGAAGCTGATTCTGGCTCTCTCATTTTCAGCAAGGTAGAGGTTTGTTGGCAGTTCTGAGCTGCATCAGCTCCAGCCACTCACCAGCTAGCAAACTGGAACTGCAGCAGCTCCAGGTGTGTGTGTTTGTTGTGCTAGGCCTGTTTTTCTTCACATGGCCATTTGCTTGATGCCTGGCTTTGCTGATGGATGGCATCAAGCCCTGCTTCTCTGTCTGCCCCTAGAGGGAGCAGTTGAATCCAGGTTGCATTTAAAGGCATAGCTATGAAACCCACACTTTCTGAAATGATGCACAAACTAAAACACAGCCCTCCTTTGAAACTCTGTACATATCTGGATTTTCCAGCGCCGTTCTCTAGCCCAAGTAATCTGTATGCTATTCATGTTTTTATTTATTTTTACTTGACTGATTATATGCCACCTAACTGCAATCATCTCTAAGTGGCGTACAAGAAATGAAATACAGAATATGGGGGGGGGGGCACCCGTTAAAAGAACAACTTTTGAAAAATATCCAGGATCTAGAAGTTCAGGATAAAACACTCAGGATCTCAAGAAACCAAAGATTAATAAATAATAGGAGGCAGTCAGAGGTTTTAGAAACCCACTCAATTTCCACATACTAAGATCTGTTAACAGAAAATAAACTGAAGATACCACAGGTGGCATCAAACACCAGTACAACTTGCCATAAGGTATAAAAACAGGTCACCCATATGTTGGAGATGCAATAAGGAAAATGGGTCTTATTTACACATGTGGTGGAACTGTGTGGAAATTCAAGAATTTTGGAGTAATGTATATGAAGAATTAAAAAAATTATTTAAAATAACATTTGAAAAAAGACCAGAAATATTTCTTTTAAGTATATTGCCAACTGAAATAGGAAAATTGAAAAGACCATTGTTCATGTATGGGGTAATGGTGGCCAGAATTTTAGTGGCAAGAAATTGAAAAAAATGCTAAAACACCTAATATAGCAGACTGGCCAACATTAATGATAGAATACTTGCAGCTAGCAAAGGTGATGGGAAGTGCTAGAGGCACTTAAAAAAATAAAAACAGATGTCAATTAAAATGACTGCTGGAGCAAAAAAATCTTCAGTGGGCACCATGATCCACAAGACTGGGCCTACAGTACTAAATGTATGTTGGCTGTTGGATACGAGCTGTGCATCCAAGCCATGGAAAACCGCTAATAGTCAGCCCCCTAAAAACCTCAGTGATTGGACAGAGATATAGGGGATAAGGTGGCCCCTGACTTATCCTGGACCCAAGTTGTAAAGGGCCTTGTAAATTAATACAAGAACCTTGAACCTGGCCTGCTATGGCTGAGCAATGGGCTGAGCAATGGGCACCATTGTGACCCACATTAGTCGGATGAGGGCTGGATTTTTCAGAGCATGACCAGAAACTCTTCTCCCTTTTGTTTGCAGTGCTTGCCTATTAAACAAACTGTTAGCTCAGTCCTGGAACTTAGTGGCATTGCTGCTTCCAACCTTCATCCTCTTCCCTCACATACACAAAAAGAGAGGTTCAGTGTGTTACCAACAAAATAGGTGGAAAATCCAACAGGTGCAGATTTTGCATGACAGTGAAAGAAAACTTATGTAGTTGCTTAAAAACAAGACAAGGCAGTACTATAAGCACTGGTTGCTTAAAGATGACAATCTGATCGTGTACCAAGGGCTTTCTTCTGTATTGTATAGCAGAGATGGGGGGGGTGCAGGGTTCTCAAGGTGGTTGGACTATAGTTTCCATCATCCCCCAACCACTGGTCAGGCTGGCTGCTAGGGCTGAGGGGCGTTGGAGCCCAGAAAAATCCGGAGGCTGATAGATGTTCTCCATCCATCATTGGGAAGCACACCTGGCCCCATACAGATGGGCTCGGAGTTGAAGTAGAATAGAAGGTGCAGCTGAATGGCAGATTTTCATCCTCAGAAATTTAACTGCCTTACAAAAAGGAAACTGCATGCTTCTTTTCCATACAACAGAAAAATGGGAGGTTGTTTGGGGGGCGGGGCTGAAAACTGAATTAGTTGCAAGCTCTAACAAGGAATGCTGAGCAGCTGTGAACTACTTTTGGCCAGATGTTCCCCTCCCTGTGTTATCTTTGCAGTTACAGTGGTGCCCTGCAAGACGAATGCCTCGCAAGACGGAAAACTCGCTGCTATAAAATTATGGACATTGGGATGCAGAAAGGGGGGGTATGGGGAAGTCCTAGAAAAGAGGGTTATGAAAATATGTTATGAAACTATACATGTATGTTTGTCTTTTTAAGTGTTTGTTTGTTTCCTAAAATTTTGTAAAACCAATAAAAAATTTTATATATAAAAAAAAAAAGACGGAAAACTCGCTAGACGAAAGAGTTTTCCGTTTTGGAGGTGCTTCGCAAAACGAATCTCCTATGGGTTTGCTTTGCAAGATGACAATGTCTTGCGAGTTCCTGCTGATTTTTCCCCCTTCCCCCTTTTTCTAAGCTGCTAAGCCGCTTATCAGCTGATCCGATCAGCAGATAAGCCGCTAAAAGCAGCTAAAAGGCGCTAATAGCGCTAAGCCGCTTATCAGCTGATCCGATCAGCAGATAAGCCGCTAATACCGCTAATAGCGCTAAGCTGCTTATCAGATGATCCGATCAGCAGATAAGCCGCTAAAAGCCTCTAATAGCGCTAATAGCGCTAATCCGCTAATCCTTCAATGGGCTTGCTTCGCAAGACGAAAAAACCGCTAGACAAAGAGAATCACAGAACGGATTCTTTTCGTCTTGCGAGGCACCACTGTATAAAACTTATTCCCCAGCTCTGGCTTAAAGGTACTGCAGTAATTGGCCCCAAACAAGGAAGCATGGGACTAAATTAATCCATGTACAGCCCTCTCTCCTTCTCCAATCCTGCCCAGGGCAGAGGAAGGTTAGTCCTCATTGTTGATTATCAGTTTCTTTTTTGAAGTATTACTAGATTGCTTTTTTTAAAAAAAAGGCCCCTGAGACTCTATTTCACTTCCAGCGTCTTCTGTCTTTTTTTCCTCCTTCCAGCAGCCGTTTAACTGCAACCTGATTTTATAGGTTTATCCAGTTTCTTATCCTCATTGTATTATGTTCATTGTACACCAGTCAAGAGATAGTTGCAATTTAGTGGTCTATATGTTGTCTGAATATTTTTTTTAAAAAAATCTTCCCTCTCTGTAGCCCATGCAGAACCCAGCTGTTCTCTTTGCAGAATTTTGGCAAACACCCTCACCTCCCAACAACTACCCACACACTGTGTTTCATGGCCGACATGTTGCCAGTCGTCCTATCTGGTTCTTGGAAAAGACACACTTTGCAAATAACCAATCTCAAGTCTCACTCTCCTTTGCTCTTGAAAAGTGCAGGCTCTCTGCACTGCTGAATTTAACAAAGCTGGCTGAATCCTGTTCTGTAATCATAATTAATACTTACTGTCCACTTATCCAGGGAAGTGCCCAAGTACAATTAGCTCCCTCCCTCCCTCTCTCTCTGCCAGCCACTCATAACCCCACATGTCTTCTGCTGGTGCATGGGAAGCTTCTTCTGTGGTGGACAGCATGCTAATTAAGATCTTAGCTGTTTCTCTGGGGACTTTTCTCCAAGGGTAAGAAAGGTTGGCGTGTAGGTTTTAATCTGAGTGCTGCAACCTCCTTTGCTGCTGTGTTTGTTTCTCAGCTGCAGTGACTCCATCTTTAATAACTGTGACTCTCTTCCAACAAGAGGTATGGCAGTATGTGTAGTCCAAGAACATAAGGAAAGCCAGTGGTCATCTAAGTACTGGTCTCACTGTGGCCCACAAGATGCCTGTGGGAAACAAGGGAGCAGAACAGGAGCAAAAGAGCCCTCTTCTCCCTCCCATGGTTTCCACAAACTGGTATCTGGAAGCATTTCCACCCCCATCTGTGGAGGCAGAGAGCAACCCTCACGGCTAGTAGTCATCAATAGCCCTCTCCTCCTCCATGAATTTGTCCAATCCTCTTTTAAAGCCATCCAAGATGGTGGCCATGCCTGCCTCCTGAGGGAGCAAGTTCTACAGTGAAGAAGTCCTTGTTCTGTCCAGAATCTTCTAGCCTCATTAGATGCTCACGAGTTCTAGTGTTACAAGAGAGGGAGAAAAACCTTTCTCTACCCACTTTCTGCATGCCACATTCAATTTTATGAACTTCTATCATGTCACCTTTTACTCAGCTTTTCTTCAAACTGAAATGACCCAAACACTGCAAGGTTTGCTCCTAGGAAAGTTTCTCCAACTCCTTGGTCGTTTTAGTTGTCCTTCTCTGAACCTTCTCCAACTCCACAATATCCTTTTTGTGGTGAGCCGACTAGAACTGTGCATGGGGCTCCGAATGTGGCACACATATAAATTTATATAATGGCATTATTGTGGAGTGTGAAACACAGAGCAGTCAGATATAACATTCCTAGAGTGGACATGTTTAGACATGAAGAGGGATGTTTGTCCAGCCAGTAGATAAACTTCCTGTTTTCTCCTGGGCTGGAACAAACTTCCTCTACATTTGACCATAGGTGGGTGTGACCTCACCTGTGCAGGTAACAAAAGCACAGGGCTGGCCACCACATCTCTCTCTCTTCTCCATTTTGCTTTCATCAAAGAAGCATCAGCCTGAGATGCTCTCTTGGCTTCCAGCTAAGAGTGGACAAAGGGACTATCTCCTTATGGGATAGATTCCAAGTGTATATATTTTGTAACTTAAGTCTGCCTTCTGGGATCCATCTGTGAACAAAATGTGTGAGTAAACTATTTTATACTTTTATACAAGACTGTGTTGTGTCTATTCGTTTTAGGAGGGAATAAAGGGGAATTACCAGGAAATTTATTTTAGAGGCTTAAGCAAGCCTGGCAAACCTATCCACTGTGTAAGTTTAAAAGGGGAATGTTACTCTGCTAAATTATAGAAATTGTTAACGCAAGTTGGAAAGGATATAATTAAATAATATATCCTCTCCTGCCTCCCTGAACATTCCCACAATTATGACTGGGCTGTTTCATTTTCAGTTCCTTTCCTGATGATCTCTCACATGGAATTTGCCTTTTTCATGACTGCCACACACACTGAAGAAGTAGCTGCCTGCTCCCTCAAGCTGTTCTTCTGTTTTGTATATTTACATTTTGATAAAACGCCAGAAAAAAATATATCTGCAATATCACCACAATGGGATCTTGGAAAGCATCATGTAAAAATAATAAATAAAGGCATAAATACAAATATCCTGCACTCCAGATTAATTTTCATAGCTGGTTTTTGTTTGTTTGCAGTGGATGTATTTCACTTTTACTGTGCACTGCAATCTTATTTTTGCCTACTTAAAAGTAACCCCTGTTGAGTCCAGTGGGACTCAGCTTTCACATATGGAGGGAGGTCTGCAGCCTTCCTATGTATGCTTTCCTCAGAGCAAGTCCCATTGAGCTTAGTCTGGTTTACTTCTGTCATTTAGGATTGCACTGCAACTTTTTTTGCACTCAGTATCCTAAAGAAGTCTTTTCATTGTCAAATAACAGTAGCTCTCCATCATTGTAGCCCAACAACATCCCATTTTCTTTACCTTTACTCCTCCTGCAGTACCTTTTGTAGAGGTGAGCAATAAATTTGTTCAGTTTGCATTAATGTGAACCAACCTAATTCACAGTAAAGGGTGGGAAGTGTTCAGAGGACCCTCCCTCTGTGTGGTTCCCTTTTGGAAATGTGTTGCTTATTGGCATTTAGTAATACTTAAAAAAACACACACAATTTCTATAACAATATATTTAAAATATATCTAAGTGGTATACAAAACAGAAGCAACAACTTAAACAAAATATTACAAAAATACACAGTTCCATATAAAATGTTACATTAATACAAAGTTACCAATATATAAAAATCAGTATTACAGTAGAACTTTGGTTCCTGAATGGCTTAGTTGCAGAACAAATCTGCTCCTGAACACCTCAAACCCAGGAATGTTCTGAACATTTTTTGGAAGCTAAACGTCCGGCGCAGTTTCCAATTGAGTGCAGGAAGCTCCTGCAACCAATTGGAAGCCGCACCTTGGTTTTTGAAGGGTTCCAGGAGTCGAACAGACTCCTGGAACAGATTAAGTTCGAGAACCAAGGTACCATTGTAATTCATTTTCTGACACACCCTCCCTCTTAGCCTCCAGGTTCTCACCCAGGGTCCAAAAAACTGTGTCCATATCTGTGAGTGAAAGATGTTCTCCAAATAGGAAAGGTTAACTTCGGTCATCCAGAGTTTTGGAGCTCATTGTCAGAATAGGAGCCAACTTGGGGAGGGGGGGCAAGGTCCATTTGGCCCTCCCAATAAAAGTCCCCCCCAAAATTGACTGGCCTTGTCATGCAAATTGTGTGCATGTGCCATGTCTTGTGATTGGTTATATACTGTGGGGCTTACCTGGCTCCCTCTCAGTATTTTATTCAAGTTGGCACCCCTGGTTGTCAGCAATATGCTGGTGACACGCAACTCTGCTTCTCCCTTATGTCTGCAGTTGCAGTTTCACAAGGAGAATTCCTGGTAACAGTGAACAGTGGACATCTCTCTCTCTCTCTCTCTCTCTCTCTCTCTCTCTCTATCTCTCTCTCTCTCTCTATCTCTCTCTCTCTGCTTTATATGGGCAGGCCAAAGGTGGATGACATTCCTCAGGCTGCCCAAAGCTGCACTATTTTAACTTCATGGGCAAAACAATCTGCCTTAAGATGATTTAAAAAAAATCCATCTGACCCTAA
Source organism: Podarcis bocagei (assembly GCF_964188305.1). Lineage (NCBI taxonomy): Eukaryota > Metazoa > Chordata > Lepidosauria > Squamata > Lacertidae > Podarcis > Podarcis bocagei. The sequence goes on along the minus strand of NC_138140.1, from coordinate 51,224,468 downwards.
TTCCACAGTTGTTTCTTCTTCATCATCGTCATCATCTTCATCTTCTAAATCAACAGTAAACAAAACTTCTTTGTGCATTGCCGTCAAACCTTATTCATCCTCAATATTCTGCAGGGGTTAAGCCTGGTACCTTCAGACCTTAGCTACCTCCATTGATTGTGGGCCTCTTTCGTCTTGCCAGCAACAGAAATTTGCGTTGTCTGCGTGCAGCCCCCTCCACGGCAGAAGCCAGGTTCGTTAAGCGAGCCCACGTGCCAAGACAGAGGTAGCTCGTATGTAATTTGAACACAGCAGGGGGAGAAAAATATACCGAGGGAGCAAGTGTTCATTTCTTTCAAATGTCACTCTAATTTTCTGCTTCATGGGAGCAGGCAATCGGTTCCTATGAAAAACAGCTTTCTTCCCACCCCACTCTGCATTAAATGTAGCAAAACCTTCCTCTTCAGGCTGCCGCTTGAGCTCTCAAGTTATGGGCCAGCAGAACTGCGAGTTGCTTTTCAAAAATATTGTTGATGCCCGGGGGTGTAGGGGGGGGCAAACTTAAGCAACACTTCCTGCTATGTGGGCTGTCTGGGGTTGGCTTGGAAGGTGGGGCACTCTTGAATTCATATAGGTCAAAAGTGAGCGTGCTTTGCATGAACTGAGGTCTGATCTACCTGTCACTGGGTAACATGGCACCCTGAGCGAGCCCCAGATTTGGTGCCCCCAAATAGATCTTCTCAGTTATAGATCTTCTCAGTTTTGTGCCCCCTTGGCTTGGCATCCTCTGCAGGGGAGCTGAGTGTACCGCCTGAAATCCAGTGCTGCTGGACATGCAAGCATTCACAGTTGAACAGGACTCTCAGCGGCTACGTGGGCAGTGTTTTCATGGCAGCATAGTGCCTATGTGTCCCTATTAGGTTAATGCTATGGGCGACCCAGTGTGACTCAGACATCTTCTGTATCGTGCATGGAATGCCACTTGATAAGGGTTTTTTGGGGTGAGGAATGGGAGCTGTGAATGCCTGACATCTTGTGTAAATTGTATACCCCAGAACAACCCCCACCCCCATTATCCTCCACAGTGGACAAAAGGTGCCTTGGGAGACCACTTGCAGTCTTTCAGATGTGGCATCTTCTATATCAGCTGTGGGGGACCTTCTGGTCCTCCAGGTGCTGTTGAACTAAAACTCCCATCATGCATGGCCAATGGTCAGGGATGATGGGAGTTGTAGTTCACCAACATCTGTGTGGGGGGATTCCCCTTCCTGCTTAATATGGGCTTCCCTTCTCAGGGAGGATGAGATTTAGCCAAAGTTTACATCTCTGTTTTTAAACAGCTCATGGAAATTACCCTGTTCTTTGCTGTGGGAAGCGAAGAGGGTTGTTTGTTAGTTGTCCTAGAGGCTGTGGCTGGAGAGTAAAGGGTTAAGCCCCCCTCAGCTGCTGAGACCAAAGGGGCAAGCATGGCTTCTTTGTTTCTCCAAACAGTTGGTTACCTAGGACTATAGAACTCTTTCCTATCAAGATTGTACTTCACATAATAAATACTTCATACTTTATATGAAGACTCAGTCTGAAAGCCTCCAGTCAATGGGGTGCTCCAAGCAAGGATCCATTGTGCTCAAGGTAACTCCTACTGTTGCATATAAATTCTACAAAGCAGGTGCCAATGGTGCCCAGCTGCAACAATTCCTGGATCAATCACAGCAGCACAGAATCCAAACGGTGTTTTTTTTGAGGTGTCTTTATCTCATATTGCTCATGGCTGCTTTCTTAGTGCCCCTAAGGCAGGGGTAAGCAACCCAAGGCCCCATGGGCCGGATCCGGCCCAATCGCCTTCTCAATCCGGCCCGCAGATGGTCTGGAAATCAGTGTGTTTTACATGAGTAGAATGTGTCCTTTTATTTAAAATGCATCTCTGGGTTATTTGTGGGGCATAGGAATTCGTTCATCCACTCCCCCCCCCCCAAATATAGTGTGGCCCACCATGTGTTGGACTGGCCCACGGCTGAAAAAGGTTGGTTACCCCTGCCTTAAGGCAACTACTTGCATTCAGTGAGGGCTTATCCACAATCTTTTGCCCCATGCTTTCTAGGTACAGGTCTGCACTTTCCAGGTCTGAATCTGACCGCCCCCCCCCCATTTCCCCAGGAGAACTCAATCTTTACCACAGAATCGGAGCAATCAGAGCAAACAGCAATTCAGGTTTTCTGCAGATTGCTGTTTGCTCTGATTCAGTAATAAAAAGTGGGTTTTCACAAAGAAAGCAGAAGGGGTGGGGGCTCAGTCACGGACCCGGAAAGCACGTTTCTGTGCCTAGAAATGCAGAGCAAAGCTAAGTCCCGACTAACGAGAGGTGGCTGCACAGTTGGGCCGGCCATAGCTGGCACTGTAAGGGGCCCAAGTGCTGCCAGGTGAGAGAATAAACAAAAGTTCATTTTGTGCCAGTAGCTACCAGCTGCGGACTCCCTGCCAGTCCTCAAGTACCAAAACACCAAGGCAATTTTCCTGCTTGAGCCACACTAAGTACAGTTTTTGCTCCAACAGGAGGTGATTACAAATTCCAGAAAATATTCAGGTCATAAATCCAACTTGATTATGTAGCCACTTAGCTGCGCTAAAACAGCCAAGCCTTTCATGGAAAAAGGAAATGACTCTTGATCGCTGTGCATGGATTAGGTGCTTCAACATTAACGGTTTCAGCAGTGCTCAGAAATGCGGGCAATTTATTTTCTAAGCTCCCAAAGATCATCTTCTGGACCCGTGGATTGATGGAGATGAGCAGGATGAGCTGGTTTCTGCATATCCTGGCAAAATACGTCAAAAGATACTGCAACATACTGCGACATTCTCCACTCCTTTGGAATAATGATTGATACGGCTGGAGTGGAACCCATAAAGGAAATGTTTTTAAAAGTCAATTCAATTTTCTTTCAAGCCTGGAGATAAGCAATAGGGAGTTGGTGGAGAGATACTATTCAGGTGAATCTCATTGGAACAGTAGTAGGAGCAAAAGGCCTTTCTGAATTTCAGTAAATTCTTGGCTAAAGAGATTAAGGAGATGTATGAATTTCAGTTCTGATATTTCATGCTGCAGCAACAATGTAAAGGTTGGAAGAAAACAACAACAACAATAAACTGCTTTGGAATACCATATAAACCTTTGTTACAAGCCATGCTAGAACATTAAAAGATGCAAATAAAACAAACAATTTAGTACAAAAATGTCTGGAGTACATAATGAGTCTGGATAACTATGCTTTGTACAGACACAGAATGAAAAGGTGAACAATAGTTCCAAATACATTTCAACCTTATGGTGGCCTTAAGATAAGCTGCTGTGGTGCAGGATAAGACTGTTGAAGCTTCCAGTCATCTAAAGTCAGCCTTGTATATTTCTCTGCATCTAACGAAGATATGTCATGCAGGGCAGTGTGGAAGAAACCCCATAGCTCATCAAATCAAAGGAAATATGACACAAAATGCATCTTTGCATTCAGTGCTCTTAAAAAAAAAAATGCAAACAGCAACCACTAGTGCATACATGCATGTGTATTCCCCCCCCCATGCAAATAACAGTGTCAGGGGTGCAGTTTTTGCCAGTAGCTCAGCGAGTGAGAGAAGGGTTAACTGCCCTTCATCACAAATTGCCATCTCATAATAAACACCCCCAGCAGCTGCTCATTTCATTGTTGCTGTTTGCTTACAAAACATTTACAGCGGATGCAAAGAGGACTTTTTAATGTTGTTTTCTAGGCTGGGTCTTAATTCTGACATATGGAATGCTTGTTACCAATAAATAGGATTGATTAAATAATAAAGATATATTTGAGAACAAACATATTTAAAACATTCAAAAACAATCACATATTCTCATAGCCAATAATTTCAAGGCTGGCAGGAGCTAGTACCCCTTAAGCATAAAATGCTTGGATAAACAGGAATGTTTTTATATTCCTCCTGAGAGTTAATAATAAGGGGGACAAATGCACCTTGCTGGAAACTGCAGGGAAGGACTTTCTCTTGCTCTTGCTCTTTCCTGTGGGCATCTTCCCATTTGGGCAACTGGTCGGCCACAGTGAGAACAGGAAGCTGGACTGGGTGGACCATTGTCCTGATTCATCAGGCTTTTGTTACATACCCAGGAGCAGTGCCACCAACAGCGTGAGCTAGGGCTTTGGGTGGTATGGATTCATGTACAGTGGTACAACTAGATAATTTTAGACCCTGGACTTGGTGGTCTTATAGAGCCTTTTTTGTATGTTGCCTCCCAGATCTGAGCTTGGCTGGAGCCATGCAGAGATGGAGCTTCCTGGTCCATTGGAGTCCTTGTCAGAGGCATCCTGTTGTTGTTGTTATTTAGTCGTTTAGTCGTGTCCGACTCTTCGTGACCCCCTGGACCAGAGCACACCAGGCACTCCTGTCTTCCACTGCCTCCTGCAGCTTGGTCAAACTCATGCTATCCGAATCCAAATATAGACACTGAAATTTCACTCTGCCTTCAAACTTATTGGGGTCTATTGTTGTTTACCATAGGAATAGGAAACTAAGATTCCCACCCCCCACCCCGGTCTTATTTGGGAACAGCTGATCCACTTGTTTCTGGGTTAATTGCCCACCTCCACCCCCAGCCTCACCCTGGAGTAATAGTTTTGTCTTTCTCAGGAACAATAACTAAGAATGTCGGGTAGTTGTTGTTTCAGAGGTCTGTTACTATACTTTCCGTAATTAATTTATGCATAAAATAAGGGCGGGCTGTTAACACACACACACACACACACACACACACACACACACACACACCTTTGAAGTTTTCTTAATGGTGTCTCAACACCAGAATAATATGGAAATGTACTTTCACTTTGATCTTCTGGAAGCTCTGGTCTAATTAAGGCATGAGGAAAGATTCTTAGTCACTGTCTGTCTGTCTGTCTGTCTTCTCCCCATTGCCTCTTTCAAGTAAAATGAGCAATCAGAAATGTCCAGTGAGAATCCACATCACAAACTAAGTCAGTGCTCGTTGCAAATCACTGCTAACCCATCTGCCCAGTGCATTCCTCTTGGGTGAATATAGCCTGTTTCATGCAGGGATGGAATAACTGCAACTAGAGGCCATTTTTAACCACAGGAGAAAAACTTTCAGGTATCCTGCAGCTAAGGATGGGGGAGCACTTAGGCATCACCCCAAAAAGGGGGGACTCGGGTTTGCCTGAAATTTGCATATGCTAATTTGTGTGTTTAGGTGCAAATAACTACTGTCAGAACGAGAGTTTCTTATTTAAAGCCACTCCCTGATGCTTTTACTAGCCATTGGGAATTAAAAGTACAGTGGTACCTCGGGTTACATACGCTTCAGGTTACAGACGCTTCCGGTTACAGACTCCGCTAACCCAGAAATAGTACCTCGGGTTAAGAACTTTGCTTCAAGATGAGAACAGCAATTGTGCAGCGGCAGCAGGAGGCCCCATTAGCTAAAGTGGTGCTTCAGGTTAAGAACAGTTTCAGGTTAAGAACGGAGCTCCAGAACGAATTAAGTACTTAACCCGAGGTACCACTGACATGGGGTGGGTGGGGTGGGGTGGCGGATTTAAAGCACTGCAGAAAGAAAGGAAGCATGAGGTAGAGTGTTTTACACCCATTTTCTCTCAGCAGAGATAGCACGTACTGAGTAGGAATGAGGGATTGGTCTTAACCAGCACACCTGCCCTGACCAGGTGATAATTCGGTGACACCCCAGCTGTGAACTGTTGCACTAATAGAGTTGTGGGATGTAAGAAAAAGATGCAGGTGCTGTGCACGAGATGCGAAGTCTGAGCAGTCAGGCCACAACTTAGATGAAAGAATAACATTCCTACAGGGGGCGGCTTCTGTTTCCAGAACACTTAATTCTCCAGATAACAACCAGCAAGACGCAGGGCATTCACAAAGGGCTTATTCCCAGCTCCTCTTGCTCCACTGTTTCCCTCCCACCCCCACTCCTCTTTAGTGCTCAATGGGGCAAACGGCAAAAGGCCTTTTTTGCAGATTGCTGTTTGTTCCAATTTAAAGAGAGGGTTTTATCTGCAAAAGGAAGATGCAAGGGGAAAACTTGGAGGAGCGGAGGAGCCCAAAGTCTCTGCTCAATCAGCCTCATGAATATGTGATCCCAAAATTCTGATCCCCTCGCCCAAACTGATGGCCAAGTTTTGTGCCATTTTGTGCTGTGAACCCCACATTTTGTGCTGCCCCCCCCCAAACAGAGTAATTGACAAAGCAAATCAGGGTCACAAGTTAATGCCAAAAAAATAAAAATAAAATTCCAACCTTGCCCCGAGTGACTCCAAACTGGTGCAAAGTTTTGTGCTGGTTTTGTGCTGCAAACCCCACATTTTGTGCTGTCCCACAGACTGAGGAATTGGCATCGTTACCAGGGTCACATGTAAAGGGCCCGAAATCCAACCCCTAAACCCATCTACACGTCTGCTCTGAATTAATTAGCAGGACAACACAAGAGCTCCCTAAATCCTTGACCGCTAGAACTAGGGGAGTCTGCTATCTAGGTACTGACTGTTGATGAGCGACTCCTTCTGTAGGGTTCATCATCTTCTAAACAAACAAGGCATTCCTTTAAACAGAGGGTCCCTTCAAAGGGATGAATGTGCTGTAAAGAGGGGCACATGGCCCCTTTCCCTGCAACCCGTGAATTCCCATGAAAGCATGGACTGCAGCAGCCCCCCCCCCCCTCAGGACCGTTATTCACCTTTTAGATAATTGCTCACTCTTTGTCTGTGAGCTTCTAGGAATATTTAATACACATCTTATAGGTATATAACCTGTGACTATTTTGCAATGTTCTAATTGGGAATCACTCAGTGACTGAGCACAAGCTCTGCAAGCTGACGGCCTTGTTACCCGCCCTCGCCCCCCAGCTATATGATCAAAAGCAGCTGGACTGGACTCATGAAAAGCCAATCTTCCCTACTGCCCAGTCCCCCAAATTCCTCATTTCTGCCCACCAGCTCTCCTCAGCCATAATTTCCTAAGTGAGCCAACTAATGGCAACTTCTGCCCCGAATCTTCCAATATGAAGCTTCACTGGACATTTGGCTTCTAGCATTAGGAGATAGGGAGAAATCCGTCCCCTGTCCACTTCCCTCAAGCCCTGAATGATTTTATAAGCTTCTGTCATGTCACCTTGTTTCTCTAAAGTAAAAAGTCCCAGTTGCTGTGACCTTCCCCCATAGGGGAGTCCCTCTACCCCCTTGATTATTTGAGCCGCTCTTCTTAGAAACTTTTCTGGCTTTGGCTGTGCTGTATCCCAGCTGGGGCCTGATCCTGATTGACCGGACCGAAGGCAGAGCAGGCTGTAACCCGCTCTCTCTTGGGCGAATGCCAGTGTGAGCTCATACAAGGAAAAATCAATGTGGAAGAGCCATTTGAGTAATAGTCCTCAGTACCTCAAGCCTTTATTTATGCTGTGAAGGGGTTAGGTTCTGGGTGATGCTGCCAAGTGAAGCTGTTCATTTATTTGCATGGTGATTTATGCCAGAATTATTATTAAAAGCCTGGAACAGTTAGTGATTAAAGTTTAGCCTGGACAATGGGATAATCCAACACTTAATGGAGACTTGTTTCCAAAAATGCTGGCTTCCAGCAGCAAGTGGGCAAATGTGGCATTTGGATCTCAACAGCCTGCACCCTGCAAGAGATTAAATGCCTGCAGGGTGTTGTGAATAAGCAGAAATAAGCTTGATGTGAATGGACTAGCTCAGGAAAAGTGGGTTTTTTTGTGAGGGGAGTGAAAGTTTTCCATAGGAGGGGACACACATGCTATTACCTCTGAGCAAGAGTGAGGACCTGATAGAAAGCTGCTGTTTGTGCCACAGGCCCTGCTGAATAAGGAAGCTTGCAGAATATTTTAGCAAATATAGTATTTTAGAAAACCAGTTTAAAATGTGCCAAGTATTTCATCTCAGGGATGTGAAGCTACTTCACACGGCAGTCTCTGTCTTCCCATGTGGAGTTCACATCTGCCTTGTGTGAAGCAGCTGTTCCCTGGAGCTGGAGGCCTGTCCAATATATTAGTTTTTTGGTTTAGTTTTGTACTTCTAGCAAGTGAAAAAGGTTTGGTCCTCCTATTAGGCAGCATGAATCCTACATCAAGGACTAGACACATGAGTGGTGGCCAGAGCCTGAGGAGGGTCCCTTTTGTGTACAAACACCCATAAAGGTGGCTTCCTGTGGGTGAAATCACAAATGCATGATGGTTAGACAGTCACAAACAGGGGCAAAGGCACTAAGGAGTTTCAGAACCTGTATAGTGGGTACTCTATTATTTCATACCCCACAACCTTTGGTGGGAAAAAGAAAATGGGCTAATCCCTATCTCTTACTTCATGCCACAATACATACTTTTTCTTACATGGAATGGGGTAGGAGAATGCCTGTGAGATCTCCTTCAGAGAGCACACTCCATTTTGAACTAGGCTATGAACTTTTTGTAATTTTTATGGCTTACTGTCTGCCTGATTTTTATCATTGTATCTGTTGAAAACCGGCAAGACTTTTGATGTGAGTTAACCTTATATTTTCTTGTTTTATGTAAACAGCCTGAGAGTGATTTCTTTGCTAACGGGAAGATCGACTCTACCTAAAGCACTCCTGGATATAATAATTGTTCCATAAGGTTATGGGACACGGGTGGTGCTGTGGGTTAAACCACAGAGCCTAGGATTTGCTGATCAGAAGGTCGGCATTTCGAATCCCCGCGACGGGGTGAGCTCCCATTGCTCGGTCCCTGCTCCTGCCCACCTAGCAGTTCGAAAGCACGTCAATGTGCAAGTAGATTAATAGGTAAAGGTAAACAGCGTTTCCGTGCGCTGCTCTGGTTCTCCAGAAGTGGCTTAGTCATGCTGGCCACATGACCCGGAAGTTGTACGCTGGCTCCCTCGGCCAGTAAAGCAAGATGAGCGCCGCAACCCCAGAGTCAGTCATGACTGGACCTAATGGTCAGGGGTCCCTTTACCTTTTAAGGTTATGCAACCTTGTCCCAATAGGTTCTATAGATAAGCTGAGTGTGGATAGAGATTTTTAACTGCTGAAATGGGTATTTTCATTCTCTTGCAAGGTGGTCCCTTTGTCTACGCCCGCTACTGGTGGGGGCTTGGACACGGCTAAGGATGCCTCTGGCATCTGAGGTGAGGCAGGCAAATATTATTAACAGGGTCAAGTTTATGGTGCAAAACTTGACAGACGAGAGGTGATGGGGGGATATTGTGGCCCTGCAAGTTTTCTTGAACTCCCTGTTCCCATCACCCCAGACCACGACCCTGTCGGAGGTCCACACAATTTCTGGAGGTCCATGCAGGTTCCTCATTCCTGCCTTAGAGGGAAGTGAGAATGATGGATATGAAGGTGGTGAATCCAGGAGGAATGTATTTTCTCTTCCGTGAATCTATGATAAAGGGCGACAACCCTGGCTTTTCTCCCTGTGAAAATTGAGTTTTTCATCTTTCTCTGCATTTCCTCCCCCCCCCCCCGTTCTGCTCCCCCAGCAACTACTAAAATTCAGAGATGTCGTTCAGATCAAAGAGGGAGAGAGGGATGTTCACACCCTGCAGATTAGAATGCTGAACAAATCATGCCAAATTGTTACAGGGTCACAACTTAATAGGATCAAAAATCTCAGCGTAATTCCTCATCAAGTCACAATAAAGGTTGCAATCTTCTATTTTAAAAATGTCAGCTTTATGACTCCAGCTGTGTTTGTTGATGGGTGCAAGAAAAAGAAAGTGGTTTGTGGGGGTGGGGGTGACTTACAGCCAACTTGTGGATTGTGAGGAAAGGGCAACCTTTTCAGTAATGGCGTTGTTGGGATTTGCTTACGTCTGCTTTGCATAATTAATAAAAGAACCGCATTTTGATGGGAATTGTGCGTCGTCATTGCTGCAGCACCACACACAGGGGGCTTTGTCTGGGCTGGCCAGCATAGGCGCCGACTCCATGGGGCTTGAGGGGGCCCAAGCCCCCTCAAAAATTCGTTTGGGGGGCTCCGCCCCCCTAATAATCTCGGGCGCCCCTCCAGCAGAGCGCCACCGCCGCCCCTCCCCCAGCCCAAAATGCACAGGGTCGGGCTGCATGCCTCCTGCCCTCCCTCCCGAGCAAAAGCTCCACCCAATTTCCTTCGGAGCTGATTAATAGGCGCAGCACGCTCTCCCCTATTCGCTCACGAGGAGGCGGCGCCACTTTATTTGCATATTCATGAGCTTATTTGTTATTCATGAGCTTTCCCGGGCCCCCCCAATATTTTTTATAAGTCCGCGTCCCTGCTGGCCAGCCCTGTCAGGCCGAGGGTGTTTTTTTCCAAGAGATGCAGTGGGCGAGTGGGGCAGGGATGCAGTTCAGGCGGATGTCTTGGATTGATGGTGATATGGATTGAGGCAACTGCCAAGAGCAATCTCTCTGCTGGAATGAAAGCTGACTCCATCCTTGACATTGCTTCAGCACGGTCACCATGGAAGCACAACTGTCTGCTCTTCCTATGTACTGATAAAAGCAGATAAAGGAGAATGATTCACACAGAAAGACAAGGCAGTCCCATCTTGTTCAGAGTGTGCAGACTGAGCCCCAAGGTGCCTCGCTCAGGGGCTTATCCATAATTCCTCTTGTTCCACTGCTCCTTCCTGGGGGAAACCACTCTTTAGCATTCTGTTGGAACAAAGCAGTTTGGGTTTCCTCCGCATTGATGTTTGCTCTGATCTAGCAGCTTTGCCTGGAATGGGGCAAGGGGAAAACAACTTGGACCCATGCTTTCTAGGTACTGGATGAGTGGAAGTGTGAAAGAACCCTGCAACTGCTGTCGTGGACACGGCTGTGGTCTGCACAAAACAAGCCACGCTGTGGTTCTTTATTATGTAAGCCCAGCATTATCGCAAACCTTTTATGGCAGTTAATCACCAAAAATCCACTTTGAGCTGCTGGCATAATTTTTGTGTGGCGGCTAAATGAATGTGAGCAGCATAATGGGAGTTTTAGTGCAACAGCAGCTGGGTACCCACCTCTGAGAAACACAGCATCAGGCTCAGGAATCCTTGTGCAGTTTGGCAGTGATATCTCAAGAGGCATTCAAACTGCTGCAGGTTGGAACCATTGTGCCAAATTGGGGGATGACAGCCAGATTCTTCCAGATTAGCACAGGTTGGTCCGTCACACAAATGTGGCTGAAAACTGAAGACCTGCTCCAAGCACTTCCCTGCACTGCTTCTTTGCAACAGTGGAAGGTTTGTTAGGGGACCTTCCAACACCCTACAAGGAGTCCTGTTGTTTGTCACAGTGCTACAGTTCCCAGCACCCTTAACAACCTGGAGTTTCCAGGGTTATTTGGGGGAAGCCATGACTGTGAAGGTGTCTACATGATTTCTTTTTCTTTTCAGCATCAGAAATTTTGGGGTGATTTTTTTCCAATATTCCCTTGGCATTTCTAAACCCTGTCCAACATCTCCTAGCTGTAGGCTGGCCACCCCCTCTTTGGATCCTTGACCCTTCTACTCCCACCACTGTCCAGCTCTTCAAAGCTCTTCATTGTAATCTCTATCCTCAAATACTTAGCTTTTTTCACTACTTCCAGTGCTGTCCTATCCCCCAATTCCATTTTTCCTGATTCTGTAGATTTTTTTTACCATGAGTTTTGTTTTTAGTCTGTTGAGTTTAAACCCAGAGACCTTATCAATAATAATAATAATAATAATAATAATAATAATAATAATAATAATAATAAAAAAATTATTGTCATTGCCCCCTCTCGGGGACAACGAAATTACTTGGCTGCTCCATCCACCCAGGTAGGGCACTCCACACAAAATCAAAACAACTATAAAAACACTAATTAAAACAATACAGTATAAAACAGCAAGGAAGATTAGATGACTTTCAAAGTCCAGGCTTCCCATTCAGGGCCGAGATCGCTCTGGAGAAGAAGCTGTTCTTAAGACGGCTCGTTCTTGTCTTCATCGACCTGTATCTCCGTCCCGACGGCAGGAGCTCGAAGAGACAGTGACCAGGATGCGATGGGTCTTTTACTATGTCCAGTGCCTTCCTATGGCACCTTGTGGCATAAATCTGCTCTCAGGTGGAGAGTGGGCAGCCCACCTTATCATGCTCCGTTATGGTTTCTAGAGCTTTGGGCATACTCTTTACTGGATCTTCTAATGTTAATATTAAGTCGTCCACAAAGACTTTTAGTTTGAAGGGCCTTTTTCCCAGCGATATCCCTTTAATTTCTTCTTCCCTTCTTATTTCTGAATTTAGTATTTCTAGTATTAGTATAAATAATAGAGGAGAGGGGGAGCAGCCTTGTCTCGTTCCTTTTTCTATAGAAAAATGAATTGCTTTTTCATTGTTCATGATTAAGCTGGCTTTTTGTATTTCATAGATGGGTTTCTCCCATTTCAGATAAGTCGATAACCTTTTTTAGGAATTTCCAAGATAGATTAAATTCCTAGGAGTTTAGCTCAGTGAAGACCTTCCTTGGAAAATAAATACAACCCAGGTGATTAATAAAGCCCAACAGAGACTCCATCTTCTCAGATTATTGAGAAAGAACAATGTTAATCAACACTTGATGATCTCCTTCTACCGATCCTCAATAGAAAGTGTCCTTTCATACTGCATCACGGTGTGGTACGCTGGGATTGACATCAACTGATAGGAAGTGCTTAGAGAGGGTGGTAAGTACAGTAGAAGATATTATGGGCTGTCCCGTGGATGAAATAGCGGAAGAACGTTGCCTCAGGAGAGTGAGGAAAATTCTCAGGGATGATTCACATCCTGGCTGGCACTTCCTGCCCTCAGGCAGAAGATATAGAAGCATGATTAGTCGCACCAACAGGGTAAAGAACAGCTTCTATCCGTGCTGAATGAAAAGATAACAACAGGGAAACTGAATTTCAGGTTTGGTGGGTGTGCATCAGTAAACGAGGAGAATTAAGACTAAGAGAGCTGCGTGGAGGGGTGCTTGTGTAATCTCACTGTATACAAGTTGTACAAGTGACAATAAAGTATTTCAATTATCAAAGGCCTTCTCTGCATCAACTAACACTGTCTGTGGATTCTTGTCATTGTTTTGTTGGGCTGTATATGTGATGAAGGGGAGCCATACTGGGGTGAAGGCATCTTCTTCTGTTTGTCCCCATGTCAGTTTCAGTTTATTGGTTAGCTTTTCTAGAAAGGCTAGAATGTGTGGTACCTACATTTGCAAATGTGCTGTTGGTCCCAAAGAGCTTGGCAACCCTGTTTTGCTACCTTGGCATGTGCTTTGGTAACACGTGTACAGATGTGGCCAGAATACAGTTGGAAATGACACTGAAACTAACCTCAGAAGAGTGAGGTGCAAGTATGAGATGTGTATCTTCCATAGGTCCCATGGCCTGTGTTTCATATGATACACTGAGGCATCAGGCATAAGCCTGCATTTTATTAATGTTTGATCAGGACTTGTATATTAAAGAGAGAGCTTAAAGATTTTCAAAAGTTTCATGCCAGGCAGACCAGCTGCTTAAGAAAACACTGGCAATGTTTTCCTCCTAGACAAGGGGGCCCCCTTGATTTATAGCAGAAAACAATTCTCAAAGTCGTAAAAGCTGGAATTACAGACTGAGTAAGGACACTGACCCTACATGTTACAGAAGATAACAAAGGCAGAGATAAATATAATTAGGAATGAGTAAATAGTAAAATAATACCAATGTGCCTCCCAGTAAAATGAGCTAGATCTTCTTTCTAAGGTTAAAGACCAAATGGAGAAGCATCTAGCTGGTAGAAAGAAAGCATTTTTGGGAAGTCTCTTTTTAAAGCTGTTTCTTTCTTAAACTGAGAAAGTTAGAGGGCAATAAATGTTGGGAAGAGCTAATGGGAAAAGCAACTGGCTGGAGAAGGGGGGGGTGTAAACTGAAGAGGCTTCTTTTAAAGCGGTTTTTTACTGTGTTCCTTTTTTTACTGAGTCCCTTTTCTACTTTACAAAGGGCCTTATTCCTTTTAAGAGGCTACCTGTGTTGTGTATTAAGTGTATTGGCATAGATGTAATTATGCAAAGGATTTAACAAATGCTAGATTCTTATTTCATATAGTTGTAAGAGTTGTAATTAAGTCAGCCACCAACCTAGCCCCCCTGCCAGACAGGAAGACGCCATCCAAGCTGTCCTGATATATAAGCTGTCAGACATTTGTTTAGAAACCTTCAAATGAAGGAGATCTTTCAATGTTGATGTGAAACTCAAGATCCTTGACATATGTTTAAGATAAAAATTTAAGATTAACCATTTGTTTTAGAAGGCAATAGGGCAAGGAGGGCAAGAGGTGAGCTGGTAATTAAGATTCCTTGTTGAGACACATGTAAGATATATTACTACTTATTTGTCATTTATAGATGTAACAATATATAGCTCTTTGTGTTCCATATAAGGACAGGAGGATATGGGTGTATCTTTTAGGATTGGTTATAGCAATCAGCCAATAGGAAATCCAACCAGGCTGATTGGACAGAGGCAGCCAAAGGAGGAGCAAAGGGGGCTGGATTAAGGGAATATAAGTGCTGGCCATAATGGCAGGAGGCCAGGCCAGAGCTTGGTAACCATATACCACTGTGCCTCTCATTTATTTGTCTGACAAATAAATAATTATTTTAATTTCTCTATTGCTGCGTTGAATATTTCATTCCAGCTAAGCGTTAACCACAAGCAGGGTGCTACATTTTATGGTGCCGTGACTCGGATGAGTGGTCTGCTGGAACGCAGCCCCTTCGCCCTAATGGGCAGGGTACAAGAGAGAGGATCTCTAAACTGCTTACCCAGCGCGCACTGGTAAATTTTTCCAGGGGGAACGCAGAAGTCTCGTCTGTCTGATACCCTGCTCACTGGCGGCGACGGACCGGGGGGAAACGGAACCAACCAAGGGTAAGTGCACAAAGGGATTTTTGGCCCTCCAATTAATTGGGAGGAAGAGAAGTCCTGATCAAACTTCTGCGTCTCAGTAAAGGGGAACTGAGTACGCTAGGTGGCTGGGTACATCAGATGGTGATCTGGTGTAGGGAAAGGAAAGTTGGGAGGTAGTGTGTGGTGAAGTATCTAGCGCATTGTATGTGTGAGAAAGTACAGAGCAATCTGTAGCTGACCTGAGTGTGGAGTGGGCAGTACTTCGGTTCCTGGTAAGGCGACTTCACCAGGCAAGGAAACCCACGAAGTGTGTGTGTGAGTGACTGAGTGGATACTTCACAGGGCCATACAATGGGAGTTGGGGGTTCAAAAGGGGAAAATACACCTCTTGAATGTATGTTAAATAATTTTAAGAAAGCCTTCTCAGGGGCGTATGGAGTCAAAATGACGCCAGAGCGCCTGAGAACGTTATGTGAATTAGAGTGGCCGAAGCAAAATACTGAATGGCCATCTCAAGGAACCTTTGATATAAATTTAGTAAGCAAACTTTGGTCTAACATCGCCAAAGAAACTGGAGGGTGCCCAGAACAATTTTCATATATAGATTCCTGGCTGAGCACATTAAATAAAAATCCTCCATGGATAAGGGAATGCAAAGTCCAACGATGCAAATTATTGGCTGTAAAAGCCGAAGCTAGGAAAGGAATCTTGCCAAATAAACTCAAACCCATTTTTGAGGGACCAGAGGAAGAGCTGCTTCCACCTCCACCCTATGCTCCACATCGAAGGGAGCCTAATCCAAACACTCCACCAGTTGTAACCCCAAGGCAAGAAAGTGGAATGAATAATGGGGCTGGAGTCACAGAACTTGATTCATTGATAGATTATGATAAATATCTTCAGGAGGCATTGGAGGCCTATAATAAAGCCCAAGCAGAAGCGGTTATTCCATCTGTGAGTCCCAGTAGAACTCCATCTACAGTCTCTTTTAGTGGAACAACTGATTGCCTACCCCAAACTCCTGTACATCCAAGTCCTAGAGAATTATTACAGAAGTTACAGGGAGACCTTAATCGGTCAGCAAGCAATACAGCCAGGCGTATAAGGCTGCTAAAAGAACGCCTTGGGACAAATACCATCCCCTATGATTTGAGGCCCCTAGAGCAAAGCGAAGAGAAAGATCACGTAGTAGCCCCTCTCAGAAGAGTATTTGATGCACTTGAGGAGCCTGTGCTGGTTAACGGGCAACTCGGACCACGGCCACCTCGAACTTCGACCCTCCAGTACATTCCATTCACAACTACGGATCTGATGAATTGGAAAACACACACCCCATCTTTTGCAGAAAAACCTCAGGCTATGATGGACTTGGTGACCTCAATAGTAAATACTCATAGTCCTACTTGGACAGATTGTCGCCAGCTCCTGAATACTCTCTTCACCACTGAGGAAAGGAGAGACATAATTGAAAAGGCACAGATATATTTGCGTGAGCAGGCCAGAGTGGGAAATATTTATAATATTGACCGTCATCTCCAGGACAACTTTCCCTTGGAAGATCCTAATTGGGATCCAAACAATGCAATTCACCTGGCCAGGCTTACCACCTACTGCCAGACGCTTGTGCAAGGTATCTGCAGGGCATGCCAGAAGCCCACTAATATGTCTAAAGTCTCAGGAGGGTAGACGTGTTACCCATAACACTGTTTCGTGTTCGGTGCGCACCCACAAAAAGACTTAAGTTGTCACCTTTTGAGCTCCTGTATGGGAGACCGCCCTCCTTTGTTCAGGATATTCCAGCTGATCTTAAACAAATAGGAGACCATGTGACACAGGGACAAGTGCAATCTCTCTCCCGTGTTTTTGTCTCTCTCCCGTGTTTGTTTGTTTGTTTTTATCTTAACAGGTGGGCCCTCGAGCGCACGCCGTGCAGCATTGCCGAGCCGATTCATCAGTTCCAGGCTGGCGATAGCGTATGGGTGAAAGAGTGGAAACATGATCCACTTGCACCTAAGTGGCGTGGACCTTACACCGTCTTGCTCTCTACTCCAACAGCGGTGAAGGTAGCTGAGGTGACCCCCTGGATTCATCACTCCCGTTTGAAGAAGTCCGAAGGCAGTTGGACGTGCAAAGGTGACCCCTCTAATCCTCTTAAACTGACTCTCTCCAAAAACCCCTGTATCTAGCCCTACCGGGAACGGGCTAGGTCACGGGCAACATTAGACGACCGGCCTGCTGCAGCCACAACCTGGAAGCTGGCTGACCTGCGCACGCCTGAAGCTTGAGGAGCATCTGAACCAGCGATTGTGAAAGGAAAGATTCTCTTATACAATTAATTGAATGCCCCCCCCCTTGTGGAACAATTATCAGAGATATTACTCATTGGGGATCCTCGGGATATATGTTTTGGTCTTGGTGGTTCCCCATTTCTGTCACTGGGGGAGTTATATTGGGACTAATATTTATTTGCTATCACAATAAGGTAATCTTTTGTGGAAGGAATGCATATGCTAGACATCAACATGATTTTATTATTAATCCTGATCCCTTGGGAAGGGGAAGGGTCCTTGAATCTGACCAAATTGACTAAATATGGATTCCGCCATGACCACAATATGTGGGTAGGTTTAGCAGAAATGGTAGCCAATGTTGCAAATAGGACCAATTGCCTTGTTTGCTCTCTTGGGCCAGATGATTCAGAGGGAGGTATGCCCTTATTACCGATACCATTAGATGCCATTGGTATGGTAAGCGAAATACCACACCAAACAGAAATACAGAATTTCCCCGGATGGAACTCAACTAAACCATTACGAGTTATACCTGTACAAGGGGAATTCTGTGTACATAAATCATCAGGTGCAGCTGATTCTACCATAATAGGCTCTTCTCATTGTCACTATACTTGGGATAATATTAAGAATACCTGGGCACACGATACTACCTATCGAACTCGGAATGCCTTGCCCTGTGCACCTCCTTTTATTCATGCATGGAAAGTGGTATGGAACATAACTGTGACAGAAAAAGGCAATCTAACATACTGCACTGTGAACTCTCTACCTCTTTTGATATTTCGCCTTCTGTACTCCACGTACCAAAAACCTCAGACCCGATGGTTGTGGTGGATATGTGGAGAATGGGCATACAAGAAACTCCCCTCCAAATGGAGTGGGACTTGTTTCCTGGGATGGGTATTACCACCAATGTGGATTATGCCCACTAATTTGGCCAAGCGTACACGAAGAAACGCTGATATTTCTCATATAGCAGGAGGAAGTACCCAAAGTTGGAGCGGTACTGATGATTGGCCACCAGAGCGCATTATAGCCTATTATGATCCTGCCTCCTGGAATCCTGGTGAGCTCATACAAGGGGCACGGGATCCTATTTATAATCTAAACAGAATAATTCGATTGCAAGCAGTAGTGGAACTTGTAACCAATGCAACGGCCCAGAGTTTGAGACTTATTGCACAACAGTTGGATGAAAGTAGAGCCGCCATTTTGCAGCTGAAAATGGGAATGGATTATGTACTTGCCAAGCAGGGAGGCCTATGTGGAGTCTTGAACTTGACAGGGAATGCCTGTTGCTTTAACATTTCAGATAATGGTGAGGCAATCCGTGTGTTGGCCACAAAGATGGAGAATATAGCACATGTCCCAGTACAAACATGGGAAGGATGGGATATGGGATGGCTCACCAATTGGTTACCTAATGTCACAGGACTCAAAGGGATACTATTGTCTTGCTTGTTTTTCTTGACGGTAGTGGTAATGGTTTTATGTATGATGCCATGTATCATTTCATGTTTTAGAAGTACAATTAGCAAGATGGTTTCAAATGAAACTCTACCTCATATCATGGCCCTATACAGAGCTTTACCTCAGGAATATGATGAAGGTCAAGCTATCAAGGACACTTGGGACGAAGGTCCTTGAGCTTGAAAGGGGGGAATGAGGCATCAGGCATAAGCCTGCATTTTATTAATGTTTGATCAGGACTTGTATATTAAAGAGAGAGCTTAAAGATTTTCAAAAGTTTCATGCCAGGCAGACCAGCTGCTTAAGAAAACACTGGCAATGTTTTCCTCCTAGACAAGGGGGCCCCCTTGATTTATAGCAGAAAACAATTCTCAAAGTCGTAAAAGCTGGAATTACAGACTGAGTAAGGACACTGACCCTACATGTTACAGAAGATAACAAAGGCAGAGATAAATATAATTAGGAATGAGTAAATAGTAAAATAATACCAATGTGCCTCCCAGTAAAATGAGCTAGATCTTCTTTCTAAGGTTAAAGACCAAATGGAGAAGCATCTAGCTGGTAGAAAGAAAGCATTTTTGGGAAGTCTCTTTTTAAAGCTGTTTCTTTCTTAAACTGAGAAAGTTAGAGGGCAATAAATGTTGGGAAGAGCTAATGGGAAAAGCAACTGGCTGGAGAAGGGGGGGTGTAAACTGAAGAGGCTTCTTTTAAAGCGGTTTTTTACTGTGTTCCTTTTTTTACTGAGTCCCTTTTCTACTTTACAAAGGGCCTTATTCCTTTTAAGAGGCTACCTGTGTTGTGTATTAAGTGTATTGGCATAGATGTAATTATGCAAAGGATTTAACAAATGCTAGATTCTTATTTCATATAGTTGTAAGAGTTGTAATTAAGTCAGCCACCAACCTAGCCCCCCTGCCAGACAGGAAGACGCCATCCAAGCTGTCCTGATATATAAGCTGTCAGACATTTGTTTAGAAACCTTCAAATGAAGGAGATCTTTCAATGTTGATGTGAAACTCAAGATCCTTGACATATGTTTAAGATAAAAATTTAAGATTAACCATTTGTTTTAGAAGGCAATAGGGCAAGGAGGGCAAGAGGTGAGCTGGTAATTAAGATTCCTTGTTGAGACACATGTAAGATATATTACTACTTATTTGTCATTTATAGATGTAACAATATATAGCTCTTTGTGTTCCATATAAGGACAGGAGGATATGGGTGTATCTTTTAGGATTGGTTATAGCAATCAGCCAATAGGAAATCCAACCAGGCTGATTGGACAGAGGCAGCCAAAGGAGGAGCAAAGGGGGCTGGATTAAGGGAATATAAGTGCTGGCCATAATGGCAGGAGGCCAGGCCAGAGCTTGGTAACCATATACCACTGTGCCTCTCATTTATTTGTCTGACAAATAAATAATTATTTTAATTTCTCTATTGCTGCGTTGAATATTTCATTCCAGCTAAGCGTTAACCACAAGCAGGGTGCTACAACACCTGACCATTCAAGCATCTCTTCTTCTTGGCTGCCTCATTATCTAT
This sequence comes from Podarcis bocagei, assembly GCF_964188305.1. NCBI lineage: Eukaryota > Metazoa > Chordata > Lepidosauria > Squamata > Lacertidae > Podarcis > Podarcis bocagei. The sequence continues at coordinate 51,204,274 of NC_138140.1, read as the reverse complement.
GTGTCCAAAACACAAGCTGGGAAACTGTGTTGGGAGGAAGTGAACCTGCAAGGCCCTTTCAAGCTAACAGATGTTTTGGAGGGTTGCAAGATATGCTCAGTCAGAAGCAAGGCAGCACATCCAAGGTTCTTCTTGGTTTACACAGCTGGAAAGAAGGTAGTTCCACTACAGAGCCCCTCTGCTACGAAACCTAGAAATTAGAGAAGGGAAGAAGGGAGAGAGGCTTTTCAATAAGAAGGCTGGAGTTTGGGCTGACTTCCTGGCATTTGAGGTTTATAAAAGGGCCCCACCTTGCATATTGTTTTTAATATTCGGTTGGAGGCCACCCAGAGCGGCTGGGGAAACCCAGCCAGATGGGCGGGGTATAAATAATAAATTATTATTATTATTATTATTATTATTATTATTATTATTATTATTATTATTATTATTATTGGAATGCCATTCACTGGGACTCACAAGTGGGGAGAGTGGTTGCTGCATTCACGTCCTGCTTGAGGGTTTCCCATTTGAGCATCTGGTTGGCAGCTGTGAGAGCAGGAGGCTGGACTAGATGGACCATTGGCCTTATCCTGCAGCTTCTTCTTATGTTCTTTGGCTTGATCCAGCAGCCAGGCTTTACTTGCGTTCTTAAATGGCAAGATCTCTTCTGGAATCTTGGAGAGAGGCAAGACTGGCCTTCGCAGACCCGCATTGTGAAGGGCTTCATATGGGCTGATGTTGTTTCAGCTTCTCCATAACCTAGCTGTTTGTTTTTTGTTTTTGTTTTTTTTGGTAGGTTCTCCTCCACACCAGCACAGGGCTAGGTTGTGGAAAGCATTCTCTCCTTGCTGCCAAAGTCAGTGGCATTTAAAGTCAAGATAATGAGTGCATTTAAATTATCCATTCTGTTTATGAACCAACAGCAAAGGCAAACGTGGTTCTAAGGTTCTCCTTCATTGCAGCCTCTTTGTTCTTCTCACTGGTTCCCTTTACTCTCATTAACACCCCAGTCTGCTTGACATTTCATTAGAATGATGTCTTGTTTACGGTATGCAAATAATACCTAAATTATGCATGGGTAATTATGAATTTATGCACCCCTTTCCTGCCTTAGCATAAGGACATGTAGAATTTGTTTCATTTTAACCTGAGCAAGAGACATGATGCACAGAGGTGGGTGGTGGGGGGATAAGGAAGAGGTATTCTTGGGATGCTTTAAGCTGCTGTGCCATCTCAGGAGCAGAAGCCTGCAGGCACCCAACCCCGTGTTTGCTACATTCTTTTGGTTCCTTTAGCTAACAGATTCTTAATTTTCACCTTCCTGCCACTGGAACACTGCATCCTGCCATTTGCCAAGCAGTTCCTGAGTATGTAGCGCCTTTGGTGATCCTTGTGCTGCCCTAGATAGAAATAGTTTTGAGCATCCTGAATGACAGGTAGGCATCTATTCAGCTGTGTCTTATAGGCTGGAAACCAAGCTAGAACAATGAGGGATGTGCCTTGCCTGCTTTGTAGTTTTGCAATCAGAGTCAGAGGAGGACATCCAAAGAGGGTGTTTTTAGAAGCCCTGCAGGGATCAGGCAAGAAGAGCAGGTCCTCCAGCAGGATGAGCTGTCAGGAGGACTTGGACCCCACTTCAGACTCAGATAAGAAGAGGAATTCACAGTGTTGGCAACAATGAGTGGGAGAGAGACCTCTCAGGGTTGTTGTGAGGATGCAGGAGAAGCATGTAAAACACTTTGAGATCTTTAGAAGATAAAGGTGGTGCATAAATGTAATGAATGAATGACCATGTTCTCCCCACTTGTTATTCCCAGCCATGCCCGTTTCGTACAGCTATTAATGGAACAGGGACCTTGCTTTGGAAATATACAAGCAGCATTTCCATGATGGGAACCCACAAATCAAGCCAACGCTCCAGCTACCTGCAATCCACTGGCTCCCTCCCAACTTTCAAAGTGGCCCTCACAATTTCATGAGTCAGTGGCACTATGGGGGGGATCCTTTTTCTGACAAAAGTTGAAGTGATTCTGCAGAGCACGCACTCTCCTCTGTGCTATTCCTGTGTGATCTTTCTTTTTCATAATGATACAAAACCAGATCAGGTGGCTGCAAGAAGGTGAGAGATAAATAATGGAGAACAAGGAAATGAAAGCCATTATTGCTCTGAAGCCAGAGCACCGATTAGACATAAGTACTTTCCCATGGCAGCTGGAAAATGTGGGTGGCTCCAATTAAATTTAATTATACACTTGAGGAGGGTTTCGGGGGCAAAGCTGATGGGGACTGTATTTTCTTCATTTGTTCATTCATTCATTCGTTGAGGTTGCAATTCAACCCTTCATCGAAAGAATCACAGGGATGTTTGCAAAAACTAATGTAAATACATAATATGTGATAAACAGAATTGTTAAAAGAATTATCGTAAGTTACATAATTAACAACAATATGATGTAACTCATCAGCCTCTAAAAGCCTGAGAAATAAGGTGGGGTTTTACCTGGCATCTAAAAAAAACTATTAGGTTGGGGTGAGAGGCACTTCAAAGGGGAGACAATTCCATAGTTGTGGAGCCACCACCAAGAAGGTGCTTCCATGGGCCTCCATGTCACACATTTCATTTCACACAGGGAACATCAGAAAAGCAGGGGCAGGTTGGTAAAGGAGAACGTATAATAATAGATATATGAGCCCCGGCCATTCAGGGCTTTAAATGTCAACCTAAAGACATTGAATTGGGCCTGGAAGATAACTGGCAACCAATGGAGCCGTTTGAGAGTGATGTTTATCACATGTAACTTGCTATTCCATTCTGCGCCAACTGCAACTTCTGGATCATCTTCAAGGGCAGCCCAATGCAGAGTGCACTACAGTAGTTTACCCTGGAGTTTACCATTGTGTGGACAGCTGTAATCAAGATATCCATGTCTAGAAATGGCCATACTTGATACACCAGCTGAAGCTGGCCATAGACAATCCTCATCACTGAGGTCACCTGGGCCTCAAGTGACAATGATGCTTTTAGCAACCTATCCCTGAAGTGGAAGTTCAGTCCCATCCAGAATGACCAACCCTACCAGATCTCAGAAGTGGGAGTCATCTATCTCTATCTATCTTCCCATCCAGCCCATTACTGTCTCCAGGAGCTTTCCTGCCTCTTCTAATCCTGAAGAGACAGAGGTAGGCCTGGGTGCTCTCAGCATATTGATAGCACTGTATGCTAAGAAATAACATAACTCATACCTAGCTAAAGAGGTGACTTGTTGGACTACATCACCCCTTTCAAAACAAGGAGTTTCACAGTATCATATCTTGCCTCTGCTTTAGCACTTTGGAACTCTCTAGTTTTCCACAAGGAGGTGGAAGCATTGGAGCTGTCATATCTGAAACACACAGGGAGAACTCCCTGAAGGACTCCCAGTCTTCTGCCAGCAAAGCTGCTCAGGAATTTACCTGAAGTTTCTGCGGATTTTTTATTATTATTATTATTATTATTATTATTATTATTATTATTATTATTAAAATTTGTACACCACCCTACACCAGTACAGGATACAGTCAGAATATAAAAATGCAAAATACATAATCCAAATAAAACCAAAAGGACCCAACACCCCCTCCCCCCCAACACATTTTAAAAGGGCATCAGGTATCAATCAGCCAAAGGGCTTGTTAAAGAGGAACATTTTTTCTGGCACTTAAAGGTGTATAATGAAGGTGCCGGGTGAACCTTCCTGGGGCTCCCCACAAATGGGGAGCCACTGCAAAAAAGGCCCCTTCTTGTGTTAATTCATGTTATGTTCTATATGTTGGTTCCAAAAATAAAAAATAAATATAAAAAAGGAGAATTCCAGGATGTAAAGATCCAAGTTTGGGGCAGATACAGTTTGACGAGAGAACCCCAGCAGAAATTTAAAGTAACAAAACTCACCTTACACAGTTCAGATTCATACATCACAATCGGCTTTGGCACCTGGTTCTGATGTTTGGTCACAAAAATAAGCTCGTGTTGGAAGGTTGGGCAAATGGCAAGTGTTTCTAAGGTCTTGTGTGTTCAGACTGATCATGCCATTTTTGGTTTTGTTCTACATGTTTCTGATGCTTTGGGTGAGTGGCAGGCATAAGCACCTCATGAAGAGCAGGTTGGAGCTTCCGGGTTCAAGCTAGGCTGAAGGTGATGCCATAGAATGATCCAGCCAGCTGCTCTTCAGCTGCAGCTTCCCAAACTGATGGGAAGGTAGCAGCTCAGGGTGTTTTTGGACCAGGGAGTGGCACTGGATTGGCCTTCTAGTGTCAGCTGACTTCCTGGGCATAGAGGCCATAGATGGCAGCCTCCAAAATCCCACCCTGTGATCAGAGGCTGCAGGGAACCAGTGGGGTTCCCAGTTCAAATCTAGAAGCACCACTTTATATGGAGATTTCTTGAGCGGGGGAATAGAACTGATTGTACAGACCCCCATTTTGAAATAGTGAGGCTGCCACTTTTCCATTCTTTTGATTTTAAATGTGCTAGCTCACTTAAACATTACAGTTTTTCCTTCTGCTTTTTAACAAGTGGAAGCTTTTGGTTACTACAATGATAAATTCTCACAAAGGGGGGGGCCCTTTGTGTGGGATTTGGGGGTGGAATATGTACATTTTAAAATATTGTCCTTCAACTACATGCCCTGCATACGGTTCCTGAGCCCTAGCTGAAATTTGGTTGAATTGCTGCCACTGTTACAGTAGAATGCTCCAAGGGATAAATTTTACATAGTTATTTATTAGGAAGTTATTCCCCACTTTACTGGAAACAAATAATGCTCTAAATAAATAAATTGGCTAACCTATTCAGCTCCTGAAGCAATGCTGTAAGAAGCAATGGCGGGGCTGTCTTACTGAGGGGGGAGCACCTTAGCCCCATGGTTGAACATCTGTTGGTCATGCAGAAGGTCCCATGAAGACTCTCTAGCATCTCCAGTGAAGAATGAGGAACATTAATCTCAGCAAACAGCTGGTCAGAATAGACTGTGCTGAGCTAGATGGGACCCACAGTTTGACTAAGTATAGGGCAGGGATGTTGGGAGTGGGAACCGGTGGCCCTCCAGATGTTGTTGGACTCCTCCAACTCCCAGCAGCCAGCAAGACCAATGGTATGGGGTGAATGGGAGCTTTAGTTCAGCAACATCTGGAGGGCACCAGCTTGGTGACGGCTGCCCTACTGCAGCTAGGATGAGTACACAGTGCACGTAACAGAAATAAATGGCATACTCTCCCTCTGTTTACCCTCTGCCTCTGTCTCCACTGTGTTTATTTTCAGATCATAAGCCCCTTGAAGCAGGAACCTGTTTCTCTGTCCTTCACAAGCACCACATACACCCCCCCACCTCCTTTCACAACCTAAATCGCAACCTGAAGGGAACTATATGGGGATCAGGCCTCGTGGCATCCCAGCTACCACCTCCCAATGTAGGATGCCCAGGATCACAGGCAGAAGCTGAAACCAAGGAAACCTTTGTCTTCCTGAAGAAGGTCTTTCCCAGCTGTGCTATTGGGGAAGATCAGCAGCCAAACGTAACAAATGCATGTTATTGCTAGTTAAAATGAGAAATGGCTAATACCCCAGAGATTGAGGTCATGTGCATGGTTCTCCCTCTGCCATCATTTCATCCTCAAAACAACCATGTGTGAGAGGTTTTGAGTAGCTTGGGGTCACTCAGTCGGCTTTGTAAGATGAACCCAAGGCTATGTGCAGGTCAGTTCTGTGTCCAGGGCAGCTGTCTTCCAGCTCCATCTGGTACACAAGCTGAGACCCTACCTACCTGCAGACTGTCTCGCCAGAGTGGTGCATGTTCTAGTTATCTCCTGCTTGGACTACAGCAATGCGCTCTACGTGGGGCTACCTTTGAAGGTGACTCGGAAACTAATCCAGAATGTGGCAGCTGGACTGGTGACTGGGAGTGGCCGCCGAGATGACATAACACCAGTCCTGAAAGACCTACATTGGTCCCAGTACATTTCAAAGCACAATTCAAAGTGTTGGTGCTGACCTTGAAAGCCCTAAACGGCCTCGGCTCAGTATACCCGAAGGAGCGTCTCCACCCCCATCGTTCTGCCCGGACACTGAGGTCCAGCACCGAGGGCCTTCTGGCAGTTCCCTCGCTGCGAGAAGCAAAGTTACAGGGAACCAGGCAGAAGGCCTTCTTGGTGGTGGTTCCTGCCTTGTGGAATGCCCTCCCACCAGATATCAAAGAAATAAACAACTATCTGACTTTTATAAGACATCTGAAGGCAGCCCTGTTTAGGGAAGTTTTTAATGTTTGAAGTTTTATTCTGTTTTTAATGTTCTGTTGAAAGCCGCGGGTTTCACCGTTTACTGTCTGCTGTTACAGCTCGGTCTCTCCCACAAACGCGAGACTATGGCTGTTAATTATTTCAGATTTATTGCTAAAACAACAAACTAGGACGGAGCTCCTCTACTCATCCTCCTCCCCGTTTCCGTTTTTTGTTTAACCTGTAAAGCACATTTCAAGCTCACCCTTTCCCTCAAAGAATTCTGGAGATGGCAGTTTGCTAAAGGATGTTGCTTGCAACATAGTCTCCCCAATCAAATGCTCTCCCTTCTACACTCCATTAGTATGAGGTGGGGCCGAGGAGTGGTTTGTGGCAGAGGCAAGGCATGTTCCCTGCAGCAGAAGTCTTAGTTAAACGAGACTGTATTTCCACCCTCATTCCATCCACTCATGGCTTCTAAATGTTTCAACATGGAAAGTGGGGAGTAAATAGACAGTGCCTCTAGTGGGGCAGTGAGCAAGTGACATGAAGAAGGCCCATTCCTCCCACGAAGTCCTGAGATTGCCTGGCTCAGCCTCTTGAAGAACCACCATTCAATGCATGGAGTAGTTTTTTCTGTAACCCTTGCACCCAGGGCTAGCCCAAAGTGGTGGCAGATCTCCTAGTACTGATTTCCTGTTCTTCATTCACACATTTTTCCCGGGTGTGTGTGTGCGTGCGTGCCATTTTGTAGTTTGCCTCAGGTGCCGAAATACCTTGGGCAGGCCCTTCCTACACCAACTGATGCTGCTGGGCTACAACTGCCATCCATCCCATCCATATAATTTCATTTATTTATGCATTTATTTTGCTTATTCATTTATGTGCTGAATCAAAACAATAACACAGATGGCAAGGTGAGCTTGCAGTTAATGTTTACTTATTTGCAGCTATTAAAAAGTACTTTACAACCTAAAGTTACAGAATTGTGCACAGTAAACAAAGTGAAATAAACAACAGAAGTAAAGGCAATGATTGTGATCATTATTCCATAAAGGAAAAGCCTTCTTAAAACAGGATTGCCTTGGTCTTGAATTGGTCTTAGAAATTATGGGCATAGCCAAGGGGCCAAATAAATCATACAGCAACAATGAAACCAAAGGTTCCTGCAGAAACTATTGCAGACTGAGGATTAAGTTTCGTATTTCTTCTCGCTTATTTTCCACTCTTGAGTCAGGAAACCAGTCTGTTAAATTCATTGGTGTGTCGAAGCTTAGAATGGGAGTCTCAAAAAAGCTCTCCGCATATTGTAGCACATAAATTCCGCAATCGCTATTGTTGTTTTGTTGTGGCACTTCCAGGTATAAACATCTCACAACATGTTCAGAGAAACTTCTTTTGGTACCTCTCCTGACTTCCCACTCTAACTCCAGCCATTCCTGAAGTATTTGGAAAATATGTGATGGGTAGGGGCCCCTAAATGAATTCATGAGCAGAATACAAGGCTGTTTGCAAATAGCAGAAAATTTAACTTTCTTAGAGTATGGATTGCGCTCGTATACAGGCTTCATTAAGCCTGGGAAACAGATAACAGCTAAGATCCAATGTTCATCTTCATTGATGGGAACAAAAACAAAATCTTTTTCAAAGATATCAACATCTTGTGTCCATCCTTTCACTCGCCTTTGCCATTGCTGCTCAATTGTGAGTTGTGAGGTCTCTGGAAAATTTCTACTCTCCTTCTCACTAAGGAATGTGTAAAAAAAGCAACTGAACACATGAGTTCTTTCAGCATCTTCTTTTTTCAATTTTTCAAGCACCAGATATTTCAAATAAAAATCAATGATTGCGTCGTTTAAATATTCCCCTTCATCTAAGCACTCAAGATCCTTATTGGTCACAACAATACCTCCCATTGCAGGAGGTGGGGGATAAACGATTCTCTGTGCAGAGTCTGACTCAGATTCATCATCACTGTCATCAAGGACCTGGGACTGTGTTTTATTCTGCAGCTGCCTTTTGGATTTCGGGATGTGTTTTGTTTTGTTTTCTCTAGAGGTGTCTTCAAGGGGTTTTCGAAAGGCCTCAAGCACACTATTTACTTTTTTAGACGTCATTTTCACACAGAAATCAGGAATGTTGTTTCTATCACCAATATTAGCGATCATTGCTTCAATTATTAAATGTGTATCAGGATCATAGCAGAAATCAACAATTAAAATGATTTCTCGTTTTTTAGGATTTGTGGCATTACGGCATTTCCAGACATTGGCTTCCTTCCTGTTCCACTTCATTTGGGATTCCAGTTTTTGATAGGCAGCAGCTGTAGTTCGCAGGAAAGATACAAATTGGTTGCGTGCAAATCCATATGTCCACTTGGTAATTTCAGCTGCCTTTAAATGAATACCCCTAGGGCCCTTTTCCAGGTTTATCTTGATAGAATTGAAAGAAAAAATTACAGTCTCCACCAAAGTTCTTTTTAGGGCTCCTACTATTATCTTTCCACAATCCAGCTTATCATGTTCGTAGGACTTCTGATGTAAAGGTTCAACATCTGTTTTTTTGGAGAGAGCTTTGCGATGCTTTACTTGAGCCTTCGACACACGTTTGTCATGTGGTCTTTTCCTGCTAGCTGTTCTTGATTTTTCAGTTCTGTTACTCCTGCCAGCCTTATCTTCCTCTTCACCACCACTGAATATGGAGGTCTGATCATTTAGTTTGGATGCAGTTGCCCCCCTGCAGTTGTCTTCTGGTGCTTTTGTAGTGCGTGGGCAAACTGTGGAGCGGGTCTTCTTAATGTTAGGAGGACATTGTTTTCTTTGTGCTGCTGTTTTCACAACAGTTGTTTTTGTGTGAGTGCCAGGATGACAGCTGGCCTGTTCTACTGTTGCAGAGCAAGGAGCATTCTGAACATTTTCACTTCTTTTCTTCTTTCGTTTCAGCATGGCGGGTCCAATCAAAGAAGCGCCTCTGGCACCTATTGGGAAAACATCACTTTTTAAAATCACCATTTGGACAGAAAGTTCCCCCACTCACTCACACATTGGCTTTATCTTTCTCCCACCATTGTTCCTTTCCTTGCTTGCTGCACCTGAGGCTGACTTAGCACTCAAGGAGAGGGCAGTAAGTGATGGTGGATGGAAACAGAAATGGCCCCTGCTCAACTCTCCCTCACAAACCAGTTACCAAATTGGGCCTGTAATGGAGGGGGGCAAGGGGTGTAGGAAGGGGTGGGTGGGAGCGGAACGCCCCGGGTGACATTCAGTGCACCACCCGCCCATGGCTCCCAATCCTACCCCAAGCCGTTGGGGGAAGAGGGGGAGCTGCGCCGCTTTGCTGGCAGCATCCCCCTCCCCCTTCATTTCGACAGCTTGGGAGAGGCTTGGGAGTCGTGGGCAGGCGGTGCACCGAATTTCCGCCATGGGCGGCTCGCTATGCCCTCGGCTGCAGGGCGCACGCACCACTCTAGGCACCAGAGCAGCTGTCCCGCATCTGGGAGCACACCCTCCGCACCACCTGCCCTGGGCAACACAGGCATATGCTCTGCCGCTGGGGCGGGGCGGGGGGAGAAGGTGGAGCAGATGAGAAGCATCAGCTCCCTTCCTCCCCAGCCTGCCTTCCCTTATCGCGTCCAACGTCAACAACAGCCCTGCAAGTTGTCCCAAAGAGACCCGAGAAGGAGTCCAGGGCAGACATGCTGGCTCCCTTTTTCTGGCTGCTTTGCTGCCCGGCACCTAAAGGCAGGGGTGCAGGGATGTAGCGTGGGTTTCTGGCACCTGGGGCGGGCCAGCTGCTGACACTGCCAAAGCGCCCCCTGGAGCCAAGTGGGGGTGCACCACGCTACCTGCCTGCCCCTGCTGGGGGTTGTTCAGCCAACTGCCATGGGCCTTGGTGGGCAAATCTTCCCAATGCCCACAGGGAGGAGTGCCGGGCTGGGCCATGCCGGGGGCATCCCTTGCCCACCTCCCTCCCTCCATGACCGCTCACCGTGGGCCTGGGCTGCTCTTCCACCTTTGCCATGGTGGGATAATAATAATAATAATAATAATAATAATAATAATAATAATAATAATAATTTTTATTTATATCCCGCCCTCCCCAGCGAGGCCAGGCTCAGGGCAGCTAATATCAAAATATATAATACTGTACACTAAAACATTGTCAAACAATTGATTAAAATACAGCTTAAAATTACATTAAAAGCAAAATAGAAGCATATGGCAACCCACGAATTATAACTGTGGGGTTGTGCCCCTCAGAATTTTGCCCCCAGGGCCATGCCCCCCTTCCCAATGCTAGAAAGAATCCACTTGACCAGTTGCCAAGTCACCAGAGCAATAAATAAATACGTTTTGCCACTTTGTACAGCTAGATTCTGCGCACTCACTCAACACAACCCTTGACTGCACAATCCCTGCTGTGTTTGGCTCACGTTTCTGGTGAAGTCCAGTGGGTGCCCTGCAAGAATATAAAATACAGCCCTGAGATTGATCTGCTAACCCCTGAGGCATAACCCTGGCTCTTAACCAAAGCTTTGCCCTCAGACTTAACCCCAACAGCTCCAGATGTTGTTGGACCACAATTCCCATCAACCCTGGCCAATGGCTTTGCCTGCTAGGGCTGCTGTGAGTTGTAATTCAACAACACCTTTCACCCAAATAAAATTGTAGCAATTACTTCAATGTCATACCCTGAGCTTCATGTAGGGTTGCCCTATTTCAAAAAGTGAAAATCCGAACACAAAAGGTTGTTGAGCCAAAAATCAACACTTCCAAGATGGGCTCAATATGGCTGGGTTTCCCCAGACACTTTTTGAAAATTCTGCATGGATGCCGATTTTGGCAGACAAATCCTGGCTATGTCTGGGAAATTCCAGGTGTATGGCAGCCCTTCTTCATGGCTGAGTGAGGATTGGAACACAAAGACCCACCCCAACCCCACAGCATGCATATGCAAAACAAATTGATCAGTACTAATACTAATGAATAAATTACCTCCATTAGTAAAACATTCTGGTGTGTCTGCAGGATAGCAGCCCAAGCACCTCTGTGTCAAGAAGCTTCAAGAATTTCCTTCCTTAGAAGTAATAGCGGTTAAAAAGGCTAATAGAGAAAATGAATGGCCAACATACCAGGATCTAGTAACGAGAGAGCATGGTAAAGTGAAACTAAGATCATATGAAGAGATAAAAACCTTTTGCAATAGCTGGTTACAATATTATCAGATAGCACACATCTTTAGCCAAGACAAGAAAATAGGATTTGAACAAAAAACCTCAAAACTGCAAAGTGAACTTATTCAACCAAGCAAGAAAATCATCTCTAGAATGTATAATTTACTTCTTGAATGGGAAATGAAAGATGAGATTATAAAATAAATGACCATTAAAGGGTCGCAAGATATAGGCCAGACAATCCAGCTGAAAAGATGGGAAAGGTTGTGGGAAACAGATATAAATTTTACAGCTTGCTATCTAGCAAAAGAAGGGACGCGGGTGGCGCTGTGGGTTAAACCACAGATCAGAAGGTCGGCAGTTCGAATCCCCTCGACGGGGTGAGCTCCCGTTGCTCGGTCCCTGCTCCTGCCAACCTAGTAGTTTGAAAGCTTGTCAAAGTGCAAGTAGATAAATAGGTACAGCTCCGGCGGGAAGGTAAACGGTGTTTCCGTGTGCTGCTCTGGTTCTCCAGAAGCGGCTTAGTCATGCTGGCCACATGACCCGGAAGCTGTACGCTGGCTCCCTCGGCCAATAAAGCGAGATGAGCGCCGCAACCCCAGAGTCAGCCACGACTGGCCCTAACGGTCAGGGGTCCCTTTACCCTTTATCTAGTAAAAGAAAATATAATTAAAATGTGTTATGGATATCTCACCCCAGTAAAATTAGCAAAAATTTATAAAAAGCACCCAAATCTCTGCAAGAAAGTGCAAGAAAGAGGTGGGGACATTATACCCTATGTGGTGGGGGTGTAAGGGGGTAAGACAATTTTGGAACGAGATACATGAGGAGATCAAAAAGATCCTCAGGAGCTCTATTTCAAAAAACAACAACCCCCAGAGTCATACTTACTGAGTTTATTAACAAACGACATACCCAAGGACAAAAGGAATATATTTTTGTATATAACTGCAGCTGCAAGAATACTTATGGCAAAATATTGGAAAACAGAAAAAGTACCACAAAAGACAGAATGGCAAGTTAAGATTTGTGAGTTTGCCGAGATGGCAAAAATGACAGCATCCATCAGGGGCTTCTCCAATCAAAAATTCTACACAGAATGGGAATGCATAGGGGAATACCTGAAGAAATATGGTGTTAAAGTAGAACTCTTAATAGGCAATTGTTAAGCGTGTAAGGAAAAAAGAAGTAATTATAATTTATCAGTTTTCATTCTATTTTGTTAAAGCAACTAGGGGGAAAAATATTACGATGGGAAAGATCTCGCACAGGTGAAGGGAAGCAGTGGGGAAGAGGGGAGGCTTAGGCTGAATTCGGGAAATAAAATAATATATGGGACAGCAAAGGATATAATAGATTCTTATAGAATAGTAATATATTGTAACCAGAATAGAAGTTCAAAAGGGGAAATAAATGTATTTTTAGTATTTTCATTATTGTAATAGTTATTATTATTTCTTATCGGTAGAAGGCAATGTTAATTTAGGCTTCTTCGTGTTGCTGTCTGTATAATTTTCTTAAGTCAGTTAAAAAAAAGAAAAAGAATTTCCTTCCCCACGAAACTCAACAACATTTTTACAAAGGCTCCAATTTTACAAAGGCTCCCACTCAGGCGGAAATAACCAGCTGCACAATTAAAAGATGCCAGGGAGGGGACCTCACCTGGCTTTACATGTGAAAAAGGTCTAGTGGTCTTGATATACCACACACACACAGCTTTCAACCAAAGCCTTTTGAGAGGCAGGGTCAAGATCCAAGAGCTTCCCACCAGCACGAGAATGGACTAACCCCCCCTCTCCTAAGATGGCTATGGGTGAGATTTCTGCCTTGCAGGGGATTGCCCCTGAGGGTCCCTTCCAATTTGACAATTCTATGATTCTATGCAAGCCAGCTGTTCCACAAGCTATGGTTTTGTTTTGCTTTTTAAAAAGTTATTTCTCTCGTCTCTAAGCTCCCCACCTCACATATCAGCAGAAGCCCCCAGAATTATCTCTCTCTGCTCATAACCTATGCATTCCAGTACTTCAAGGAAAACACAATTTCAGCACATGGCTCCAGTTTCTACTTATCCCCATTTGGGGAAAATAGTACTTTCTCCGTCCTGCCACCCCCACTTTAACAATAATAACAAAAATATTTACAAGGGGGGGGGGAGGTTAGATGTTCCAGTTTCCAATGGCCCCGTGGTCCCAAGTGAAATAAAGCCTAGTTTGCTTACCTCAGTCAAGAAACGTGTGGAGACACCTTCTCTCAAGAAAGAAAATGGTAATATTCCACATCCACTTTCCGGAAGGAGAATACTCGATTCAGCCGGGTTGGTGTTTGTTCCCAAGGCACCCAAGGACTGTTTAGGCTAACCTTCACAACTGCCTGTTTTCTGCTTTAGCTGCTGATATGAGGAAGGCCCAGGAAGAATTTTGACCTTGAGGTGAACGCGGGAGGATGTAGGCGTTCTGATAGGCTCAAATACACCACCAGCTGCAATTATTTGAAACTGTTTTTTTGCAATGTTTGAGCTGCCCATTTCTCTTAAAATATTAATTTAAACTGATAGACTGAAGATGAATGCCAGAGTAACTACCATTACCATTACAATATGATGCACAATTGTTTTGTTTATTTTATTTATTTCATAAAATCTACAACCCTGCTTTAAAACATGAAAAAGTTTACCCCAACTTTCTAAACATCCTGGCTGGCTTCTTTAAACAGGGGTTCAGGACAGCTGTTTGCCCAACAGCTGTCTTGAATCCCTGGCCTACCTGGCAGCAAGTCAGTATGCCAAGTCTAAAGCTCAAAGTCTGAGGGTCAATCCAAGCAGCAAATTTCAAAGACCAGCAGTCAGTATACAGAGTCCAATGCAAAGCCACGGTCCCAGGCCCAGGGGCATCCCAGTCAAGGTCCATCAACATGGGTAGTTGAGCAGACCCAGCAACACAGTTCTGCTTCAAGGGGCGCTGACTTGCCCCCCACATTGAGGGGGCCTGGTCATGTGAAGCCCATCACATGATGGTCACCCATCAGGGGGGGGGCATGGAGGACAAAAATTGCCCTATGGCTTCCTGCCCCCACCTGGGAGGCCAATGCTGGCCTGTCGGAAGCATGGAGCGCCTGGTGGCAGTGGGAGATGATGGCCCTCCTGCCAAGAAATATTGAGGGGCTGCAGTCCCTTCCATCCTCTATAGTTGGCACCCCTGCCTGTCCCTTTTAAGTCTTGCATGCCGATTGGCTTCATGAGGCATGCAACCCCTGCCTCAGCCTCCTGGAGCGCCCCTCCCGCTGCTCCCTATGCCTCAGAGCCTACCATGTTTGTGGAGACAGGGGGCCGCTGGCTCTGGCTCTGGGTTCTGCTGCTGTTCCTGTGCACCACCCACCATCCCTTCATTATTCTCCATCACCCCATGGGCAGTGCTTTTTTCTGAGGGGACGCAGGGGTACGCATACCCTAAACATTTTGTGAATCTACGTTTGGCCTCATTGAGGGGCAGTATTTCAATATTAGGAAAATAAGAGTACCCCTAATTGTTTTTAAAGGAAAAAAGCACTGCCCATGAGTACTTCCTACACCCACCTCTCCTTCCCCATCTCCAGCCTGCCCTGGTGTGTCCCAGTCTCAGCTACACCCTCACTGGGATCCTCTTCCTCCTCGTATTCCCCCCTGTTGCCATGACAGCAGCCAACTAGGAAACCAGTGCAGATATAAGTATAGGTGTTACATGTTAACAAGGCCTCTTTCCTGTCAGCAATCATGCAGTAGCATTGGCTGCAGCTTCCAGATCAAGTGCGAAGGAAGCCCTACACAGAGGGCATTGCAGTAAGGGTCATTCCACACCAAATCACCTGATTTTAATACTGGACTGTGCTCTCACGACTCAGATTTTCTTTATAATTTTTTAATGTGTGGATACCAAGAGATAACCTCAAATTAATTTTTTGGTCCAAAATTGAGTGCAGGAGAATTTGTAAATTTTTCACAAAATTTTTTTAGTTACTTTTGGACAAGTTTAAATCCTGAAATAACTCACACATTCGTGAGAATAGTTAAAATTGTACCCTCTTATGTTACAATGTCATCTGGTAGATTCTAAACATTAAGTTTTATTGATTATTTAATAAAAACAAAATAGGTCTCAGAGCCCTTGTTCATTTTATTGTGTAAAACACTACTGCATGCAAAATTCAATGCAACCTTAACACATATGAGAACCGGGCCCAAACTAACAAAATGAATTCAAATGGGACAAATGTCAGGTTCTGCGCTTAGGCAGGGAGAACCAGATGCACATTTATAAGATGGGGACACCTGGATTCACATGAGTCAGCCGTGTGAAACATAGCAAAAGAAAAAGGAAAAAAGCTAATGCTGTTCTAGACTGCATCAACAGGTCTAGTGTCCAGGAGAGTTGCAGCACCACTCTTTTCTGCCTTGGTCAGACCACACTTGGAATACTGTGTCCAATTCTGGGCACCACAATTTAAGAAGGATGTTGAGAAACTGGAAAGTTTGCAGAGGAAGGCAAGGGCCTGGAAACTAAGCCTTGAGAGAGTTGGGTATGTTTAGTCTGGAAAAGAGGACACTGAGAGGAAATATGATAACAAGGGTTGTCACATGGAGGATGGAGTGAGGCTGCATTCTCCTGCATTCTCCTGTGGGGGTGGGGAAACTAAACCAATGGCGTTGTTACAAGAAAGGAGATTCCACTAAGCATCAGAAAGAACTTTATTATGATAACAGTTCTTTGGCAGTGGAACGGTCTCCCTTGGGAGGTGGCAGGCTCTCCTTCTTTGGAGTTTTCTCAGCAGAGGTTGGGAGGCCTCTGTCATGGATGCTTGAGCTGAGATTCCTGCCTTGCAGGGGGTTGGACTAGATGACCCTCGGACCCTTTCCAACTCTACAGTTCTGTGACATCAAAATTAAACAGATAACCAACATGGAGTGAAGGAGATGTGACCCACATCAGACCCACAGTACACCAGAGTGTATTGTATGCTTTGTAGGTGCTGACCTGCCTTTTGCTTCATTGTTTGTGTCATTAATAATATCACACCAAACCGGATATAAAATTGTTGTGTTTCTTTTTTCCTCTTGCCACTTTTAATTTTTATGTCAACAAGTTTTTTCTAACAATTCTGCCCACCAGACAAAACTGTGCCGTTAGTCCATATTTAACAACTAAGGATCTCCGTGTTCTAGCAGTAGTGGTTCCCATCTTCCCTGGCCATTGACCACACTTGCTGGGAGTTGCAGTAGCTGAGCAGCATCTGGTGGCCCATAGGTATGCCTACGTCTGCTATACTTGCTTAATGAGCAACAAGCCCCAGAGATTCCGTGGAAGTTACTCCTGAGGAGACATGCTGAGGGTTGCTCTGTCAAGCTCTGCACTCCAAGTTCTCCAAGCAGCCTGCCTTTCCGTCATTCAGGATGTGAGTGGAGCTTTCAGCTGTAGATGCAGCATGCTTTGTTTCTCTTGCTTGCTTCTATTGACCTGTTTATCAGAAGGAGAATTTCTCCACAGCATCACACACACACACACACACACACACACACACACACACACAGGCACAAACATTCCCTTTTGTTTAATCCACATGATTGATCTACTTTTGGCAACTGTGATGGCCTGGGAATCTGATTCGGAGGCTGGACCGGAGGAATCCCAGCCTGCACAGGAGTCCCCGCTTCCAGGGCCGGCTGAGCCGGGCAGGGCCTTGAATCTGAAGTGCTTGCACCTGTGCCGGATCCTCTGGAGCAGACACCAGCTGAATCCGCTCTGGCTCCTGAGGTGATGGAGGACCCATTGCCTGCAGGTGCTCCACTCTCAGCCCTGTCAAGGGAAGGTGAGGTTGCATCTGGGTCCAGTGACCCTCCAGCCTCTCCTGAGCTGCAGAGGCTCAGGGCAGAGAGGCGGAGGGAACTGGTTTCTCTCAGGAGGAATGCTCGCCTTGAGGCCAGGAGAGGCGCGTCACCTGGGGGCCGGGACCGCCCCTGGCCTCAGAGATGATAAAGGCCAGTCAGCCCGGTCCCAGGTTGCGGGAGCAACGACGTTGGAAACCTGTTTCTGCCAGCACCCAGACCTGTCTTTCTGGAGTTCCCGACCACGCCCGGCTTTTGCTTTGAACCCTGCTTCCCCCTTGGTGGACAGTCTCCAGACCCTCGGCCTAGGACCAGACTTTGACCACGCCTCACGGTAACCCCCCCCGGGACCAGCACAGCAACAAAATAACCTTCATTCTCAGCTATGCCAGCCGCCATCAGCTAAAAATTAGTTGGGTTTACAGCAAAATGTTGCCAAATGTAACACAATTATTATTATTTTTTAAAAAAGGTTGCCTAGTGGGATCCTGGAAATGACAAGCCAGTTAGCTTGCCATGTGTCCCTGGAAAATGGGTAGAAATTATTGATAAAGATAAAAATAACCAAACACATAGAAAAACATGCCCTGCTGAAGTGGAGCCAGCATGGCTTCTGTATGGGACGTCTGTCGCACAAACCTATTGGAATTATTTGAGAATGCTAACAAGCATATAGATAGATGTGATCTGGTTGACCTGCTGTACTTTTGAAAAGCTTTTGTCAAAGTACCACACCAAAGAGTAAGTTTAGCAATGAAGGAATAAGAGAAGAGATCCTCTTGTGGATCAGGAATTGGATGAGTTGTAAGACGCATAGAGCAAGAATAAATGGACAGTTCTCTGGATGAACAGATGGAGAAAGCGAAGTCCCACAAGGAAATTTATTCGGACCTCTGCTATTTAACTTCTTCCTAAAGGATCTAGAGCAGTGGTTCTCAAAGAATGTGGCACACCAGTGTGGTGTGCCACAAGAGGATGGCAAGTACAGTCATACCTCGGGTTGAATGTTCTTCAGGTTGAGCGCTTTCGGGTTGCGCTCCACGGCAACCTGAAAGTAACGGAGCACGTTATTTCCGGGTTTTGCCATTCGCGCATGCGCTCAAAATGATGTCACACGCATGCGCAGAAGTGACAAAATGTGACCCGCGCATGCGCAGATGCGCCGTCGCATCTTATGTTCTGTTCAGGATGTGAACGGGGCTCCGGAATGGATCCCGTTCGCATCCTGAGGTACTGCTGTATAGCAAGAAGATCCAAAGACAGTCAATATTATATTTTGGGAATGATTAATGTTTTTATGTAGCTGCATTGTTTTATACAGTTGTACCTTGGTTCTCAAATGCAATCCATTCCGAAAACATTTGAAAACCAAGGCGTGACTTCCAATTGGCTGCAGGAGCTTCCTGCACTCCACCGGAAGCTGCGGAACACTCATTTCCGGGTTTGTGGCATTCAGGAGCCAAAACATTCGAGTCACAAGGCGTTTAAGAACCAAGGTATGACTGTACTTTTTGGATACTACAAAGTTATGTTCTGTGTTATAAATCAAGCACTGCTAGGAGTTTTTTTTGCTTGTTTGTCCACCTTTGATCCCCACCTGCTCTCAGCTCTTACCTGAGGCTCCAAGAAGTTGCCAGCATGCGACAGCAGCCATGGTGAACCCAGGAACAGCTTCAACGGGCTGGTTAAACCAGGTGAGGCTAGACAATAGGTCTCAAGCCCTCAGTGGGTTAGGGTCTCGTAAATCCCCTGCATGCAAATGTTCTGGTGGGTGGAGCAGATGAGACTAAGTGGGTCAAGAAGGCAGTTTCTGCATGTGGTGTAGAAAGAAGTGAGGTGCAATTGGGGTTCATTCACCTGAGAAGGGAGCCCATATTGGAGAAGCAAAATTCTGATTCTAAACCTCCTTTGCCTTGCAGGAGAAAAAATAAAAGGGCTAAGGAACATGGACATAGTCAGCTTTTTGTTGACGGGGCAGGCCTTTTGTTATGGGGGGGCAGAACCTCTGTTTCCTATGTATTTTAATTTTTATTGATTTTGGGCAGGGCAGTTGCCCCTCCTTGCTCCCCCTACACAAATCTGGAGTGTCTGTTGGATGGCGCCTTGTACACCTCCTTCCAGCAACTCCTGCAGCCAAGCTGGGGCCAGACGTTTTGCTTTTGTTTTCTTTGGACCACATAAGTGAGGCTGAGAGGGGAATCTTGGTGTCTGGGCAGCCTGGACGACTGGGCAGTCATCTGGGCTTGCACTTTGGGGAGGTCACTTTGGTGTTGCTGGTGCAGCAGTTTGATCTTACCCTGGAGACGCACTCTATTGCCTCTTGAGGCAGATGCCAACAACTGACAACTCTCTATTGCTAATAGCTGTATGAACATCTCTTTACCCAGGTATTTGGCCAAATTATAAATTTTTAACTGTTTTCCTCATCCCTGTTTAGCTTAATTTGCCTTTGTCATTGAAATTCTACTCAATATTGATCCAAAGCAGAACTCCAATGCATAGTTGGCAGAGTAACAAGTTAAACACCAGAGGCAATTGTAATTCATCCAGCAGAGCTTTACTGCTACTGAAGGCAAATGAGCATAATGGTCACAAATCCAATACATTCAGGATTGGCACTGTCCATAAGAAATCCAGTTGAAGGGGACTTAACTTAAACTTACAATAACTTATAGTAAGACTAAACCATAACACTATATACAAAAATACCACACCAGAAGGAAGAGAGATAGAAAGTGAAACCCAGGATTCTTCTGGCCTTACTTTTATAGTCAGAATGACTTTGAGGGAAGAGATAAGAGACACAGTTTAAGCCAGCTGTACTTAGCTTCTCTGAAACATCAAACATTCTCTTAAACCCAAACATCAGGAACCTTCAGCTTCTTTTACACAGAAAGAACCCTCTTGAATTTATTAGAATAGAATCTACACATCAGATCAATTCTTTCTGCACTAAGAAATGCAAACTGACAGTTGTTAATATGTTGGTGTAGTTTATTGGATTTGATTTGATGGATTCTCCTGCGCCTAGAAATCATAACACCAATGGAAGAAAGTATGAAACAAGTAGAAGTGTGGGTGAGCCCTGTTTCTGTATGCAGCGGCATTGGCAGAAATATTTTCCTCTGTGCACTGACTGTCACAACTGAGCTAATCACCATAGCACAGCCTGCACTCACAGATGGTTAAACACAAGAAACTCTTGAACACCTGCCAACTTATCACATAACGGTGTCATTTCCTGGACATGAATCAGTTGTTCATGTGCATGGAAAACTTCCGCTGCCTATTGGCCTATTGGTATTTCTGGCCACTGAAATGCTTTCTGTTGTTTGCCTAATTGACACTTGCACCCATTCTCACCTCTCACTAACATCCAGGTAGAGGTCAGCCCTGTTTGTCCCACAAAGTGCAGAGGAGAAACTGAGTCTCCTCCCAGGTGGAACAATCTAAACTAATAAACTCTGGGGTAAATCATGCTGGCTGAACTTGCCCCAGGGAAACAATACTTAAGGAGCTGATGTAAATGTTCACTTGTTTTAGTATTTTAGCTTTTCGACTGTTTTAAACTATTGTAACTTTTAATTTATTGCTTTATGTTTTTGTGAACTGATTCAGATTTCCCCCCTTCTTTTTCTTACAACAAAGCTATGCATATATTTTATGAAATAAACAAATAAAGTGGTCCATCACTTACAGCGCTCTTGTTGCCAGTGTAACCCGCTAGGTGACCAGGTCATGTGACCCAGCTGAACAGAATAGGAACAGGTCTCCCACTCCCCTATCCCTGCCAATCCAGGACTTAACCTGGCCCTGGCTCAGCCAGGGTAGAGGACAAGCATTGGTGTTTCTCTGGCCTTTGGTAGCATAGTTCCAGTTGAGCCCACACTCAGCCAGAGATCTGCCTACTCCAAAATCTGCTCATTCTGGTGGCTCTTGAGTTTGGATTTTCCCCTAAGTCCTCCTTAGCTAAATCTGGCCTTGGATAAGAGCAATAGCATTCCTGCTGAATATAAGTGGAATGGCACACGATTTATTTGGATGACGTCTCAGGTTCAGTTCCTGGTGCCTCAATTAAGTGGCTAGATTAGCAGGGAGAAGTTATCCACTATGGACCTTGGCTCTGATTCATCAGGGCTCTTATTAAGATGTTGAGATGTTCACCCAAGTAGTCTAGACCTGTCGCTCTGTTGGTTGAGGAAAGCCACTGTCAAAAAGAAAGAAAGAAAAAAGACCAAACCAATTGTGGATAAAAAGGTCTTTTATGCCAGGTTAATGGGTCATATACAACTGCTGTTGCACCTCTGAAATTAAGTGCTGCTAGGAAAATTGTTGCTTATATGCTAATACCCATCATTATTACATCCATCCCAATTAATGCCTTGCATACAAATTCCCGGTACATTACATATTGCTCTGCAATATGTAAGACTGGCTGTGAAACTTCAACCAGGCAGTAAGATAAGCTCCCAACCTTATTTTAGGTCTGTTTGGAAAATGGGACATGCTGAGCAACAAACTCCTTTTAACCTCTGACCTGAGTTCTTGGCTGAGTGGGGATTTATTTGAACCTAGGTCTTTTGGGTTTCTGCTCAACATTCCAACTCAGCCTTCCCCATACATGGTACCCTTCAATTGTTGTTGGACTTGAATTTCATCATTGCTATGGAAGTTGGAATCCAGCAACATCTTGAGAGGACCAGGTTGTAGAAGACTGCTCTAACCACTACAAACCATTGCCACTATGTTGTGAAGGTTGGCTCTCTTGCTTGAGTTCTGAAAGTACTGTCTTTCCAATAACAGGTGGCCTGAACCATGTGTCACTGGCAGTTCTGTCTTGTAGCTCAGGCTGAAGAAATATGAATTTCGATTCCTTCACACTATTATTCTATGACAGGGGTTCCCCAAACCGTAGTCCATGGAACCAGTAGTTTGTGAGCTTCATTCATGTCTGGATTTATGGTTGATGGCACATCGATTGAGTTACAAATTCATGTTTATTTTCTAGTTGTTGGTCTCCATCTGTCTAGGGAGACAGCAGAGGAGTGTGCCTTTGGGGGTGAAGTCAAATTGTTGGAAGGTTGCAGCGCCTGCTGTGGTTGTAGAGACAGATGCGGGAGAGACATGTTTTGTTGCAGCTGAGGCAGATGAAGGCATCCAGTTGTGCTACTGCAGATGCACCAGGGCCTTTCTCCTATCTGCACTCCTCCCAAAGGTCATCCCTCTTCTGGTCACTGCTGTGGATACATGCCTGTCTGTCACCAGGCACTGTGATCATCTGTTGTTTTTCCAATTGTGTTTTTATTGCTTATTTAATTTTTCATGTAGAATTCAGATTTTAATACAAATGTAAGAGAAAAAGCAGCTATAAAAATACAATTAAAAATCACACATCTACAGTGAATTACAACTGCTTTAACAGGCAGAAAAATCATTTAAGTGTGTCGCCAAGATTTTCAGCAATTTTTTCCAATGCTCAGACCTAGCAGGGCAGCAGTTGAAGAAGGAGCAAAAAAGGTTTTCTTGTGTGTTTCTTTGTGGCTGATTAGCTGTTCTCCCTGTGCAAAGGTCAGAGGGGGCAGTTGAGGAAGGTGATTAGCTGTGGGAGGAGTTTATCAGAGGTAGCAGCGCGCGCAGTCTGATCCATCTTTTAGATTTAGGGGCGCTAGTCTCAAACGTTTGTTGGGGGAGACCTAGGTTTTTTTGTGGGGGGAGTTATTTGTCCTGTCTTCACGCTTTTTATGATGGAGGACCGCTGTAGCCACCCCAACGACGTTCTCAAGATGGAGGGGGAGGGAACAGCTGCAGTCGCCTGCGGTTCCTGCGCAATGTTTGCCATCTTGCCAAAGGTTGCAGGCAGCTTTACCTGCAGCAATTGCATGTTGATTGCCCTCTTAAAAGACAAAGTTCAGCAACTGGAGGAACGTGTAGCTACGCTCCAAAGAATTAGAGATCTGGAGCTCTTCTTGGAAGCAACAGAGCACACCGTCTCCACCAAGGAGGAGACAGGGGACTCCCCTGAGAAGGAGGCTAGTTCATCAACACAGGAGCCAGATATATGGAGAAACGTGACTCAAAGAAGTAGGAGGCCCAGGGTTCGTTCTGATAGTTTAGAAATACACAATCGCTTTGAGGTCCTCTCCCCTAGCATGGAAGACGAAGAGCAGACTCCATTTGAGGATCTCTCCCTCATTTCAGTCGATCAGGTATATGAAGACGAGCAGCAAAGTCAGTCCTCAGGGAATGTGCAGGCGACCTTGGAACGGACAGCTCATGGAAGAACCCCGACCAAACCTAAGAGGAGGCGTGTAGTGGTGATAGGGGATTCCCTACTGAGGGGAACAGAAGCAGTAATCTGTGGGCCTGACAAGATGTCTCGGGAAGTGTGCTGTCTCCCTGGGGCTAAGATCCAAGATGTAACTGAACGACTGCAAGGAATCATAAAACCCACTGACAAATACCCCTTCCTCTTGGTTCATGTGGGAACCAATGACACTGCAAGCAATAGCTTCCAGAAGATCAAAAGAGACTATGAGGCTCTGGGCAGGAAATTGAAGCAATTAAATGCACAAATTGTCATCTCATCTGTCCTCCCAGTTGAACGACGTGGCCCAGGGAGAGAGGGAAAAATAGTGGAAGTGAACAGCTGGCTTCGCAAATGGTGTAAACAGGAACGGTTTGGATTCTTAGATCATGGACTGCAGTTTCTTGAAGATGGACTTCTGGCAAGCGATGGGCTGCACCTCACAACGGTTGGGAGAAATGTTTTTGCCAAAAATCTCAGAAACCTCATCAGGAGGGCTTTAAACTGACTAATGTGGGGGAGGGAGACAGTGCTCCTGAAGGTAGGAGTCTATCAATTGATGAAGATGATCATCCAAATGTCATAGACCAAATGGAGCAAACAGCACACAGACCTAGTGGTGGGAGGAAAAAATCCTTAAATAAGAGACATGGGGGAATGATTAATGGACTTCAATGTCTGTACACTAATGCGCAAAGCATGGGAAATAAACAAGATGAGCTTGAGCTCTTGGTACAGCAAACTAAATATGACATAATAGGCATCACTGAAACCTGGTGGGATAAGTCCCACGATTGGAATGTAATAATGGGGGGATACAATCTATTTCGGAGAAACAGACCAGACAAGAAAGGAGGAGGAGTGGCGTTATATGTCAGGGATGTGTATACCTGTGAAGAGATCCAAGATTTAGAACCTCAAAGCCAAAGTGAGAGCATTTGGGTCAAAATTAAGGGAGAGAAGAATAACAGAGATCTCATTGTGGGAGTTTACTATAGATCCCCAAGCCAAACGGAGGACATAGATGATGCCTTCCTGGAACAGATGGCCAAGCATGCAAAAGGAAGGGAGATAGTAGTAATGGGGGACTTCAATTACCCGGATATTTGTTGGATGTCAAACTCAGCCAAGAGCATAAGGTCAAACAGATTCCTCACTGGCCTTGCAGACAACTTCATTGTCTAGAAAGTGGGAGAAGCAACAAGAGGAACAGCCATTTTAGATCTGGTCCTAACCAATGTTGATGAGCTGGTTAGTGGGGTAGAAGTGGAAGGATGGGAGTTTGTTAAGAGGGAGATAGTAAAAGCACAATGTCAGGCAATACCAATGAGACGGAAACATGGAAGTATGAAACAAGGCTTGCTAGAGAGGTTAAAAGCAACAAAAAAGGCTTTTATGGGTATGTCCATAGCAAAAGGAAGAACAAAAAAACAGTGGGGTCACTCAGAGGAGAAGATGGTGAAATGCAAACAGGGGACACAGAAAGGGCTGTACTCCTCAATGCCTTCTTTGCCTCAGTCTTCTCCGATAAAGAAAACAATGCCCGACCTGAAGAATTTGGAGCAAATGATTCAGCAAAGGAAACACAGCCCAGAATAACTAAGGAGATAGTACAAGAATAATTGGCTAGTTTAGATGTATTCAAGTCTCCAGGGCCAGATGAACTGCATCCAAGAGTATTAAAAGAACTGGCAGATGTGCTCTCAGAACCACTGGCAGTCATCTTTGAGAATTCCTGGAGAACAGGCGAAGTCCTGGCAAACTGGAGGAGGGCAAATGTTGTCCCTATTTTCAAAAAGGGGAAAAGAGAGGACCCAAATAATTACCGCCCAGTCAGTCTGACATCAATACCAGGGAAGATTCTGGAGCAGATCATTAAGCAAACAGTCTGTGAGCACCTAGAAAGGAATGCTGTGATCACCAATAGTCAGCATGGATTTCTGAAAAATAAGTCATGTCAGACTAACCTGATCTCGTTTTTTGACAGAATTACAAGCCTGGTAGATGAAGGGAATGCAGTGGATATAGCCTACCTTGATTTCAGTAAGGCATTTGACAAGGTGCCCCATGATATTCTTGTAAAGAAGCTGGTAAAATGCGGTCTTGACTATGCTACCACTCAGTGGATTTGTAACTGGCTGACTGACCAAACCCAAAGGGTGCTCATCAATGGTTCCTCTTCATCCTGGAGAAGAGTGACTAGTGGGGTGCCACAGGGTTCTGTCTTGGGCCCGGTCTTATTCAACATCTTTATCAAAGACTTGGATGATGGACTCAACGGCATCCTGATCAAATTTGCAGATGACACCAAACTGGGAGGGGTGGCTAACACCCCAGAGGACAGGTTCACACTTCAAAACGACCTTGACAGATTAGAAAACTGGGCCAAAACAAACAAGATGAATTTTAACAGGGAGAAATGTAAAGTATTGCACTTGGGCAAAAAAAATGAGAGGCACAAATACAAGATGGGTGACACCTGGCTTGAGAGCAGTACATGTGAAAAGGATCTAGGAGTCTTGGTTGACCACAAACTTGACATGAGCCAACAGTGTGACGCGTCAGCTAAAAAAGCCAATGCAATTCTGGGCCTCATCAATAGGAGTATAGCATCTAGATCAAGGGAAGTAATAGTGCCACTGTATTCTGCTCTGGTCAGACCTCACCTGGAGTACTGTGTCCAGTTCTGGGCACCACAATTCAAGAAGGACACTGACAAACTGGAACGTGTCCAGAGGAGGGCAACCAAAATGGTCAAAGGCCTGGAAACGATGCCTTATGAGGAATGGCTAAGGGAGCTGGGCATGTTTAGCCTGGAGAAGAGGAGGTTAAGGGTTGATATGATAGCCATGTTCAAATATATAAAAGGATGTCACATAGAGGAGGGAGAAAGGTTGTTTCCTGCTGCTCCAGAGAAGCGGACACGGAGCAATGGAGCCAAACTACAAGAAAGAAGATTCCACCTAAACATTAGGAAGAACTTCCTGACAGTAAGAGCTGTTCGACAGTGGAATTTGCTGCCAAGGAGTGTGGTGGAGTCTCCTACTTTGGAGGTCTTTAAGCAGAGGCTTGACAACCATATGTCAGGAGTGCTCTGATGGTGTTTCCTGCTTAGCAGGGGGTTGGACTCAATGGCCCTTGTGGTCTCTTCCAACTCTATGATTCTATGATTCTATGTGGAGTTGGAAGGGACCCCAAGGGTCATCTAGTCCAACCCCCTGCAATGCAATCAACTCAGCTAAAGCAACCATGACAGATGGCCACACAACTTCTGCTTAAAAACCTACAAGGAAGAAGAGTCCACCACCTTCCATCCCACTGTCGAGCAGCTCTTACTGTCAGAAAGTTCTTCCTGCTCTTTAGTCAGAATCCCCTTTCCATTGTTTGAGTCCTCCCCTGCAGATCAGGAAAAAACAAGCTTGCTCCATCTTCCACGTGACAGTCCTTGTGATATCTGAATATGGCCATCAGCTCTCAGTCTCTTTTCCATACCTAGCTCCTTCAACTGTTCCTCATAAGGCTTACACATCTTAGCTTACTTAGCCATGCATCTGTATCTATCATGTACCTGCTGCATCCCGATCCTTGCCCGTGTGCCAATCTGATTTAAGCATTGAAATCTTTTGCAGAAATTAGACTGGGAATTCGAGTCCTTTGTCCTGGAGTCGAGGACAGGATGGCAGGGCAACCATGTTGGCTAGCCCTGATTCCTGATATCTGACTGTTGGCTAATTGGCCGTGATGGCTGGGACTGATGCCAGTTCTAGTCCGGTTACATCTGGAAGGTGCCAAATGGGCTATTTCTGGCTCTAGCCCCTGTCTGAGTCAGCACATGAGAGATGTCCCAGGTTGAATCAAACTGGTTCCGTCTGGTACTTCAGCTCATGACTGTGTACATGTTTGCAAGTTTGACTTTTCCACAGCAAGGAAAGGGAGAAGAACTAAGCAAGCGCCAAAAGGCAGTGTGAAAGGAAAGCCATTGTTACATTAGCTGAACTCCAGAAATGGGCTTGGCAGCTGGAGGTACCAAGCCCAGGGAAATCAAATGATTACTCATCAGTGAGACATGGGAGGAAGGGGATGTTAGGAAGATGCTGACACAGGATGCATTCCACTTCACCAACAGCAGGAGCATTCTGGATACAATTTCAACCCTGAGGCCTTTTAAGGAGAGACGCTTCCTCTTTTGATTGGTCATAAGCAGTGTTTCTCACTTACCCTATCAGCATTGCTAAACCAAACATACCCATCTCTCTTGGGAGACAGCTGAAGAGTGTGCCTTCGGGGTGAAGTCAATCAGTAGGAGAGTTGAAGCACCTGCTGGGCTGTAGAGACCAAGATGGGAGAGACATATTTTGTTGCAGGTGGGGCAGATGAAGGAGTGTCTGGCTGTGCTACTGAAGATGCACCATGACATTTCTTCTCTCTGGGTTCCTCCATGGTCATTCCTCCTCTGGTCACTGCTATGGATGTACAACCTGAATGTCTGTCTCCAGGCATTGCAGTCATCTGCAATGTTGCCAGGCTTCACGTATTGTTTGCAGACATTTTGTTGATGCAAAGTTGGTCTGTCAACAGGCCTGGTACCTGAAGCCAGCTCCCCATAGAGGAAGACATTGAGGATTCTGCCATCTTGCATTCTGAGGTCACTGAGACAGGAATGTGAACATGCTGGGAATGTGGGACAGCACTTCTTTGTTTGAAACTGTCCTGCCATGTGATACCCAACATTTCCCTGATACAACACATGTAGAAGGTGTTGAGGTGTCGCTCCTGGCAGATGTCAGTTGCCCATGAATCACTTCCACAAAGCATTGTGCTCAACATGCAAGACTTGTAGGCCTTCGTCTTGGTATTGGACATTAGCATCACATTGTCCCATACCCTTTTGGTGAGGTGAGCTATTGCCACAGCTGCCTTGCCAATATGCTTGTCGAGCTCAGCATCAATGGAGAGGCTGCTGCTTATGATGGAGCCCAGGTAGACAAAATCGCCTACCACCTCAAGTGTGTGGTCACCATGCTGATGCATAGAGTGCTGGTGACATCTTGACCCAGGATGTTGGTCTTCATCAGGCTGCCTTCTAGTTAATGCCCACACACAGCCTGATGCAACAGTGGTTTCCTCCTAGCACTTCTAGGATTGGACTTTCCTATTGTTTTCCAGGAGTGTTCCTTTCTTTGGTACACAGCAATACATCAGTCATTGCTGTGGGGGCAGTGGGGCCCTTAATGTATGTGCATGATGTACACAACTGAGAGAAGTTGACGCTAGAACATAGCTTAAAAAGAGGGGTGTCAGGGGATACTGGGAAAAGAAACATGCAGAATGGAAATCAAAGCCACAGGGCTGACATTCTCGGGCCATGGAAGCAATTTCCCTCTGACACTAGCTCATTCTCATGCAAGGGCTAATTGATAGCTCACAGGCCACTTGTGTTTTTCAGTCTGTTGTTTTTGCTCCAAGCAAGAATTTACTCTGCTGATGAGAAATTTTTTGACAACTATGCCTCTGCGCATTGAGGAACCGCAGTTTGGTGTGAATTTTCCGGGCACACTCTCTGACCCACTTTCCAAACAAACAAACAAACAACATGTTAGAAACAGGCACAATTGTCCCTGGCACACACATAGGGAAAACAGATTTCTTTTTTCTTTTTTTCAAGACTAAGTTTCAGTAGCTGCGCTTGGTATGGAGATGCAGCTGACCTGGTGAAATCCTTCCCAGCCTTTTTTGTTCTTTAGCAAGTTCTTGGTTAACCAAGCAGGCAGAACTGAATGTGTCAAAACTAATTTTCAGGCATTGATAAAAGCAGACACATTTCTATCCTGCCTTTCTGTCCATAGAATACACCCTGGGCAGCTAACAATGCAAAATGAATCAGAGAGATTTATTTCAATGTTTTATTTTGTTCTCACAAAGGTTGCATTTCTGAGAAGTGGTCCACAAGATTCTAGGGGGTTTCATGTGCTCACCTAGTAATATTTCCATTGAGAATCAAGACATGGCAGAGACATTACTGTCTTTAGAAGAAGAGTTTGAATTTGATATCCCACTTTATCACTACCCGAAGGAGTCTCAAAGCGGCTAACATTCTCCTTTCCCTTCCTCCCCCACAACAAACACTCTGTGAGGTGAGTGGGGCTGAGAGACTTCAAAGAAGTGTGACTGGCCCAAGGTCACCCAGCAGCTGCATGTGGAGGAGCAGAGATGCGAACCTGGTTCCCCAGATTACGAGTCCACCGCTCTTAACCACTACACCACATTGGTTTAATTAGGCATATTTACACATGTTTAGATGAAGGGGCTACAGATCTTACAGCAGCTTCTTCTTCATAGCAGCCTAGAATTGCAGGCAGATCCACTGTAAGCACCAACCCTTTGTCCTTGCTTCCCAACCAGCTCTTCTCTCTACTTCCTTTCTTTTTCCCAGAAAACCTCTGCTCAAAGCATCTATCCACTTGCTATCCCAAGCCTAGTTTTAACAACACACATTTTTCCTGTGTGTACAGCCTGCACCTTCCTGCTTTCAATCCCAAACTTTTCTCCACCCACAGTAACCATGGCTACTCTGTTTTGCAAAGACCCAAGGATTTCTCTGGGATGGGACATCATCATCTTTTGTCAGCTTCTATCCCAGGTGAGGCCCTGGTTTGGAAAGGGGTTTGCCTGTATTTTTGCACTTCTCTTCCATACTCTAAATATTATCTGAATACAGTGGTACCTCGGGTTACATATGCCTCAGGTTACAGACTCTGCTAACCCAGAAATAGTACCTCGGGTTAAGAACTTTGCTTCAGGATGAGAACAGAAATCGTGCTCTGGTGGTGCAGCGGCAGCAGGAGGCCCCATTAACTAAAGTGGTACCTCAGGTTAAGAACAGTTTCAAGTTAAGAACGGACCTCCGGAATGAATTAAGTTTTTAACCTGAGGTACCACTGAACTACTGTTTATTACTTCCTACCATTCACTGGTACCCCTCTGGAACCTCAGCTATAACACTATTTTATGATATTGGGGAGCGCAATCCTAAGCTCCATGGAAGGCTGGCTGGGAGGCCACTTGCACTCCCTCTTTAAGGCTGCTGATTAGCTTCCCAGTGCTGACTAGCTGCTTTTTGTTGTTGGCATCTGTCTGTCTCAAGAGGCAATGGAGTACGCCTCCAGGGGTGAAGTCAAACTGATTGCACCTCCCTGGGTGCTGCTCAGGTGACAATACCCCGCTCTCGGGCTCACTGATGTGGTCCAAAGATTAGAAGATCAATACATTTGGCACCCGCTTGGCTGCAGTTGTCGTCAGAAGGAGGCTTACAAGGCGCCATACAACCGCCTTAGGGACTCCACTCTGGATTTGTGTAGGGAATATTCCATAGCATTTCCTTTCTTTTCTAGAAGATATTCTGCAGGGCAGCAGAGACTTAGGATCAGAATGGGTTGTTAGGGTAAGAAAGGAAGTGGCTTTAAGCCGGCAAATGGGTGAGGCTTCGCTTCACCTGGTTGTTGGTGAAAAGCAAAAGCACCAGAGCACTAGAAGCAGGCTGCAGGCAGAAGCCAGAGAGGGAGAGGCATTCTTGATTTTTGCTGGAATCTAAAGCTGTGGCTATGGGAGAAAAAATACCTTATTGGGGTGTTAATGCTGTGAGCCCCTCCATCAGTCTCAGGTTGTGTATATGTGTAAATAAACCATATATATTAAAGACACCACAGTCTCCATAGTACCTCATTCCAAGGAAAGCAAACACTGAGTAAGCGCTTGGAACCCCCAGAAGCTTGCAGCACTTGGAGACTGTATATGTCAATAATGTTTGTGCAGGAAAAACTCAGCCTGCAGCTCACCAGATAGAGCAGGCAACACATTCTTCTTGCTGAAAGGCATCCAGCATTGCTCACGCAGGCCTGCTCTCCTTTAATTTCTGTGAATGTGTACAGAAATTTCCTCACAGCTAAGGCTAGGGAGTGCCTCTGTGTTACTTATAGGCCTGTGGACCATTTTTGCCTCTAACATCACAGCTGGTGTGGTCAGTTGAAGAAAGCCCACTGCAGTCTCCTCATTCTCCCAACACACTATTTTATATTCAGGTAGGTAGCTGTGTTGGTCTGACGCAGTCGACATAAATAAAAGTGTGAAGTCTGAAGAAGTGTGAATGCCATAGCTGTCAAGTGTCCCTTATTTGAAGGGACAGTCCCTTATTTAAGCGTCATGTCCCACTGCTGTCCCTTATTGATGGATGTCCCTTAAATGTCCCTTAAATGATGTCCCTTAAATTTCAAAGGAAGCAGCTCCTCTCCCTTCCTCCCTGCCAGCCAGGAAGGAGGGAGGCTCCAACTGTGTTACTTGGCTGTGTTGCTCACCCAATAAGAAGTCTAAGAACAACTGGGCGGTGGAGCTTGCATGCCTTGTGTGTGGCTAGTTAATGCAAGCTTAGGTGGTTTTTATATGCTGGACGCCATTTTTTGCACGTGTTGCTGCAAACTTTGCAGTGCAAAGCCAGGCCGGAGAGCCATCTTAAGTTGAGGCTGCATAGGCCTTGTGGTGCATGTGATTCAGATTCTATTCAGTTGAACCTCTGGTTACAAAGTTGGTTGGACAGTGTTCTCGAAGCTACCAGCATGAGTTTGACCAGATTGCAGGAGGACAGGAAGACTGGAGTGCCTGGAACAGGTGAGGCTGCAGGTCCCTTATTTTGGCTGCTGGTCCCTTATTTTCAAGGCTGCTGGTCCCTTATTTTCAAATCTGTAAGTTGACAGCTATGGTGAATGCACACAAAAGTGTATACCCAGAACAAATTTAGTTGGTCTCTAAGGTAAAGGTAACGGGACCCCTGACCATTAGGTCCAGTCGTGGACGACTCTAGGGTTGCGGCACTCATCTCAGTTTACTGGCCGAGGGAGCCGGCGTACAGCTTCCGGGTCATGTGGCCAGCATGACTAAGCTGCTTCTGGCAAAGCAGAGCAGCACATGGAAACGCTGTTTCCCTTCCCGCCGGAGCGGTACCTATTTATCTACTTGCACTTTGATGTGCTTTTGAACTGCTACGTTGGCAGGAGCAGGGACCGAGCAAGGGGAGCTCACCGGGATTCAAACCACCAACCTTTTGATCGGCAAGCTCTAGGCTCTGTGGTTTAGACCACAGCGCCACCCACGTCCCACGGTCTCTAAGGTACTACTGGACAATTTTTTTATTCCTTTTATTCATTACACTATTTTATACAACACTTGAAATGGGGCAGAAGCTGTGAAACTAAGACAACATTCATAATTTCACTTGCTGAAGCCCCATTGATTTTTTAAAAGGTGGGGCTCACATGGCGTTGGCCACAATCCATCGGCATCCTGCAGCTTTTAGAGAAATGCTCCTCCTTGATGCACTTTCCCCTCAAACTAGCTCCCAATGTGATTAAAAAATGGGAACTATGGATCTGTAGTGGTGTGAACAATTTAGGCAGCTTTGGCTCATGCTCAGAGGAAGGAAGACGAAAGCTTCGCTGACTTGGATTTTGGCATGGGGAAAGAAATTGGTTGAAGACATCCTTGCCTCTGCCCTGGGGTGAACAGCAGCAGACGAAAGTGGCTTGGAAACTCAGTGGAGGGGAAAGTACCTCGCAGTGAATCAAGCTGCTAATGTGAAGATAGACTGTCAGCCCTGAAATTGACATGGTTTATTTCCCCTCCTGCTGGACATAATGGGAAGGGAAATTAGAGGCAACCAGACACTTCTTTCTCTTGCAGAGTTTGCAACAGCACGTTGGGTACTCCCCCCCAGGAACGTTTAGAGGCCTATAAGAAGCAGCGGGAGAGTTTATTGGACAAAATAGCATTTAGGACATCCTGGACCATGCCTGTCTCTTAAAGATGATGAAGGAAATTGGCACCTGTAGTATGCAATGAGGCATGTTTTGGAAGCCAATAAGATTGATTGATTGATTAATTTACTAACTATGCTAAACAAAGGAATTGATATTTTGTTTTCACACTGGAAAAACTGAATTAATTTAGACTTGGCTGGATCCAGACTAAAGTCATGCTCACTGTAGGAGACATTGATCTATTAGTGGGGCAAGGTCTAAACTTCAGAACTCCCTGCCTGTTGATAGCAGGCAGGCACCTTAACAACACACTTTTCTGTGCCTGCTAAAAACAATTTGTTTTGCAAAAATGACTCAGATCCTTACCTTATTGTCGTTTTGGAATATTTTAAATTATTATTATTATTGCCCAGCTGTTTGTTGTAGTAGCCCTGCCTATGAGCTCCGCAGGCCAATGGTGCCTCTGGGGCTGGTCATGGGGTGCTGGTTGCCAGAAGCTGAGGAGCCTCAGAGTAAGCAAGCAAGCGGGCGAGGGAGCCCAGCCAGCCAGTCCGCCAGCCTTTGTTTTGGGGAGATGGATAGAAAAGTGGGGTGCTGTGCAAGGAGGAAATCAGGCAGGCTTCCGGTGTGCAAGGCCTGCCTGGGAGCTGAGTGCTCAGTGCCAAAGTAGTCATTCTGTCATGCAGGCACAGACCCTTCAAGTGTCTCTATTTTCCAGGAACATCCCTGATTTAGAGAAGACATCCTGGTTTCTGATTTGATCCCAGAATGTCCCACTTGTCCTTCAGATGTGCCTATTTTCATTGGAGAAATGTTGGAGGGTATGGAATTATGCAACCCCCAAGCTGTCTGAAGACAATCCTGCATAGGGAAGTTTTTTTTTAAAAAAATGTTTAATGTTTTCTTATGATTTTATGTTATGTTGGAAGCTGCCCAGAGTGGCTGGGGCAACCCAGGAAGATGGGTGGGGTATAAATAGTAAAATGATCATTATCATTGTTTTCACTGTAGAAATGGAGGGCATACAAGCGCAATGGTGCCGCTGCTGCCACTGCTGCCTCCCAAGGTGAGTAAAGTGCTGGCGTCACATTCACCTTTGGCCAGTGTCCGTCAGGCTGTAAAGGCTGGGGGCATCCTCTTCCCAACCCTCCCAGGGTGTGTGTGTGAGGAGGCACCTCTCTTTGTGGGGGTGGGGGGGGGCAGCTGCCCAGAGGACTCCCAAGGGGAGGGGACTCCTCTCCCCTGAGGGAGCACTCCACCAGGGAGGGTGTTTGAAAAAGGGTGAGGGGCTGCCAGCTCTGCAGGCAAGGAAAGGAGGGGACATAACTGATCTCCTGAGCCCCACAGGGGAGCCACAGAAAGAATGTAGTTGGTCAAGGGAGCAATGGACCCAAAAAGGTTGAAAACCTCTGGCTTTGGTGTTTTGGTTTTTTTGTACAGACTCAAGCACGATATACATTCTATAAAACACACTTTTTGGCTGTGTCAAGACTCACAAAACACAAGGAGAAAGAGGGCCCATTCACACTTTTCCTTGTCCCAGTGTTTTCCCTTGGGAAAACCCACTATTTACTCCTGAATTGGAACAAACGTCCATCAGGCTTTCTGTGGATAGGTGTTTGTTCTGTTTCAGGGGTAAACAGCAGGTTTTCCAAGGGAAGGTGGTGAGATGAACAAAAGATCATTTGGACCTGAGCATAGAAAGCCTGGGAACAGCTGACCTCTTGGAACTCCTGTGCTTTCTAGACACAAGGGAAGCTGGAGTGCGGATGAGTCCTGCAGAAAGTGAAAACTGAAGATATGAACAGGGTAATCACTAAAATATGATTTCAAAGCGAGGCAGTGCTCCATGGCTGCAAAAGGAGTCTGCCATAACAACAACAACACCACCAACAACTTATTTATACCTCGCCCATCTGGCTGTCATTTTGAAAGAATTGTGCATAGCGGCTGCCATCAAGTGCACATGTAGGGGTGGCGTGATATCTACTGCACAGAGTATGGGAATCTGTCTAGTCAGTTGAAAATGAAACAAATCCATGGAAGGGCCCAATAATTCAATGAGACCCAGGCAAGGGGGAGGGGGGAGGGGAGGAGGCTGCAAACACCATCTTCCTAGTGGTCATGTTGCTGTTTCGAAGGCATCACAGGAGAGAGAGAGAGAGAGAGAGAGAGAGAGAGAGGTGAGAAGCTCTCATTGCTGTAGCCCACCATGCAGTTTTAATGAGGGAGATGGGCATAGAGGGATAGCAGTTTGAAAGCACGTCAAAGTGCAAGTAGATAAATAGGTACCACTCTGGCGGGAAGGTAAACCGCATTTCCGTGCGCTGCTCTGGTTCGCCAGAAGCGGCTTAGTCATGCTGGCCACATGACCCGGAAGCTGTACGCTGGCTCCCTCGGCTGATAAAGCGAGATGAGCGCCGCAACCCCAGAGTCGTCTGTGACTATGAAATACTGGAAGGGAAAAGGGCACCAGAGTGGTGGAAAGAGGCGTACATTACACTTATACCGAAAACAGAGATTAAAAAGACTCAGCTTAAGAACTACCGCCCCATATCACTACTTAATGTGGATTACAAAATCTTTGCAGACATTTTGGCCAAGAGATTGAAAAAAGTGTTGATGATTCATAAAGACCAAGCGGGCTTTCTCCCGGGAAGACATTTGTCTGACAATTTGAGGAATATAATTGATATTTTGGAAAAACTAGAAGTGAACATAAATACTAAAGCAGTTTTGATATTTGTGGAGGCGGAGAAAGCCTTTGATAATATTTCTTGGAGTTTTATGAAGAAGAATGTCAGGGAACTGACATCAGAGCAACAGGAGAAGGAGAGGCTCTCCGATTCTGCAGGGGAAGGTACCAGCACAAGGGGGAGACGTAGCTTGATAGAGAAGGAAGGAAATCAGCGTAACACCAGGAGAGCAAATGGCAGAGGAGGTGGAAGGGCTCCGGGATTCTTCCTTGGAAGTCAGTGAGGAGAGCACTGGTCCTCCACCACCCACGCCCTCCCTGCGCAGAAGACTTCCACGCAATGAGAGGCGGAGACGATTGGGTGTCAAACAACTTTTATGCTGGCAAAGGTTTAAGAAACGCCCACAGACAGATTCTGCTAGCGACTGAGGCAGCCATGCTGAGATGGGCTGTGCAGTCAAGATGGTTTAACCTATGCAACCAAGCTTCCAGATGGGAAGGTTTACGCATGAGTAACTCCCAACCACTACAAAGAATCTACAGGGGATGGGGGTAGGCCAAGGCTTTGAAAACGGTATAAGTGCAATTTATTCAGAACAAAAGGCTAAACTAATTGTAAATAATGTAGTGACGGAAGAATTTAAGATAGAAAAAGGGACACGACAAGGTTGCCCAATTTCCCCATTGCTTTTTATATCGGTCCTGGAGGTTTTGCTGAATATGATTAGAAGGGACCAGTTGGTTAAAGGTATACAAGTTGGAGCTAAACAGTACAAATTGAGAGCATTTGCGGATGACTTAGTATTGACATTACAGGAGCCAGAATCTAGTACTAAAAGGGTTTTAGAACTGATTCAAGAATTTGGTCAGGTTGCAGGATTTAAACTGAATAAGTTAAAAACCAAGGTTTTAGAGAAAAATTTAACACCGATCGAGAGAGGTTTCAGAATGAGACAGGTTTGACAGTGGTTAAGAAAGTGAAATACCTGGGTGTAATAGATATGAGTTACTCGTGCGTAAACTGGTGCCTTTCTCGGTTAATTTGCCTTGTTAAAGCTTTCTGACTGCACAGCCCCTTCTCATCGTGGCTGCCTCAGTCACTGGCAGAATCCGTCAGTGGGCGTTTCTTGAACCTCTTCCAACATAAAAGTTGTTTGACACCCAGTCTCCTCCTCCTCTCACTGCGCGGGAGTCTTCTGCGCAGGGAAGGCGTGGGTAGCGGAGGACCTGGGCTCTCCTCACTGATGTCCAGTGAAGAGTCCTGGAGCCCTCTCTCCAATTCCCCCGTCTGCCCCCCTTTATCCCTGGTGTTGCGCTGATTGGCTTCCCCCTCTACTGAGCTGTTTCTCCCCCTGCTGCTGGGTCCTTCACCAGCATCATCTGGGAGCCTCCCCTTCGCCTCTCGCTTCGATGTCAGTTCCCTGACACTGGGGATTAATATGACAGCAAAAAATGGGAATTTATTTAAAGACAACTATGAAAAATGCTGGGCCGAAGTGAAAAAAGATTTAGAAATTTGGTCAAACTTGAATCTTTCACTGCTGGGTCGTATTGCTGCGATAAAAATGAATGTATTGCCTAGAATGTTGTTTTTGTTTCAAACATTGCAAATTGTGGACAAAATGGATTGCTTCAAGAAGTGGCAGAGAGATATTTCTAGATTTGTCTGGCAGGGCAAGAAGCCCAGAATAAAATTTAAGATATTAACTGATGCAAAGGAAAGGGGTGGATTTGCCCTGCCAGACTTTAAACTTTATTATGAATCAGCAACCTTTTGCTGGTTGAAAGAATGGCTGCTTCTTGAAAATACAGACATTTTGGATTTAGAAGGTTTTAACAACGTATTTGGATTGCATGCACATCTGTGGTATGATAAGGTCAAAGCACATAAAGCATTCAAGAATCATATTGTCAGGAAAGCATTGTTTAATGTCTGGATAAGATATAAGGATTTATTGGAAAACAAAACCCCAAGGTGGTTGTCACGGATGGAAGCAAAAGCACAGGAAAAGCTCAATATGGAGGCCAAGTGGCCAAAATATTGGGAAATTCTGGAACAAGAGGGAGATAGACTGAAATTGCAGAGTTTTGAGAAACTAAAAAACAAAGTGCGAGATTGGCTTCATTCTTATCAGATAATGGAGGCATATAATTCGGACAAGAAAGTTGGTTTCCAGGTGGAAAAATCAAAATTAGAAACAGAACTGTTTGAACCCAAAACTAAGATTTTGTCAAAGATGTATAACTTGCTGTTGAAATGGAATACACAGGATGAAACGGTGAAATCTGCTATGATTAAATGGGCACAAGATGTTGGACATAACATTATGTTTGCTGACTGGGAACAGTTGTGGACCACAGGTATGAAGTTTACGGCATGCAATGCCTTAAGAGAGAATATTATGAAAATGGTATACAGGTGGTACATGACCCGAGTCAAGCTTGCAAAAATCTATCATCTGCCCGATAATAAATGTTGGAAATGTAAAGAAACTGAAGGTACATTCTTTCACCTTTGGTGGATGTGCCCAAGGATTAAGGCTTTCTGGGAGATGATATATAATGAATTGAAAAAGGTATTTAAATATACCTTTCTGAAGAAAC
This sequence comes from Podarcis bocagei, assembly GCF_964188305.1. Classification (NCBI taxonomy): domain Eukaryota; kingdom Metazoa; phylum Chordata; class Lepidosauria; order Squamata; family Lacertidae; genus Podarcis; species Podarcis bocagei. The sequence continues at coordinate 51,165,604 of NC_138140.1, read as the reverse complement.
CAGAGGCCTTTCTCCTAGGCATAGTCGGCCAATTGGTGCCAAAGAAGGACAGAACTTTTTTTATATATGCTACAACAGCAGCAAGAATACTCATTGCAACGTATTGGAAGACACAAGATCTACCCACCCTGGAAGAATGGCAGATGAAGGTGATGGACTACACGGAACTGGCGGAAATGACTGGCAGAATCCGAGACCAGGGAGAAGAGTCGGTGGAAGAAGATTGGAAGAAATTTAAAGACTATCTACAGAAATATTGTAAAATTAATGAATGTTAGAATGATGTTGGATAGAAATTAAGTGGTTTTCAGCTGTAATACTATAAAGGAATATGAAAAATGGATTATTAATAGGTAAAAATTTAACGTTACAATAGCTTAAGATTAAAGACTAGGATAAACAAAGAGGGTGAATTGGAATACAAAAAAGGGAGGCGTGAGGAGGTCTGGGAAATAAGCTAATGAAAAATAAGTAATGGAAAGAATGAGTTGTTTTTAACCATTTTTATTTTGTATTTTCTTACTTTTTTATTTTTATTTTGTGATACTTGGAAAATCTTAATAAATATCTTATTTTTTTAAAAAAAGAGTCGTCTGTGACTGAACCTAATGGTCAGGTGTACCTTTACCTTTATTAGAACAATTAGCTTGGAGGAGGGGGTTACCGATCTTTGTTTGTTGGGGGAGGGAGGGCCCCATCCTCATCTCAGGCAGATCCCTTTGTTTTCTTAATGGCCCATTACCCAGCCAATCACCTCAACAAAGAAAGCTAGCATTGTTTTATTAGCTTTTAACACTTAGAATCATAGAATCAAAGAGTTGGAAGAGACCACAAGGGCCATCGAGTCCAACACCCTGCCAAGCAGGAAACACCATCAGAGCACTCCTGACATATGGTTGTCAAGCCTCTGCTTAAAGAAGGAGACTCCACCACACTCCTTGGCAGCAAATTCCACTGTCGAACAGCTCTTACTGTCAGGAAGTTCTTCCTAATGTTTAGGTGGAATCTTCTTTCTTATAGTTTGGATCCATTGCTCCGTGTCCGCTTCTCTGGAGCAGCAGAAAACAACCTTTCTCCCTCCTCTATGTGACATCCTTTTATATATTTTAACATGGCTATCATATCACCCCTTAACCTCCTCTTCTCCAGGCTAAACATGCCCAGCTCCCTTAGCCGTTCCTCATAAGGCATCGTTTCCAGGCCTTTGACCATTTTGGTTGCCCTCCTCTGGACACGTTCCAGTTTGTCAGTGTCCTTCTTGAACTGTGGTGCCCAGAACTGGACACAGTACTCCAGGTGAGGTCTGACCAGAGCAGAATACAGTGGCACTATTACTTCCCTTGATCTAGATGCTATACTCCTATTGATGCAGCCCAGAATTGCATTGGCTTTTTTAGCTGCCGTGTCACACTGTTGGCTCATGTCAAATCTGTGGTCAACCAAGACTCCTAGATCCTTTTCACATGTACTGCTCTCAAGCCAGGTGTCCCCCATCTTGTATTTGTGCCTCTCATTTTTTTTTGCCCAAGTGCAATACTTTACATTTCTCCCTGTTAAAGTTCATCTTGTTTGTTTTGGCCCAGTTCTCTAATCTGTCAAGGTCGTTTTGAAGTGTGATCCTGTCCTCTGGGGTGTTAGCCACCCCTCCCAGTTTGGTGTCATCTGCAAATTTGATCAGGATGCCCTTGAGTCCATCATCCAAGTCGTTGATAAAGATGTTGAATAATACTGGGCCCAAGATAGAACCCTGTGGCACCCCACTAGTCACTCTTCTCCAGGATGAAGAGGAACCATTGATGAGCACCCTTTGGGTTTGGTCAGTCAGCCAGTTACAAATCCACTGAGTGGTAGCATAGTCAAGACCACATTTTACCAGCTTCTTTACAAGAATATCATGGGGCACCTTGTCAAATGCCTTGCTGAAATCAAGGTAGGCTACATCCACTGGGTTCCCTTCATCTACCAGGCTTGTAATTCTGTCAAAAAACGAGATCAGGTTAGTCTGACATGACTTATTTTTCAGAAATCCATGCTGACTATTGGTGATCACAGCATTCCTTTCTAGGTGCTCACAGACTGTTTGCTTAATGATCTGCTCCAGAATCTTCCCTGGTATTGATGTCAGACTGACTGGGCGGTAATTATTTGGGTCCTCTCTTTTGCCCCTTTTGAAAATAGGGACAACATTTGCCCTCCTCCAGTCTGCTGGGACTTCGCCTGTTCTCCAGGAATTCTCAAAGATGACTGCCAGTGGTTCTGAGAGCACATCTGCCAGTTCTTTTAATACTCTTGGATGCAGTTCATCTGGCCCTGGAGACTTGAATACATCTAAACTAGCCAAGTATTCTTGTACTATCTCCTTAGTTATTCTGGGCTGTGTTTCCTTTGCTGAATCATTTGCTCCAAATTCTTCAGGTCGGGCATTGTTTTCTTTATCGGAGAAGACTGAGGCAAAGAAGGCATTGAGGAGTTCAGCCCTTTCTGTGTCCCCTGTTTGCATTTCACCATCTTCTCCTCTGAGTGACCCCACTATTTCTTTGTTCTTCCTTTTGCTACGAACATACCCATTAAAGCCAGTGTGGTGTAGTGGTTAAGAGCGGTAGTCACGTAATCTGGGGAACCGGGTTCGCTTCCCTGCTCCTCCACATGCAGCTGCTGGGTGACCTTGGGCCAGTCACACTTCTGTGAAGTCTCTCAGCCCCACTCACCTCACAGAGTGTTTGTTGTGGGGGAGGAAGGGAAAGGAGAATGTTAGCCGCTTTGAGACTCCTGAAGGGGAGTGAAAGGCGGGATATCAAATCCAAACTCCTCCTCCTCCTCCTCTTCTTCTTCTTCTTCTTCTTCTTCTTCTTCTTCTTCTTCTTTGTTGCTTTTAACCTCTCTAGCAAGCCTGAGTTCATTCTGTGCTTTAGCTTTTCTGACTTTGTGTCTACACGTGCTGGCTATTTGTTTGAATTCCTCTTTGGTGGTTTCCCCCCTTTTCCATTTTTTGTACACATCCTTTTTTAATCTTAACTCAGTTAAAAGTTCTTTAGATAGCCACCCTGGCTTCTTTAGGCACCTTCCATGTTTCCGTCTCACTGGTCTTGCCTGAAGTTGTGCTTTTACTATCTCCCTCTTAACAAACTCCCAGCCATCATGAACTCCCTTTCCTTTTAGTATTACTGTCCATGGGATCTCACCCAGCACTTCCCTAAGTTTTATGAAGTTGGCTTTCTTAAAGTCAAGAAATTGAGTCCTAGTATGCTTGGCTGCTCCTTTCCGCTGTATAGTAAACTTCAGAAGAGCATGATCACTCGCGCCTAATGATCCTTCCACTTCTACCCCACTAACCAGGTCATCAACATTGGTTAGGACCAGATCTAAAATGGCTGTTCCTCTTGTTAATTCTCCCACTTTCTGGACAATGAAGTTGTCTGCAAGGCCATTGAGGAATCTGTTTGACCTTATGCTCTTGGCTGAGTTTGACATCCAACAAATATCCGGGTAATTGAAGTCCCCCATTACTACTATCTCCCTTCCTTTTGCATGCTTGGCTATCTGTTCCAGGAAGGCATCATCTATGTCCTCCGTTTGGCTTGGGGATCTATAGTAAACTCCCACAATGAGGTCACTGTTATTCTTCTCTCCCTTAATTTTGACCCAAATGCTCTCACTTTGGCTTTGAGGTTCTAAATCTGGGATCTCTTCACAGGTATACACTTCCCTGACATATAACGCCGCTCCTCCTCCTTTCTTGTCTGGTCTGTTTCTCTGAAATAGATTGTATCCCCCCATTATTACATTCCAATCGTGGGAGTTATCCCACCAGGTTTCAGTGATGCCTATTATGTCATATTTAGTTTGCTGTACCAAGAGTTAAGCTCATCTTGTTTATTTCCCATGCTTTGCGCATTAGTGTACAGACATTGAAGTCCATTAATCATTCCCCCGTATCTCTTATTTACGGATTTTTTCCTCCCACCACTAGGTCTGCGTGCTGTTTGCTCCATTTGGTCTATGACATTTGGATGATCATCTTCATCAATTGATAGACTCCTACCTTCAGGAGCACTGTCTCCCTCCCCCACATTAGTCAGTTTAAAGCCCTCCTGATGAGGTTTCTGAGATTTTTGGCAAAAACATTTCTCCCAACCGTTGTGAGGTGCATGAACACTTGCATGATCGAAGGATTATGTGTCACACAGCAGAAGACACAAGGGTCTGGCCCCCAGTTTTACCCTAAGCCTTAATTAAATTCTAACACTTACTGGTTCCAGAGATTATAGTGGTCTGGCACCACAAAGTCATAACACTATGATATGACTGAATAATACAATCTGCAGAGTGCTGCAACCTGACTGCACAGGGACAAGGACAGAGCTTTTTTTTTGGGGGGGGGTGAGACAAAAGTCACACTTAAGACTTTATAAACCAAGCACTGGCTCTCTTGTACAACCCTGTTTCTTGTTAATAAGTATCTGCCCTCCTATAATTGAGCAGAAGGCCACTTAGCAAAAGTGAGAGCTATAAAGAGTAACGTTGTCTAAAATCCTCTCCATTAAATTGCCTTATTTCACATAGCTTGCAGGTCTGAACATCAATAAAATAGTCAAAGTTAGAGTCAAGCAAAATAATGTATTCACATAGATGTTTCCCCTTTAAAGAAATCTGGATTTGGTGAGACAGAACTGTACAAAGCTCTGAATCTCTTGAGGCATTCAAGAGAAAGTGCAGGAAGTAAGCCCTACAGAGAACCCATAAACATTTGAAATTTCACCTCCCATCCCAAGAAACCCCTAATCTCTGGCTGCCAAGAAGCAGCAAGTGTTCATTTTCAAGCACACTTGCTGGGCTCACCTACTGCCTCTGCTCTGGTCCAAGCTCAAGAGTCTATTCTTTGGATGAAGCTTCTCTTTTGTATTGGTCTGATTTTGACACTCCTAAAGGGTCTAGTAGGTGGCAGCCCTGTCTTCATGGGGGCAAGCTGCCCTATACGGAGCCAGACCACTGGTCCTTTTAGCTCAGTACTATCTATTGTGATTGGCAGTGGCCCTCCAGGGTTTCCATCCCTACCTAGGGATTGAAATGGGGACCTTTTGCAAGTAAAGCACATGATTCTATCTCTGAGCCCTGGCCTTCAGGACTGCCTATTCAAGCACAAATCATGCAACACAACTATATATGGAAAATGTAACTTCTTTCACATTCAGTTCAACATAACTCTTTCTTTCTTTCTTTCTTTCTTTCTTTCTTTCTTTCTTTCTTTCTTTCTCTTTCTTTCTTTCTCTCTCTCTCTCTCTCTCTCTCAAATCAGGTCACAGTGTAGAAGTCCATCTGTTAATTTAACATTCTGCTGTAGGGCTGAGGAGTATGGTAAGTCTTCTCATGGAACAGATGGCAGGAAAGTTCATTTGTGGGCACTTTAGCATAGGTCTGCACATCCCATAATTAAAAATACAGTGGTACCTCAGGTTAAGTACTTAATTTGTTCCAGAGGTCCGTACTTAACCTGAAACTGTTCTTAACCTGAAGCACCACTTTAGCTAATGGGGCCTCCTGCTGCTGCTGCGCCACCAGAGCACGATTTCTGTTCTCATCCTGAAGCAAAGTTCTTAACCTGAAGCACTATTTCTGGGTTAGCGGAGTCTGTAACCTGAAGTGTATGTAGCCTGAAGCATATGTAACCCGAGGTACCACTGTAACACAAAGCTTCAAAGCTTTATTTGGCATACCTCTGTTAGATGTAGCCCACACATATACTCAAGATGGGAGATTTACCAACGTCTCTCCCAACTCTGGAAGCTGGCTGAATACAAAACATTGAATCTCAACTGTTTGGATGGGAGAACTTGGTTTGCAGGTCATGACTGGGAAAGGGAGAGGAATGGAAATATGCTGGCAACTAGGAAGACAGCAGAAACACAACAAATATATGACTATCACTCGGAAAATGAGTTAAGTTGCTTGCAACCCCAGGGCAGTGTTGTACTTGGGTCTTGCTTGTGCATTTCCCACTGGCGCATCTGGTTGGCTACTGTGAGAACAGGATTCTGGTCTAGACGGGTGCCCTGCTCAAGGAGGCTGTTATGTTCTTAACTCTTCTTAGTGCAAACCCTCTTATGCATGTATGCACAGATGTCTGTCTTCAAACGAGTTTACTCCTTCGTGAATGTGCTTGGGAGTCAGCCTTACTCAGCAGCTGTCCCATTTCAGCCATGGCAGCAGCGTTTCCTCCCAGAACTCTGTGCGCCAAGTACCCTGCTCCAGACGGTCTCTCCTTCCCCAATCTTATGTTTGCAGTAAGCATACTGGTAGGACCCAACACTGAAGCTCTTAATAGCCTCACAATGCTCTAGATGGGCCTGGATGGAATTTGCAGTTCAAAGCACCTAGAGGGCACCAGGTTGGCAAAGTATATGTTGGTCCAGATGACACTTTGGGTCCCTTCCAGCTCTACAGTTCTATGATTCTGAAGTCTGCGCTTGCAGAGACTCACCTGCAGGGCACCAGTAAGACTCCAAGCTGTATCTCACCAAATATCTAAAAAGATTTATTTTATTTTATTTTATTTCATATTTGTTTGTTTTGTTTATTGCCTTTTTTCTCTCCAATGAGCTCAAGGTAGCATATGTGGTTCTCCTCTAGCTCTTCATTCAATCCCCAGAGCAACCCTATGAGGTAGAGAGGCTGAGAAGAAGTGACTAACCTCCCCTTCTCTCACCCCCAAATTGCTGCAGAAATGTGGAAAAATTAACAAGTTTGCCTGTTTCTACTTTCTGGAAACAAAATATTGAAGCTATACTAATTACACACTAAAGGACACTTATATTCTCAGCTGGTGTCGTGAGAAGCCAAAGGACCCCAATATCATGTTGTGATAGAGCTTTCAAGTGAATGCGTCTTGCAACTGAAAGTGCAACTGGAAACCACAGGATGGCAATGCCTTTTTTTCCAGGGAAAGAATGCCCAAGTGTATTGTTTATATGCCACCCAAATCTCCAGGCAGTGTGAGATGCCAGGGGTTCAAGGTATGCTTACCCAGGGTCCATATTTCTTTTCTTTTCTCTTTGGAAATGAGGCACAAATATAAGAAGATTCCTAAATTGCTTTTGTATATTTTAAAAAATTTGGAGAGCACCCACTCGTCATTGTTCATTCGTATTCGATATATAAGGTAAAGGGACCCCTGACCGTTAGGTCCAGTCGTGGCCGACTTTGGGGTTGTGGCGCTCATCTCGCTTTACTGGCCGAGGGAGCCGGCGTACAGCTTCCGGGTCATGTGGCCAGCAGGACTGAGCCGCTTCTGGCGAACCAGAGCAGCGCATGGAAACGCTGTTTACCTTCCCGCCAGAGTGGTACCTATTTATCTACTTGCACTTTGACATGCTTTCGAACTGCTAGGTTGGCAGGAGCAGGGACCGAGCAACGGGAGGGATTCAAACCACTGACCTTTCAATCAGCAAGCCCTAGGTTCAGTGGTTTAGACCGCAATGCCACCCGTGTCCCTATACAGACAATAGCAAAATGGCAGTCTTGTGGGAAACTGTCACAGGGCCTAAGAAATTCACAGTTGAAGATCGATTTTTGTTACATACTTAGGGGAATGCATAGGTGGTGGAGCAGATCAGCACTATTTTCATCAGCTGCCTCGGGAGATTGGGAAATCTTCTTTGGAGAGATTTTTCTTAAAAAGGCTTTGGGAGATCTTGGTCAGAGTTGCACTGATGTTAGTTCTCTGGATCCAGGGAGGATACACCAGAGCTCCCTCTCTGAAATCTGATGTTGGGCCTCCCCCAAGAACGGATGGCAAAACATCCAGCACTCTGGCTCTCACAATATCTGATGTCCACAGAGAAAGGGGCTATATAGAGCAGTTTGGCCCCATGTCGAGGGAGGTGGAGTGGGAGATGTCTTGAATCTGAGGAATCCAAAGTCTTCCAAATGCCCCCCCCCCAAAAAAAACAGGAGCTGTTCAAAGTATCTCCCTGGGATCTTCTTTCCATTGCTACAACTGGGCGGGAAATAGTTACTTGATATGCCGTTTCCCCCAATTCTATATACTGTAGTAAAGAGGTTTTCTTTTAAAATAATTAAAAATAAATGAACAATGGTAGGGGTCCTGCTTATCTTCCTGTGGGGAATAGTAGAATTTCCCAGCTGGGGAAATATTATCTGATGGCTTCAGTACACCTCCAATGACAACTCGAGAGGGTGGGAACTGCTTCATATGAATTATAAAGATTTATCTTGGCAGACACTTAGTTCCCATGGTTACAGCTTTAAGAAACTGTAAAACAAGCTTCTCAATGCTTTCGGGGAGAAGAACCAATGGACTGTTTTAGAATTCATGGATGCTAATAACTCATTTACTTAAAACACTAATAATTAACTGGGCGCAGATCAGCCACTGCCAAGTCCAGATGAATTTAGAGGTCATGGCTGCTCTCCACTCTCAGTCACAGTACTAATCTGGCATTTGTTTGTACAATGCAGCCCACCTGTGGGTTTGTTTCCTCCCCATCACAATAAAACCACACACTTTTAACATCAGTCGCGTCTCTCAAGACCCTGGAGCTTTCTTTGAAGAAAAAATGTTGTGGTATACAGAATAATCACAATAAGTATCCTACAGTAATCAAATAATTCACAGTATGGAGGTCACCCTCTGAGTGCGCACACACTACGTTGTCATCAGCAATTGAAGCGTTATGACTGGTTATAGTAACCTTACTCTTTGCTTTCAGCCTACTCGTTAAATATATTTCCATCTGTTCGATATATGATTTCTACCCTGGTGGGGAGTTTTCCTTCAACTAAGTAGGAACATGGCGATGAAGATAATAATGCAATAATGCATCCCTGTTTAACGCCTGATGCAACTGGAATGGTTCACTTTGAGAGCCATTGTTATCTGAGATTTTTGCTGTCATATTATCATGGAGGAGCCAAAGGATGTTCACCAGTTTATCCAGGCAGCCGATTTCCAGGACAGGTCCATAGTGCAGTACGCTTTTACAGTCTTGAAGGCCTTATTCAGGTCAATAAACGCCATATACAGCGGTTGGTTTTGCTCCCTGCATTTTTCCAAACCATCCTAAATATCTTCACAGAAGCTTACGGGAAGCTTGACCTTGCGCAATATCCAAAAAATCAAAGTACTGCACCAACAAGCACAAATCAGCCCCTCCACGGTGCCACAAATCCAACTTAATGTTGCCATGTTGGAAAGGGTTGATCAGTTATCCAACCTGGGCTGTTATCTTTCCACAAGGGCCAACATTGATGTGAAACCCAAAATTGCCTGAGCTCTTGTTTACAAAGCTATTGTACTACCAACCTTACTGCATGCTTGTGAAACATGGACCACTTATAAACGCCAGCTCCTTGAAAGATTCCATCAATGGTGTCTCCAAAAATTTTCCACATCACTTGGGAAGACACGTGAACTAATGCCAATGTACTAGAAGAAGCAAATATTACCAGTGTCAAAGCAAGGATTCTTTAACATCTTCATTGGACTGGTCATGTTGTTTCTTGTCTTCCAAAGCAGCTACACTATACCGAACAAGAATGGAAAAACAAATTACTGGTGGACAACAAAAAAAGTTCAAAGACGCTTTCAAGGCAAATCTAAAAAGATTCAGTATAAGCATGGAAAATTGGGAAACTGGCCTGTGAGCACTTCAACTGGAGAATAGCCTTTAACAACAGCACTGTAGGGGGTTGGACTATAGGATCCTCAGGGATCAATTCTATGATTCTAAGTGGGCAAGCAAGAGTACAAGAGGAGACTGGCTGCTTGATCAGCTCAAAGGGCTATCTAGGGCATTATCCAATTTCTGAAAGTGGCCAGATGCCAGATGCAGGAGATCAGGGCAAAACCCCTACCTGTGTTTGCTCAGCAACTGACATTGACACTTCTTCCAGTAGCACCTTAAAGACCAACTAAGTTAGTTCTTGGTATGAGCTTTCGTGTGCATGCACACTTCTTCAGATACACTGAAACAGAAGTTGCCAGATCCTTCTATATAGTGAGAAGGTGGGGAGGGGTATTACTCAGAAGGGTGGTGGGAATGGGAGATTGGCAGATAGCTGAGATGAGAAGTGTGCATGCACACAAAAGCTCATACCAAGAACTAACTTAGTTGGTCTTTAAGGTGCTACTGGAAGGAATTTTTTTATTTTGACTATGGCAGACCAACACAGCTACCTATCTGTAACTGACATTGACACTGTTTTGGATCCTGTAGAAAGTATATTATAGAATCACAGAATCATAGGAATGTAGTTTTAAGGCACCAAAAGGACCATCTAGTCCAACACTTTTCTCCAAACATGGACAACCACATTTTTCTAGGGCCAGGTGGCAACCCTTGCCCATTCTCATGTTGCTACTTTCCAGACCTCTTGTGGAAGAGGCACACAAAGAAGGCACTCTGATTAGGGTGCCAGGGCCTGGGTTGGTTTTCTTTATTGGACGCTGGCTCAGTCATGAAATAAGCATGTTTGTAAATGGTAAGCAATGTTGCCACGACCATAGGGGAGAGGATATCCTTGGCCCTTTTATTTGCTTTGACACATCTAGCAAAACCCAGGAAAAGAGAATATTCAGCTTTTTTCAAGTGTGAAATGACACACATTCGTGAATCAAAAGCCTTGTGACATCATCTGGTTCGCTGATGCTTGCTAGACATTAGTGAGGCTACGTAAATAAGTTGTCTTGGCGTTTCAGACGCTTTCCCCAGTGTTTCCTGACAGCTATTAAGAACTAATTCTTCTGATGCTAATTTTTATCTAATAATTATGAAAAACACATTTTTCCCCCCAAAAGATTTGGCAGTGGTAGGCAAGTAGATGGCAGAGCATTCAAAGGTAAGAAGGAAGTTCTGGTTGTCATGGTCTTCCTCTCCCAGCATCTCTGCTGCATGAAATCATGCCCTTTTAATCAAAGCATCAATGTGATGTACCAAAGAAACCCCCAAACGAACAAAAACCCAACAGCAGAAATTTTGCCATTCATCGTGGTTCAGAATGATTGCATTAAAAATAAAACAAAAACGAAGTTATTCCTCATGTGGAAATCTCTCACACTATCTTGGCAGAAATCAAAGTATTAAATTGATCCATTGTTTGTTTCATCTGATCTCAAAAAGAAAGAATCAATCATGATTTTCTCTCTTGCCTTCTTGTTCTGTTTTGTTTGCTTTTTATACTCCCACCACCTCACACCAATGCCTTTTTTCTATTCCAGATGCTGCTAAGATGTTGCTAGATGGGAGTTGTAGTTCAGCAATAAATGGAGGGCCACAGGTTCCATCCTTTTCCCAATATTACTTTGCTCCAAGCTCACTAGTTAAAAATCACAACACCCCTCCTAAGTTTAAAAGGCACTTACAGATTCACTCATGCATCAAAAAAGTATGGAAATAGCAAGTTAACTTAGGACATGTGGATGCTAAGCTCTCAAGTGAGCACAATAAGTGAGACTGTAGAATGGGTTGGGACCATGCTTACATGGTTGGAATATCATGCTGCAAAGCATGTTCAGTAATATCAAAGAAAACCACCAAAAAGCTTGTGGAGAAGGCCCACCATTGTGTTGACCACAAGTCAGCATGTCAACCACCGATAGGATTAAGGAGAAGTGCTTGCTGGGCAAATTATGTACCTTCCTGGCTGGCATTTTGTTCCCTGCAACTCTTTTTAATAGAAAAGAACCTCGAAATCCATAGCACGCAAGCCTCACTCCCAAGGATCCAGGAAAATGTGTTCACCTGTGTACCATTTTATACAATGGGGTAAAATGTGACAAATCCAAATTAAGTGATCTTGTGTGTACACCCTGAAAATGGCTTTAAACAAATTGGGCCCATTTCCTTCTATGGTTTCAATCAACATGGTAACAAGGGCCTTCATTTTTATCAGATACATGCGCAGGGAGGACCGCTTCAGGACTTCCTGAAAACAAGGAGTATGGCTGGTGAGCTGCCTTGGACTGACCCAAAGGGTACCATGTGGTGATGGCTTTCTTCGGCACTTTCTGGACCACAGGGCAAAAGCTGCCAGTGGTTTTGGAACCTGATCCAGCCTGACAAGGACGTCGCACCAGATCAGGTCAAACTGCTTGGGATGACCTTGTGTGAAGTTATTTTATTTGACAAGGCCTCAGATTCAGTGATGTGCCGAACTGGGACCACATTCTCCCAGCTCTCAAGGATATGGAGAAAGAGAGGTGTCTAAACAGCACAATCCAGGCTTTGTGTTGGATGGGTGTGGCCATATGTGATGGAGAAAGAACAAAAGCATGTCAGATGCATCCCTCCCCTTTGCCCAGGAATTTCTTGCTGATGATGCTGACCTGGCAGCTTCTCCGAAGCAAGTATTTGTTTTGTTTTTTAAATCAGCACTAGGGGATGAGTAAGAAATGGTGAGGAACTGATGGAGCTGTAAAATTTTTACAAGCATTTCCCCAGAATTGTTATTATTTGAATTTACACATTCAAAGGTACAGATTTCTTGACAGCTCCCAAAACACGTTGTTTAAAATTTAAATATGATGCACAACCATGTAGGCATTTACTAAGAAGTAAATATCATCATCAATATGATTCAAACTTTCTTTAGGGTGACACTGTGTGCCTTAAAAAAGAAAGAAGAAAAGAAAGAAGGAAGGAAAGAAAAAAGTCCCCAAAATATGTTTTTGAAAAAAAAATCAAAATTTGCACCAGCTGATGCCAGTGAAGTATCCAAGAAGCATAAGCATTTGATTTTTTTAAAAAAGCCATTCATGGTAGTATACACTAACATTTGACTCACAGTATAGATTAGGGTGTCCCTTGTGCTGGCCAGCTGCAGAGAGCAGGGATCTTATATCGGTGCATGTGGATGAGTTGTGCCAAGGCAAATAAATTTTGGAAGCAGGTGATTACAGAAATCAGTACACTTTCAGGTAAAAATGTGCTCCTGGCCCCTGAACAATGTATTTTAGCTTGTGCAGATCTTACACATAAACTGCCATGAGATTTTTTTTTTTTTTTAATGAAGGGCAATATGTAAGTTTAATAAACAAAACAAAAGAGCTAATTGTATATCTTGTGGTAGCTGCTTGACCAGTAATTGCTCAGGGCTGGAAAGACTTTGCGTTATGCCGTAGACAACTGGTTCAAAAAAGTTCTATTCATTGCTACCCAAGAGAAACTATCAGGCAATATCTGAGCAGCTGGGGTCATGCTGCTCCTTTGTATTTCGCCTCTGTCTGGTGTGAATAAATTTATTCATTAAATAACAAATATATTTACATGGGCGGCTATCTTCAAAATATGATCTTATTTGGTGGTGTCTACAAAGAGGCAAGAGCTTTCTCTCCCACCCGCCCATTTCCTTCATTGTACAGTGTAATGTGTTTTTATACCTCATTTATAATTTTATAATTATATATCCATTTCATTCACTCCTGGTTTTTTCTTTTTCTTTTTGACTTTATCAACAAAAGCTCCTTGTTTTATAACTTACATTGTTTTGTTACTGTTTCTCTTCATGTGTATTGTCTGTTTTCACTCTTCAATGTATATATATATATATATATATAGTAAAAAACATGATTTTTGACCATTTAGACCCCAAATATTGTAAGGGCACTGCTTCAAGATCCGAAAGCTTAAAGAATGAGCCTGCAACTATGTCACAGAATCAATTTGCAGATCTAGAGGGAGGGGTGGGCTTTTTAAAATTGCAGTTGCAAAGTAATTGTGGAGAGAATGATGAAAGCAGCTAAGTGCAGACCATGGCAAGGTATCTGTGGCAAGCAGCTGTTTTAGTACACTAGTCCACCCAATGCCAGCTCATGGGGCAAGGTGAGGCAATTGCCTCAGGCAGCAGGAGCCACTGGAGCAGCAGAACCTGATGTCTACCTTTCTCCCCCCTTGTTCTGAATGTAAATCTTCCCTCAGCCCTGCATCCCTGGTGGAGAGTGGGGCACCATTTTGGGGTCCACCCCAGATGTCTTGGGTCAGTCCTGTGTGCACCTTCTATTGCCTGCAGTCATGTGCAATTCCTCCCTCCCTCCTAAGTTTTGGATCTTTATATGCGCTCATGGTATCTTGCAATAACAGCACCACTGTTAAGGACATGGGTAGGCAACCTAAGGCCCGGGGGCTGGATCTGGCCCAATCGCCTTCTAAATCCGGCCCGCTTTGGTCTGGGAATTTTTACATGAATAGGATGTGTCGTTTTATTTAAAATGCATCTCTGGGTTATTTGGGGGGATTGGCTGGTGTTTTTACATGAGTAGAATGTGTGCTTTTATTGAAAATGCATCCCTGGGTTATTTGTTTTTTCTCCTTCAAAATATAGTCTGGCCCCCCACAAGGTCTTGAGGGACAGTGGACTGGCCCCCTGCTGAAAAAGTTTGCTGACCCCTGATTAAGGAGGTGCCGAGGTAACGTGTGTGTGTGTGTGTGTGTGTGTGTGTGTGTGTGTGTGTGTATGTGTGCATGCGCGCACTGTGAGTCTCTCCTAAGAATTAATTCTCTTCTGTAGTTGCTTTAGGGATCAGAAATCAGACCATCACGAACATCAAAAGCTCTGTAAATAAACTTTGGTGGTCTAATCACACAATGCAAGTATGAATAAATCCATTTTCTTTTACTTGGGGTTGCTGGACCTTAAAGAATTAAAAATAGCTTTGAGCAAAATAAGTTCTGATTCGAAGAGAATAGTAATATGAAAAGCCAATGGGGGGGGGGGAGGCAGAGAATGCAAGTCAGGACTCAGAATATCAATATTTAAATAGCTTTTCTTCTGTTTCTGTATTACACGAACAAGGTGCAAACATAGCGGTGGTGACAGCTGGTTCCTTTTCCATAATACGTAGCAGGTCTGGCAGCTTGCCCTGCACATGTCCGTATGTGAAATTTGAACTCTAAAAGCAGCTCTCAGTGCAACTTTTGTTGTCCCTCTGAAGAATATAAGGAGAGCCTGGCAGGATCAGGGTCATCTGCCCAGCATCTTGTTCTCACAGTGGCCAGCCGGGTGCCCAAATGTTCCCTGCGTGTAAGCAGGATCTGAGCATCCTTCCCATATTGGATTCCCAGCAGCATTCAGTTTCATGGGATTTCCACAAATTCTAGTGTTATGAGAGAGCAAGGAAAGCTTTTTCAAAATCCTGATTAACCATCCCCCCTCACCAGGGGTGAAACGAGGCTTTATTTCACCCAGGTCAAAAACCCAGATTGACACACACCCAAACATTTGCGTGCGTGCAAACGCACACGCACACACGCTGGGAGTCTCAATGGTGCCCTTATGGAGGCTTACCTGGGGTTGCAAAATACCTGGCTAACCCCCCCAGTAGCTACAGCATTGCCCCCTGCCCAAATACTAGTGGACTGCGTGGCACAGTACTGGATCAGGGCCTGACAGAGAAGGGCTCAAATCCCCACTCAGCCATGAATCTCATTGGGTGACCTCTTTAAAACGGTATGCTACTTGGTAATAATTTAACCAACTATTGCAATAATTCTTAATTTCTTCATAAGGGTTTAATCTTACATCACCATGCTCTTTAACTAATAGCTGTTCATATGTTGGCCAACCCTTTTCCATATTCTTCTTTTTCACGGCTACAACTTCTAAGGGAGATACCCACCAGGGTATCTTTGCTTCTAAAAGCCATCGGTAGTTCGCCCAAATCTTGTATAATGACTTCCTGATTATATGGTTCAGGAAGTCCTTATTTACAGCCACATCATAAACTAGGTAGGCGTGCCAACCATAGTGGTTGTTCCTGTTATGTACTGAAGTTCTCACCCTGGGCTAGCAGGGGGATGCTGTAGATAGTTTTCACTCAGGTCCACATATGCAAATAATGGATTGAAAGTGATGCTCAGTGATTGGATAGTTACAGAAAGTTGTTACAGTTGCGTTGTTGTGGAGCTCTATATAAGCAGGCTGGCTGAACCCTCCAAGGGGAGTTCCAGGAATGGAACCTGTATCTTGTCTTGAATGAATATTTATTACTTTGGGTGATCTGTAATGGCAGTTGCAGGCTTTAGAAATTATACTGTGGGATCTCTCATTACCCCAACTGTGGCACCATAAAGCATTCATGCTGTGAATTCCCCCCCCCCATGGGACAAAGGGCTTCAAGAGACATTAAATGCAAATAAAGTTTTACAGAGAAGCTTTTTCTAAAGACTTATGCATGCCATATATTTGGCAGCCATTCTGCTTGTCCTACATAAACAGGCAAGGTGGTCAGATAACAAACATTTTTCGCTCTCACAAGGGACAAAGATGCCTTGGGCACTTAGCATGCAGATTCATCAGGACAGTTCAGGCTGCCCACCATGGGTGGTAAATTGATGGCTTCGGGGGGTCTGGGTGCACCAGTTAATCCCCTTAGAATATCCCATCTCCTCCTCTCTCCTAATAAACAAGATTAACCCATTACCAATTAAAAAAGGAGACAGATTTGTCAAGACTATCCATGGCATGTGTATAGATGCAAATTTAGAAAGAGGTTCCTAATAAGGTTTATCCACACTTACCTTTCGTCTGGCTTGTCTAGTCATGGCCTGTGATTTACACTTTCTTCCTCCAAAGCTTTCATTGTGAAATCTGCTCTTTGAAGCTCAGTCGGAGCAATTGTCAATCCACAGAAAGCCTGAATTGACGTTTGTTCCAACAGCTTTAAAGATTGAGTTTTCGCAGGAAAGGTTCAGTGCAAACAACAAAAATGCTCAGACATGGAGCATTTAAGTGTGAACCTCTGCCTGCAGAGTGAAGGACAAAAGATAAGTGTGGATAAGCCCTTAAACAGAACTCCAATGCTGCTTCCACAGGAGGGTCTGCATTTCTCTGCAAGGGGGCTACAGAGCAGGCAGTGCTGATCTACCATTCCAAAGCCACCCTTCTTGTTGCCCAGCACACTTTCATCCTTAAGCCGTGAGACAAGCATCCTGTAAGTAAGAAGCATATAATTCCCCAATGGCAGATAGTAGACTTATTGGCCTATAATTAGCAGGGCCACTTCTACTCTTAAAGATTGGCATTACAATAGCTGCTGGCCAAGAAGGGAGCATGTGAGCAGAAAGTGACACGAGCGAACAAGGATGCTAGTACAGGGACCCACCACGCCGTATTTACCTTCAGAAGTTCAGGTATAACTGAATCAGGCCATGAAGCTTTCCCTGTCTTGAACTGGAGATCAAGAGCCTGGTTTCCTGCTTGGTTCCATGAGGGTTCTTCAAAAGAGAAGTCCTGGCTTGAGAATCCCTGGTGTCCTCAAAAAGATTGAAAAAGTGGGATACCTGTGTAATAGCTGACATACTGCAAATAATTGAGCAAGAGAAATCTTCCAGGGCTCTTGTAATTATTGACCAGAACAGTTATGTTTTCAATAAGAATCAGGCAGCATTGAGGCTGCAGAACTTTTCTCTTTTTCTGAGCTATGTTTATATTGAGATTTAAGCGTCCTCCATTCTCTATTCCTGGGACACAATTCTCCCCTTTATCTCCTTATCAATCTACCTGGAAAATTCATTTAAAGGGGTACAACACTTTCAGTTCAAGGCCAGAGTACGTTGGGAGTAGAAGCTCAAGTCAGATAATGCATTCAGGGCTGCTAGGATTCATGCTTTAAATCCTATGCCCTCTGAAGAAGAAAAGATAGCATTTAAACCAGCATATCAGCAAAGTCGCCTGTGAGGTGATGAAGCTTTTTCATGATTCTGCTTATTGGTATGCTTCTAGAGCAAGGATGGGAGAAAAAATAAAGCGGGAAATGGCCACTCTCCGTGTGGTCACCCACATTGTTTTTTAAATGAGGTTATAAGCAGAGTCAGAAATGCAGACATAATCAGGAACACTGCTTCCTCAGCCTGAGATGTACGTATGTAAACTCAGCGCAATGTCTGCCATTAATAATTTTAAGAGCTAAGAGACTAGTGCTGTGAAATACAAATGCCTGCAAAACTGACCTTAGAATATCTATTTGCAACAGCAAATCTCACACCCCAACACCCTCCATAGATGAGAGGAGAGCGCCTTATTGTTAAAACGCATTCTGGCATTAAAATCACCTTCTGCTCAAGGGAATTGACTCTAGATTGATAAAATAGTTCTCCAGAGCAGTGTTTTTCAACCTTTTTTGGGCAAAGGCACACTTGTTTCATGAAAAAAATCACGAGGCACACCACCATTAGAAAATGTTAAAAAATGTAATTCTGTGCCTATATTGACTATATATAAAGTAATTCTCTTGAATAGGAATCAAATAAACACAAAGAAAGTATTTTATAATTACTTTATTATGAAATAGTAAGTAAACAGAAATATGAAAAATTATAAAATACTTTATTCAGTGTGCAACCTGGGCCTGTTTGGCTGAACACAAAGCTGATATTCTGGCTGGAATCGAAGAAAGACACACACGTAGCTCTTCGTCAACAACTCTCAGTCTCTCTCTGTATTTAGTTTTTATAGCAATCATGCTTGAAAGCTCATCTCACACAGATATGTAGTGGAAAATGGGAGCAATGTCAAAATAGCTTTGCTTGCCAGAAGGGGGAACTCCTTGGCAGTATCCAACCAAAAACTGTCCAAAGGTAGATCAGCAAATCTTAGCTTGAAACCACGATTTTGTCTCAGTTCAGTTAGTTCCTCCTGCTCCTGTAAAGTCGTGTCCTTTCCACCAACTGATACTGAGCTATAAGGGTCCCTAACCCAGTCAAGGCATTCAGTGGAGACTGAAGAGAAATAAAATGACAACTTCTCCGGTCCTCCTGGTGACTCGAGTCACGACGTCTTCTTCTCTCCACTGCTGCGCACACTGTGCTCGGGCGGGAAGGAAGTCGGAAGATGATGTCCTACTGTGATAGGTCCAGGCTGGAGTCTGGACCAATCACAGCCCAGACATCAGAAAAGTGGAGGGTGTCCCCCTGAGGAGCGCCAATCGGCGTCCCTGCTGGCTGAGGGTGGGGTCAAACCCCCCCCCCCACACCCCATACCCAGGACACAGTCCGGCACCCACCTAGTGGGCGAAAATTTGATTTATTTATTTTTTTAAAAAATCTTTCGAATTTTTCAATTTTTCCCACGGCACACCAGGCAACATCTCGCGGCACACAGTGGTTGAAAAACACTGCTCCAGAGAATGCCATGGTTGTTTTATCAGGGCACTCCTAGAGAGAGGAGAATATAAACAACAAAGAGAAGGGAGGGGGGTGAGATCTAAACATAATAATAGCAGCTGCTGCAATTTGTTTACTTGGATAAAGCCATTTAACAATAGTATGAGCATGGTGACAATCATAAAACAAATAATATATCGGATATACTATGACCCACTAAAAGTGAGATCAATTAAATTAAAACGTAATAAATGAAATTATTATTATGTAGCCCCAGGCATTTCTCATGATATAAAATCCCAAGCGTTGATATTCAATTTGTGCGGATGATCTAATTCTTTTAGAGGAGTCAATAGATGAATTCCCAAGATGAACCATGTAGCAGAAGCACCTCAGATGCTACAATCAAAGATATTGTTAAATGGCTGCTCTCAGGGTAGCAGTACACTTCAAAGCTGGGAATACAGAATATCAGATCAGTAGAAACAAACACATAATTGATAACACTTCCCTCTTGACCAGGGATGAGAATATTGGATTTGTTTTTAAATTTTTGTGGCTTATTTTTGCCTTTTGATTGTGTTGTGTTACGTGCTTTGTTTTTATTTTTTTATTTTGATTTTTATCAATTTGTATTGTTTGATTGTGGATTGTTTCTCTTGTTTTTTTCCTTTCTTTTTCTTCTCTGTTTTTTCTGTAATTCTAAAACTCTTAATAAATATCATTTTTTTAAAAAAAGCAAATCTTAAGAGCATCCTTCCCAGTCACCAGAGCCCTCCAAATGTTTTGGACTACAACTTCCACTTGATGCAGTACCATTAAAACTGGCTTTCAGTTGCACTTTTGGCTGACCATATTTTAGCAACTTTGGTGGGCTGGATTTAACCAATAATTAAATCCAAATTAACATCAGTCTGCTCTGGGAATATCCAGGTTTCTTGGAGGCAGATAATGGAATATTTCTTCAAAAGGTTACCTCCTTATCAATTATTTTCTTAGCTAATCCAGCAATATTCCAAGAAACTGATTTACAATAAGATCTTTACCTTGCACCAATCACTGGTAGGAGGGACCCCACCACCATTCTGTTATGCAACTTTCCTGTTTGCGTATTGAGGTCCCCAATCCACCCCCAAAATAACTCACAATGGACACGTAATTTTTTGTTTAAGATTTTTGGCATGATTTTGGCCACAACTTTATTAAAATACAAACTGTGAGTGGTTGTTTAGGCATTGGTTAAGACTATCTGTCCCCCCGCCTGGGGACAGAACTGACTTCCGGGCACCACCGAAAGACAGTGCGGGGGAAAGCAAGTCGGGGAAGAATTGGAGCTGAGACACAGACCCTCAACTCTCACCCGCCTGCTCCCCGAAGGCTTGCCGGCCCTAGTCCCATTCCAGGGATTGGACGAAAAGATGGCAAGCCCCAGGATTCCTTTAACGGAATTCCCTTTCCGCAGCAACCATGGAGGGGCAGGCCCAGCCTATCCTAACCCCTCCATGGAGGGACAGGCCCAGCCTATCCTAACCCCTCCTCCACCAGATTTATAACCAATGCCTAACCGCCAATCGAGCCCTTTAGGCTCGCCGCCAACCACTCACAATCCCAACCCATTCTTCAACCCTTCAATTACCGCATCCAACCAGACATCATTCCCCAGCTCGGAAAGATGTACCCCATCATTGCGGTAAAGGGCCAGAGCCTTGAAGGTAATATCCTGGTGGTAAATCACCAACCCACCCAATTCTGTTACCCTCTTGCTCACTGCGGAATTAATACGCTTCCTGGCCCTTTCAGCAGCCTTGGGTTGAGGAATGCCCTGCCAATTGCTCCTTTGCAGCAATTGTGACCAAAATATTTTAATGGTAGGTATTAAGGTCACCAACTCCCCCAAGTCTCTTTGAATCGTGGAGCGCAAAGTGGAGCAATCAACCTTTGCCATATCATTCTCCCCCAACTGCACTACAATTGCCAAAGGGGGACCATGTGAAAGCACCCTCCGCTTAATTAGTGGGATGAATTCACTCCACCGCATTCCCCGTCTGGATATCCACGACACCTGTACGTGCTGTGGGAAGCCAAGATCTGGTCCCCTTCCAGACTGCCTCGCTCTGATGCCAGCCCAGTAAACGATGCTGTGCCCCACAATCCAGATACGGACTGTAGCGAGACCTACAGGGTGGAGAACAAGCACACATCAATTACAATAATTCAACATCTCTTCCGCACGTAACCCTTGAACGCATCAAACTTCCACCGGCCCAAGTCCTTAATCCTGTGGGCCGACAACTTGTAGGCAAGCCGCAGGCTGCAATAACTGGCGCACAATGTGAGCAATTAGATGCCTGTCGAACCGGAACCCATTTCTGTGCACTAAGATCGAGCCAGCCCCCAGGGGAACGAAAAGCCAAATATTTCCGGTATCCAATAACAGGGCAAGGGCCCACCTCACCTGTGAATGGAAGCCTGATGGTGGCAACCCAGCTCACTAGGTCTGACTTAGAGCTCCAGACACTTATGACAAGCTCCAAAGCAGATAAGGAAAAGTCCTGAGGCAATAAGCCTCCAAACTCTCAGCCCCGTGCTGGCTCCAACACAATTTCCCCAACCCCCAGTACACCAAAATTACAATGGAATACTGAAAGAAGTCCCGTCTTGAACCAGCCGACAAGTCTTAACTTGTTGCAGATACTGCATAGGTCAAAGATTGACCGGCTTCCTGCCTGCTGTCCTGTGAAGGTTGGAGCCTATTCCAACCTTCCGAGACCCTGCGCACAACACACTTTTAGAAAGGTCTCTGAAAATTGAAGCTTTACTCTAGCAGACATTGCAGCGGACTGAATTCTGATAGTTTTAACAGTGCATCCGATCTGCAGCAGGTGGGCGAATTACTGCAGGTCCTGCTCAGAAGATGGGGGCAGGTTCCTCTGAATGACCGAGGACTGCCAGCTAAATTTTAAGAAATCAGTCCAGGCCTTCTCATAAGACCTGAAAGCGGATGGGGAAACGTAAGCTACTACTCCTCATAATTATTAATTGCTGCCAAGTGCCACAGGAGCTCTGGAAAAATCCGGCTATAGCTGGGCGTCCAGAGCCCAGGATCTGAAGCTCTCCAACTGAAAAAACGGGATAGAGCAACAGCGAAAACATTAGATGATCCTGAAATAAAGCGAGCAGAAACACAATATTAAACCTTAAGCCGTGCGAAGACTCTGCCAGAGCATGAGGACCGTTTTGCCAGGACTCTCACACTGCTTGGTTATCAGGCCAAGACAGACCCGACGGTCCCTAAACTCCTCAGTCCAGATGTGCGCTGACACTACATGGGGAAAACTCGAGAAAAGTTAGGTCACATGTGATTGCCTTGCCATGCCAGGCTCAAGGCCACTGTACATGATGATGAAGGGACCCCGGGCCATAAGACCACCTGGCCAAGCAGGAATGGAAGGGGCAGCCTGGAGCAACCACCCTGCATGCAAAATTTAACTGACCTAGGAATGATAGGATCTGACAAAGCAACACTTGCTTCAGAGGAAGTATTACAAGAATAACGTCCTTCAAGGCAAACAGCTTTTCCACAGGCAAGCAGATGTTTGAGCAATGGTATCCAGCTAGCCCCCAAATACGTTAAAAGGGGCAGTAGGACCCACTGTCCTCCACTGCCAACAGAACACCCAGCTCCTCAGGGAATAAAGGGGTGTCCAGTTAGCCTAAGCAGAGGCTGGTGTCACATGAACCAGCCAGTAAAATAATCCACATAACAATACCCCCAGTTAAATGAGTCTTGACTCACAATGTTCAATCCAGAAAGGCGCTAAAGGACTCAAGTGCTGCACAGCCTATTGAGCAGCCCACTGGCATCGCCTTATCAATATAAGGACCATCCAATTAAAGCCTAACTACTTAAAATCTTGAGGGTGAACCGGCAGCAGCCTAACAGCCGATTCAATATCGCATAATGCCAACAAGGCACCTCCTCCAATTTGTTGGTAAGCTCAACTGCCTGATCCAAAGATGCATATTTCACGGAACAATTCTGGAGGGATAGCATCATTCACTGAGGTGCCTTTGGGATACGATAAATATGGATCAGATGGAATTATATGGGGCTTTCTTAGGGACGATCCCCAATGGGGATAAATGAAAATCGGGACTAGAAGGAGAATCAAGGGATCCCACCAAACGTCCCAATGAAAGCTGCTTCCCAACCTTCTTTCCGGCTACCACAGGTAGCTCTCTAGCTGGCTTTTGAGTTGCTGTATTCTGAGCCACTGGCTGAAAAGCCAGAGGAATCCTGAAACCTTGGGAAAAATCCTTCCCACAAGCACAAAGCCATCTAGATAACCTTTTAGTCAGGCTTTCAAGGGAGTTTTGTTTTTTTTTTTTTTTTTTTGGAAATATGGGCAAGAGGTATTGAGTTATTGCTTGCCGGCTCCTGCTTGGGCAAGATGCCCTGCCTTGTGTTGCCACCATGATGTGTAAATTTACAGGGCCAACGCTGGCCAGAAACCCTAAAGAAGTCCCAACAAAGCTGCCACCGGGCCAGCTTCCTGCATACCAGCTTCAGGTTCTATTGCTCAGGGAATTTCCATTTGAAATGTGGAGCTGTGCAAGTGGTCCACATGTCCCCGTCCCTGGGATCCTAGCGAGCTGAGGGGATGATGGCAGCCCTGCGCCTAACATTCCCCTCATAGTGAATTACCACTTATAGAATAGTGGGGTTGGAAGGGACTCAAAGTATCATCTAGTCCACTCTCCCACAATATAATAATAATAATAATAATAATAATAATAATAATAATAATAATAATAATAATAGTAATAATAATAATCATCTATTTGTACCCCGCCCATCTGGCTGGGCCTCCCCAGCCACTCTGGGCAGCGTCCAATATATATATATATATATATATATATATATATATATATATATATATATATATATAAAAATACAGTAATGCATCAAACATTAAAAGCTTCCCTAAACAGGGCTGCCTTAGATGTCTTCTAAAAGTCTGGTAGTAGACATCTGGTGGGAGTGTGTTTCACAGGGTGGGTGCCACTTCCGAGAAGGCCCTCCACCTGGTTGCCTGTAACTTGGCTTCTCACAGTGAGGGAACCACCGGAAAGGCCCTTGGCGCTGGACCTCAGAGTGATGAGGGAGCATGCAGCTGTCCCATACAGGGATCAATCCTGCAACCTAGGCATTACCGGCACCATACGCTGACCAGCTGAGCTATCCAGGATGATCCCTAAAGACCCGGAACAGCCTCACCCTGACCCCTGAAGAGGTCCAAAGTGATGTCTGAATCATCATCAAAGCCCAGGGATGATTTACCTGCAAGGAGGTGTAAGCATCATCCCTGCTCCGCTTTTTTCTGCCTCTGAAGACGCTTCCTTCTGGAAGAAGGCACTTGGGGCATCAGCAAGTCATCCTCTGCAGGAGAGGCAAGCTCTGGAGGCATCTGCAAAGGCCCTGTCATAGTCTGCAAAAGAAAAACCTAAACAATGTGAGGAACAGGTGAAACCAATGCTTTGTGCACCACATGGGGACGCTATTCAGGCCAGAAACGCTGCCAGAGGCCATCAAATTATAGGGCCAAGCCCTAGGATCACCTGCTAGGCCAGACATAAATGTTTCCAATGAGATAACAAACTTGAGGCAGCCCGCCGCCTGTCCAGGTACCCCTGTTTGCCCTTTTGAGGGAAGCACCTCCTCAAGAAACCCAAAGTTCTTTTGGGAGCAATATCACAAGTGGGCCAAACTACCCAGCAACAAAATAGTCCAAAAGGAGCAGCTTGTTTTGCTTTGTTATAACAATGGCTAAGTGGGGGATATGAACCCTGTCTCCCAGGTCCTAGTCCTGCGCTCTAGCCACTAAGCCACAATGACTCGTCTCTAAAATGGCAGTCGCCACTATCAGGGAAAAACAAACTTGAAGAAAATAAACTTGTTCAGAAACAGCATAGTTAAAGAGCATACAAAGAGTGCTCATTGGAGGCACAGAGAGCCTCTGGCTCCACTCTGTCTGCCTAAGATATACATTAGCACAAGTGAGCCTGCAAACAAACAGATAAATTCTTATAGAGAGAATAAGTCACATGTCACAGAAACTTAACAATTTACTGTACTGCTAACTGTAGCAGGCTTAGGCTTGGAAGATATGTGCAGGCTGAGCAGGCCGTGAAGGCCTCCCTGTTCTGCTCTCTACCTTTTTTTGTCTCATTGCAATATTAAAGGAACTCAATATAGTGCTCCTGCCCAAGGCTAGATTAAGATTCAGCCAACAGCACTGCAATCACCCAAAATAAAGCCAACCTATGGGGATACTATAAATGAAAGTCATTCCAGGTAAGCTGGGAACAGCCCTGGCTAGCCCCACAATTAAACAGGCGAAAATGGGGAAAACCTTTTTGCAAAAGAAAGCCCCTAATGGGGGCTCTCTCCCTATTGGGAAAGGCAAGCCCAGGAGGATTATGCACAGGCAGCGCTCACAGGTACAGGGAGAATCTTCCCAAAGGGCAGGGTAAGGAGTGGGGTAGGAAATCAAACAGAAAAGGGGGGGGAATTAAATTAATTAAGGGACTAGAGAAGACTAGAAAAAGGGGAAAATAAAGAAATGTAACCAGACAATGAGAAGATCGCTCCACTGTCCTCCAGACGGTCCAAGTGGTCCAGGTGATCGGTTGCACGCAGCAAAATAGAAAGTACAAGGCTGCGTGCAGAGTATTTAAACCTTTTACCCCTCCCACCAAAATTGCAACATAACTTTTTCCCCAGCAACTCGGCAATCCAATCAATGCCCCCTGACCATCTTGGAGAACTTACCCAGTAACAAAGGGGGTGGCTCAGTAGACCCCACCGCAACACGTGCTCTCCCTGAAGGAGAACACGCTTTGCAGGAGGTGCACCTCCTCAAGTATTAGGATATCCCTGGGGGTGCCACTTTTTCGCCAAGTCCGGGGTACCATACTACCAAAGATTACCAAAGTCCACCTTTGATCTCATCCAGCAAATTCATAGAAGACTTCCCTGCTTTTGGTTGACCCAGCCCTGTTCACAGGAGAAGCTGGTCAGTTTGCTGAACCATGGTGGGCACTTTTCTTCAGAGTGCTTCCTTCTCAGCTTCTCCCAGATGTCAGCAAAATGCACTGCAGTTTTATGACATGGCAATCAGATGACTCCAATCTATGGAGGGGAAAAAGAAACCAAAAGGAGGTGGGGAGAAAACCTAGTCAATCTACACATTACTAACACACCATTATTGTGTCCCCTCAGCAAGAGCACCCCTTGATTGCAGTGTGGGGTGAAGATTACTATTGGACTGCAATATCCTTTTTGCTCTGTGGCTGCTCCATTATCCAAATCTTTGGTGCAAGCACATTTGGAATTCTGTGCACCATTCTACACCACTTCAAAATGGATAATGTAGAGTTGGAACCGTTCAAAAAATGGGAACCAGGATAATCAAGTGGGTGGAGTCCCTCCCCTGTGGGGAAAGGGTGCAGCATTTGGGATTTTTTTAGTTTAGAGAAAAGGCAAGTAAGAGGTAACTTGATAACAAGAATATACAATTATGCAGTGCTTTTTCTGTAAAAAAATGTTTAGGGTACCCTCATTTTTTCAAGAAAATCACCATTTTATAGTTTAAATCTGGAAAAATAAATACAGTAAATGGACAAATGGACAAAGATTCGCAAAATGTTTAGTGGTCTGCGTTCCCCTCCCAGAAAAAAAAGCACTGTATGCCATAGAGACCATAGAGAAAGCTGACAGAGAATAGTTTTCCTCCCTCTCTCATAACACTGGGACACAGGGGCATCCACTGAAGCTGAAGAAAGATTCAGAGAAAGGTAAAATAAAGTACTTTTTCCACGCAGTGGGGAATTAAACTACAGAATTTGCTCCCACAACAAAGATAGTTGTGGCCATCGACTTGGATGTCTTTAAAAGAGGATTGGACAAACTAATGGATAATGTCATCTTGTCTTTGCCAATCCCTCATAGCTGAGTAAGATTGTCTTCCATGAACACGGTCTTAACAGTGAGTCCATAAGTGACTGTGGAGGCCAATTCTGGATCCACATTCCACAGTGGGGACAGAGGTTTCTGGGTGGGAGTTGATCAAGGTGAGGGTTTGCCAAACGTGCCTTCCTCTTAGCATGTTTCTTCCTTTCATTTTGAGTTTGAGCGTCTTCAAAGTCCACGACACCTTTGGTAAAGGCTAATCTCCAATTGGAGCACTTGCAGGCCAGTGTTTCCCAATTTTCCGTGCTTATACTGAATCTTTTTAGATTTGCCTGGTGAGTGTCCTTAAACCTCTTTTGTAGTCCACTGACAAATTGCTTTTCCATTCTTAAGTTGGGTATAGAGTAGTAGCTTTGGAAGATGATAATCAGGCATCCGCACATGAACAATAGTAATCTTCACACCACACTGCAATCAATATCGGCCTTTGTGGAAAGATAACTGCCTAGCTAGGAGAAGTGATCAACATTTTACGGCTACACCGTTGTTGGATTTGAGGCACTGCAGAGGGGTTGTTTTGTGCTTGTTGGTGCAGCACTTTGTTTTTCTGTATGTTGAGTGATAGGCCAAGCTTTTTGTAAGCTTCTGCGGAGATACTGAGGATGGTTTGGAGGTCATCCTTTCAGGGCGCACACATTACATTTTCATCAGCATATTGAAGCTTTATGGCGGAAGTTGCAGTAACCTTCCTCTTTGCTTTCATCCTACTCAGATTAAAGAGATTTCCATCTGTTGGATATATGAGTTCTACTCCGGAGGGGAACTTCCTTTCGACAAAGTGTAGGATCATGGCAATGAAAATAATGAACAGAGTTGGGGCGATAACCCTGTTTAACACCTGATCCCACTGTGAATGGTTCACTTTGAGAGCCATTGTTATCTGCAATTGTTGCTGTCTTATTATCACAGAGGGGCCGAAGAATGTTCACAGATTTATCCAGGCAGCCGATATCTGTAGGCTCTCCATGGCGACCAGAAGAGCCTGTTGGATCAGGCCACGGGCCCACCTAGCTCATTCAGCACAGCAGGAGCTGGGTTGAAGCTTGCAAACTGCATGCATAGTCTTAATATATATTTCTTATTAAAGATACTGCTGCCCACCTGGGCATTTAATCCCTTCGCCTGTCCCCTGGATGGGACCAGGCAAACCTTGAGGCTTCATTTCACACTTCAAGGTCTGGCAACACTACACACCACAAGACAAAATTCAATGTGTGCTTCTCATCCCATGCTGCCTATCTTCTTTCTGTCTTGTGTAACAGCTGCTTATTTTTTTGCTGTAAGGCGGATCCATGGGAAGAAAGGGGGGGGGGCGAAGCCTGGAAGGTCATGAGGAATAACAGCTTAATTGATTGAAATCCATCCTGGCACTTTAGAGAGTTTGCTAGCCACAGGGAGAATGTTGCAAACCTGGTTGGAGATTTTATATATATTTTTAAGTGCATTGGTGAAGCATCAGCATAGATGGACAGGTGTGGGCTTGAATTGCTGCACTGAGCTGGATCTCGAAGCAACCAAGATTCAGAAATGGCAGGTTTAAGTCCCCCTTTAAAAAGAAGAAAGAAACCAGTAGCACACAAATATTAAACAAGAGGAAGCAAGAGTTGTCCTAAGCCTTGAGCCACAACCTCTAGTTCCTGCTCTACTCAGCAGGGCTGAATTATTAACACTGAGTAATCAAACCAAAGCAACATTCCTGAGGCATTTATTGGTGTGGAATTTCCACCAATTCCCTGTGGGGTGGGGGGCTCCTGGACCACAGCTCTATGCATTTTCCAGCATTAGCTACTGTACATGTAGGGAGTGAGTGGCACTGTGAGCCAACCTAGCAGTTTAAAAGCACATCAGTGCAAGTAGATAAATAGATACCACTGTGGCGGGAAGGTAAATGGCGTTTCCATGCACTCTGGCTTCTGTCACGGTGTTCCGTTGTGCCAGAAGCGGTTTAGTCATGCTGGCCACATGACCCAGAAAGTTGCCTGTGCTCAAATGCCAGCTCCCTCGGCCTGAAAGCAGAGATGAGTACTACACTACATAGTCCGCCCAGGGGTCCTTTACCTTTACCTTTTACCTACATGCAAACTAAACCTTTGTCTCCAGAGCTGGACTTGGGAAACTTCTCCAAGCTGGTGAGAGCCTGTTGTAACCTGCCAGCTTCATAAAATCCCCCCTTGCTACATGCTGCCATGATGTGGGGCTGAGATCAAAAGCAATAAAAATGACAGCGAGCCATTTATAAGATGTATGAAGCATCATCACAAGGGACGCGGATGGCGCTGTGGTCTAAACCACTGAGCCTAGGGCTCGCCGATCGGAAGGTCGGCGGTTCGAATCCCCGCGATGGGGTGAGCTCCTGTTGCTCTGTCCCAGCTCCTGCCATATTAGCAGTTCGAAAGCACACCAGTGCAGGTAGATAAATAGGTACCGCTGTGGCGGGAAGGTAAACAGCGTTTCTGTGCACTGCTCTGGTTTCGCCAGAAGTGGCTTAGTCATGCTGGCCACACGACCCAGAAAAAATGTCTGTAGACCAATGCCAGTTCCCTTGGCCAGTAAAGCGAGATGAGCGCCGCAACCCCAAGGTCATTTGTGACTGGACTTAATTGTCAGCTTTACCTTAAGCATCATCACAGATGCAAAGCATACTTGTGCGTATTGCAGGAGGATATAGACAAAGGGAGTGGGTGGGAAGCAAGGGTTCTGTTTCCATTTTTGTGTGTGTTAATACTGTTAGACAAGAAAGCAGGGCTTAAGGTATGTCTGTGTTTGTCACTCCCTTTTATCCACTCCTGATCAACCCATTACCACATGCTTGGTGGTGAGAAATTATAGTTCTTTTAGGAACATTTTTGTAAATAGTTGTCCTGAATCTGTGTGTATGAAGCTCCAAATATTTCAGAGTGTGTAACTAACCCCATCAAGAGAAGGCAACCTCTCATCCATCCAATGTCTCAGTGGTACCTAGATTGAACCTCAATCCATGACCAATGGAAGACATTGGTCAGCACACACCTGCAGGCGTAAAGCTGAAGTAGAGCTGTGTGTCATCATCACATTTGCTGAAGATGTACTGCAAAATGCTGAATGGCCCCACTCAGCGGTCAATAGGCTCCACATTAACCAAGATCGTACCACATGGTTCACCAGACATTCCACCTCTGAATGTTAGGGGATGAATATTGTCCAGTTACATTTCAGAGAAGCTTGTTTGGCATTACCAATCTTCTTACTCAGGAGCCCCAGTCTTTGGAAACAACTAGGACAGAGGATGGGAGGAAAGATGTATGAGTGGTTAAGTCTTTGATGTTTTCTGATGACTATCAAAAGATAATATTATTTGGTGGAAGAAACCAGCAACAACCAAGCAGTGGAGCGCAGCCAAGTCAGACCATTGGGTTCATCTAGCTTAGTCTTGTCTGCACCACCTGGCAGCAGGTCACCAGAATTCCAGGCAGGGGGTCCCCCCACTCAGCCCTATGTGGAGATGCAAGGGATTGAACGTGGGATGTTGTGCAGCCAAGGCATATGCCCTGTCCCTGAGCTGCACCCTATGGAATGAGGCTGCCTGACTGAGAGCAGAAGGCGATGGACCAAACTATGGCCACCTGCTATAGGAGCTTCAGCAATCTTCTTCACAGTATTGGCAGAGGGTAATGACCTTGATCAGCCAACCTTGATTCTTTCCAGCTAGCCACACAGAAATCAACAGATCAAATTGGAGATAGGGGCTTTAGGTCCCATGAACCATTTATTCACCTTATTGGCATATGTGAGCACGGGCTAATCTCTGGAAGAAAACCCTGGCTTGGTTTACAGAGAGATGCCATCCTTGTGATCAGAGGTAGTGAGCTTATCCTACATGATAGGATGCCAACTTGAGAAAGGTGTCCAGAAGAGGCACCTGCAAATTAATGTTATTTATAACCTGTTTCATTAGCATTCACAGCTTGAGATCTCAGACACAAGCTCTTTTTATTAAAAATTATATATATATATAAAACCAATCCCACTTCATCTATGATTAGATTTTTTTCTTTATAAAAGTGAGCCAAATTGCATGCAAGTTGTGTGTGTGAGGTTTTGTGTGTATGTGCACACACACAAAAACACAAAATTGGAGTTTACTTAAAAAACAATGAGCTACTTTTTCTTGCTGTGAAAAACTCATTTGTGTTCAATCAGAATGAACAATGAAGAAATCACATGCTTGATTCTTCTGCTTCATCTTCCTTTTGATCTCCAATATTAGATTGCTATAATTGGGTTTCATCCCCTTCTGCATGCAGAATGAAGGAATTACATCCCTCCTGCAAACAGAGAAATTGCATTGCGCTTGGAACAGCTGGTCCTCCCCTCTCCTTCTAAAAATCCCTCATGGCACAAACCCTCACTATTTAGCGAGAAACATTGGCAAATTATCTTTAAATGGGGTGTCCGGTCCAGTTCTCCTCTTTTAATTCCTGCATTTTATTCAAACTATGCACAATGTTTTTTGGGGACTGACATAATGAGAATATACTGCTGACTTCTGACAAGGATTTCACACAGTTTCTGCCATACGCAGAGGCGTGCCTAGGCTCCCTTGCAACCTCGGCAAGAAGGCATGTTGGTGCCCCCCACCCCATTCCTTGCACCCTTGGTAGAGGAGCTGAGCCAGAGCAAGGGTGATTTTTGCCCCCCCCCCCAGGACTGCCCCTTGCCAGGGGCCAACCTAGCCAACTCCTAGGATACACCCCTGGCCTTAGCAAGCGGGGATACCGCCTTCATTCTATGGGGTGTTTGAGCAGCAGCTGGGTGGCCATCAGGAATGCAAGGGTTGCAAGATGCTGCACTGACAACACTTAACGTTTCAATGCTTAATGTTCTATGATTCTGCTACTAACCAGAATGGCTATGCTCTGCCTGCAGGGTTGGAGGCAGTAAAACCTGTTGCTGGATATCATGGTGTGGGTGGATCCTGCTTGTAGGTTTCCCACAGGCATTTGGTTGGCTATTGTAAGAAAATGATGCTGGACTAGATGGTCCACTGGCCTGACCCAGAAAGCTCATCTTATGTTGCCACCCCAACCTCCAAGCAGTGAGAGCCTCCCAGGGTTCCAGCAGAGGCTGTGTGTCTTTGGCATATATGGTTCTGTTTGTTTGTTTGTTTGTTTGTTTGTTTGTTTGTTTGTTTTTACCTTCATTTCCACCACCTCCTTCGGGCTGGGCTGCAAGATGCCTTGCATTACCTGGGAAAGCTCTGCTGGACAGCATAGTGAGGATGCAACGGAGGCAGCAAAGTATGCCTTCTTTGCTGCCTTCACTGCCACTAGGAAGCCTCAATGAAGAGCCCTCACCCACATTCTATTGCATTCAACCAGAGTTTTTCTCCACTTTCGCTCAAGCCGCCTCCGAGGTTGTTTCTTTGCCCTAAGCTCGGTAGTATACCAGGGGGCCAAGCAGGCTCCACAAAGTGCGAGAGGGTGATCTTGTCAACCACCTCAGCTATTTGGATGTTCTGCAAGTTGCCCAGAACTTTCAACAGAAACACGTCATATCAACCAGAAAATCTCTGAGGGCTGTCTGGATCCATCAGCCTCCAAGGGCAAGCCATCCTTATAGGTCCCACACCTTTGTGGTGGGGAAAAGGTTTTGAAGCCTAAATCTCAACAGGAAGTGATCTGACCATGACAAGAGACTGATGTCAATACCCCCCACTTTCAGATCATTCTCTTCCTGCCTAGGTGAGAAACTAAGGTCCAGAGTGTGGCCTGCCACATGTGTTGGGCCTGTAATGTTGGGACAACCCCATGGTTGTTATGGCAGCCATGATGTGCTGAGCCACCCCAGTCGCCTTGTCATGGATGTTGAAGTCCCTCAGATCCATCAGTCTGGGAATCCTCAACACCACTTCCCAAACAAGCTCTCATAGTTCAGGCAGGGAGATTCCTGGGCAGTGAGGCAGACAGCAAACCAGCAGAATCCCTATGCCTCTAGATTCCCCCCCCCCCCCGCAACTGGAGAGAGTCTGGAGAGGGAGATAGAATCTCTAGAGAGCACAGCAACTCCCTCTCCCCTTGTGTCAGGGCAGGTGTTGGGAGCAGGTCATCCAAAATTCACACGGCATCAGTGAAGTAAACTTTATTCAAAGAAACAAAATAGCTCAGGCCTAGTGAGAACAGAAACTCTTCCCAGTAGATCCTACCCCTATGAGGCAGCTGTGGGGACTCCAATTCCCATAATCCCTGACCACTGGTCTTGCTAGCTAGGGATGATGGGAGATGTAGTCCAAAAATAGCTAGACACCCAAGTTTGGGAAACCTTGGCCTAGATCAGGGACGTCCAACAGGTCAATTGTGAACTACTGGTAGATCCCCAGGAGGTTTTGGTAGATCGTGGTCAATCGCTGGGTCCCTTTCCAGCCCTGCCCCCTTGTCCTGCCACTCATTGCTGCACAATCTGCAGAACAGAAAACTGAGTTTCCTCAGTGAGTCTGTTTGTTTCCCCAGTGATCTGTTGGTGAGTGGCTGTTCCTCTTCCTCACCAACCCCACCCCCCAAAAAGTGGGCTTTATTCCTCCCTAAAAAAAGATCAACAACTTTCTTTGACTTGAACCTCCCCAACACATGGGTAGATCACTGCCAGTTTTTAATTCTGTGAGTAGATCTCTTGGGAGCAGTCTCTTGGGAGTTGGCTACCCCTGGCCTAGACATGCTCATGCAGTCCATCCCCCCCAAAGGATCACAGGTTTGGAAGGGGCACAGGGTATATCATCGAGACTGACTCCCCGATATCATCACATTATGTTCTAATGACCTTCTGCATGTGAAACAGATACTATGCTTTGTTGTTGTTTAGTTGTGTCCAACTTTGTGACCCCAGAGCATGCCAGCTACTCCTGTCTTCCACTGCCTCCCACAGCATGATCAAACTCATGTCGGTAGCTTCGAGAACACTGCCCAACCATCTCGTCCTCTGTCGTCCCCTTCTCCTTGTGCCCTCCATCTTTCCCAACATCAGAGGTTTTTTCCAGAGAGTCTTCTCTTCTCATGAGGTGGCCAAAGTATTGGAGCCTCAGCTTCACGATCTGTCCTTCCAGTGAGCACTCAGGGCTGATTTCCTTAAGAATGGATAGATTTGATCTTCTTGCAGTCCATGGGACTCTCAAGAGTCTCCTCCAGCACCATAATTCAAAAGCATCAATTCTTTGGCGATCAGCCTTCTTTATGGTCCAGCTCTCACTTCCATACATCACTACTGGGAAAACCATAGCTTTAACTATACGGACCTTTGTCGGCAAGGTGATGTCTCTGCTTTTTAAGATGCTGTCTAGGTTTGTCATCGTTTTTCTCCCAAGAAGCAGGCGTCTTTTAATTTCGTGACTGCTGTCACCATCTGCAGTGATCATGGAGCCCAAGAAAGTAAAATCTCTCACTGCCTCCATTTCTTCCCCTTCTATTTGCCAGGATATGGGCCCAGTGGCCATGATCTTAGTTTTTTTGATGTTGAGCTTCAGACCATATTTTGTGCTCTCCTCTCTCACCCTCATTAAAAGGTTCTTTAATTCCTCCTCACTTTCTGACATCAAAGTTGTGTCATCTGCATATCTGAGGATGTTGATATTTCTTCCGTCAGTCTTAGTTCTGGTTTGGGATTCATCTAGTCCAGCCTTTTGCATGATGAATTCTGCATATGTTAAATAAGCAGGGAGACAATATACAGCCTTGTCATACTCCTTTCCCAATTTTGAACCAATCAGTTACAACAAATCCGTTTATTGTGAGGACCATGCCTGTACACAAACATCAACACAACAATAGTTAAAAATATTAAAATTCATTAGATACTATGCCAACAAATGCCTTCATCCCACAAAATAGAAAGAGAGGGAAAACAAGCAACGAGTTAAGCAGACGATGAAGGGTCTTTACATTGTCATCCATAAATCTTTCCCTGGCTTTCATGGCCTTCATCACAAAAACCGCTACCACGTGGGTAATACGTGGGTTTGCATCAACTAACAAGAATTTTACTCTATCTTCAGGATTGGTTATAGAGTTGGGTATAATTTGCAGCAATGCGTCTCTAAAGCCCGAGTAGATGGGGCAATAGAGGAGGTAATGTGTAAGATCCTCTTTAGTTTGCAGCCTGGGAGTCATTTTGGACTCACAGCTGTCCATGGAGGCACAGGTCAAATCTGTATCCAGGGCAGCTGTTTACCAGCTCCATATGGTACGTAGGCTGAGACCCTGTCTGCCTGCGGACTGCCTCGCCAGAGTGGTGCATGCTCTGGTTATCTCCTGCTTGGATTACTGCAATGCGCTCTATGTGGGGCTACCTTTGAAGGTGACCCGGAAACTACAACTAATCCAGAACGCGGCAGCTAGACTGGTGACTGGGAGCGGCCGCAGAGACCACATAACACCGGTCTTGAAAGACCTACATTGGCTCCCAGTACGTTTCCGAGCACAATTCAAAGTGTTGGTGCTGACCTTTAAAGCCCTAAACGGCCTTGGTCCAGTATATCTGAAGGAGCGTCTCCACCCCCATCATTCTGCCCGGACGCTGAGGTCCAGCTCCGAGGGCCTTCTGGCGGTTCCCTCACTACGAGAGGCCAAGTTACAGGGAACCAGGCAGAGGGCCTTCTCGGTAGTGGCGCCCGCCCTATGGAACGCCCTCCCACCAGATGTCAAAGAGAACAACAACTACCAGGCTTTTAGAAGACATCTGAAGGCAGCCCTGTTTCGGGAAGCTTTTAATGTTTGATGTATTATAGTATTTTAATATTCTTTTGGAAGCCGCCCAGAGTGGCTGGGGAAGCCCAGCCAGATGGGCGGGGTATAAATAATAAATTATTATTATTATTATTATTATTATTATTATTATTATTATTCATAAGGCAAGGACATAAACGATGTTCTACTGGGGTTTTTGTAAATCTACCAGTCAGATATGCAGTTGGCAATGTTTGAAACCGTACCATAGTGAAAGCTCTCTGAAGGGTGGGATCAGTGATCTCCACCAAGTAGTTGGCACAGATTTTGACTGCTTTTACTCGGGGAAGCCAGTAGGAAAACCCCGAGTTTTTTATCTTTGTGGAGTCCAAAAGGGCATCTTTTTCAAAGATCCATTCCCGAACTTTATCAGGGCTCCACAATTTGAGAGTGTTAAACTCAGGTAGATTGTATCTGGATAGGATATCTAGTAGGTTTTTACGCCAAGTAGTATTATTTTGTAATGATACAAAGGCTTGTTTAGCCAATAAGGTGTTCGGGGCATCTGTGAGGTTGTTCCATATCCTGTTCTAACTGTAGCTTCTTGTCCCACATAGAGATTTCTCAGGAGACAGATGAGGTGATCAGGCACTCCCATTTCTTTAAGAACTTGCCATAGATTGCTGTGGTCGACACAGTCAAAGGCTTTTGCATAGTCAATGAAGCAGAAGTAGATGTTTTTCTGGAACTCTCTAGCTTTCTCTATAATCCAGCGCATGTTTGCAATTTGGTCTCTTGTTCCTCTGCCTCTTCTAAATCCAGCTTGCACTTCTGGGAGTTCTCGGTCCACATACTGCTTGACCCTACCTTGTAGAATCTTAAGCATAACCTTGCTAGCGTGTGAAATGAGTGAAATTGTGCGGTAGTTGGAGCATTCTTTGGCACTGCCCTTCTTTGGGACTGGGATGTAGACTGATCTTCTCCAATCCTCTGGCCACTGCTGAGTTATCCAAACCTGCTGGCATATTGAATGTAGCACCTTAACAGCACCATCTTTTAAAAATTTAAATAGTTCATCTGGAATGTGATACTTTGCTACAAAGTGCTTTTCATTCCTGTGTACTATGTGCATATGTTGGGGAAACACTCACCTGCAAAAGGGGAAAAAAAATCTATACAATGAGTATTGTAGATCCTCTAAGTGTCCCTATTTTCCAGGGACAGTCCCAGATTTACAGAAGCTATCCCAGTTTCTGATTTGATCCTGGAATGTCCTGCTTTTCCTTAGGATGCCCAATTTTCATCAGAGAACTGTTGGAGGGGAGATCTCTATTTTCATCGGAGAAACGTTGGAGTATATGGTATTCAAGTGCTGAACAGAAGTAGCTCTCTCTGAATCAATCAGTGAACGTTTCTTGCTACGTGTGTGTGTGTGTGTGTGAGAGAGAGAGAGAGAGAGAGAGAGAGAGAGTTTGAAAAACAAATAAGGCAAATCAATTAGCTCCAAATACAACAGAAAAAATGTGCTTAAACTCTGAAATTTGTTTAGTGATGAGAATGAGCTCATTACAACTGATGATAACACTAATAAAGTTTTCCCTCTGGAGAGATCAAGGGAGGGCAAAGGCCATAAACATGGAGCTCTGTCTCCATCCCCACCCTCACTTTTGTCTGGAGGGCAGCCTGCTCTGGAAAGTTAGCGGGGAGGAGGAAGGAAGTCTGGGCAAGGGGGCACAATACAGGGGATATAGAGCCACCAGCAAAAGATGGAAATTGCAAAGCTGACAATGTTGTGGTCAGAATAAAATAAAATAATCATTATGTCATGATTCACACACATACAAACATAGCTAACAGTGCTTTCTGATGAGGTCTTGATTTGTAAATGGGTCATTGGCAAGAGGATTTTTCTTTCGTATTGGATTTTCCATCAAAAATATAAATCTGAAATAAAGAGGGTTTTTTGTTGTTGTTTTTTAAATCCCACAATGAACCCCTGTCCAGGAAACACCTCAGATCCTAATTCATTTATGACACTCAGAAACCCAGATTTCTTCTGTGCCACACGGCTGCCTGAACACACATGGGAACCACATAATTTGCTATCCGGATAATCTGAGAGCTCTCTCTTTTAAAGTCAAGTTTCTGGGCTTTTCCACACTTAACTTTCACCCCACTCTTTCTAGGCACAGGTACACATTTTAAAGCTCCATGTCTGAGCACTGGAGCAATTTGGCTTTCCTGTGGATTGCTGTTTGCTCCAATTCAGCTGCAAAGAGCGGGTTTTTGTGGGGAAAGCTCTGAGGCAAAAAGAGAGAGATAGAGCCCTTGGACACAGAGCTTTAAAGTGTGACCTGTGCCTGGAAAGCACAGAGGAAAGGTAAGTGTGGATAACCCCTCTGTCCCTCATGAAAATGGGTTAGCAGCAATTGTCAGAAGCTCAGCCAAAGGGATAGAAAACCACAACCCAATTGGGGATGTGCCAGCATTTATTTAAGGGACGCAGTTGGTGCCAATCAGAAGGTCGGTAGTTTGAATCCCTGCGACGGGGTGAGCTCCCGTTGCTTGGTCCCTGCTCCTGCCAACCTAGCAGTTTGAAAGCACGTCAAAGTGCAAGTAGATTAATAGGTACCACTCCGGTGGTAAGGTAAACAGCGTTTCCGTGCGCTGCTCTGCTCTGGTTCGCCAGAAGCGGCTTAGTCATGCTGGCCACATGACCTGGAAGCTGTACGCCGGCTCCCTCAGCCAATAAAGCGAGATGAGCGCCGCAACCCCAGAGTCGGTCACGACTGGACCTAATGGTCAGGGGTCCCTTTACCTTTACCTTAGCATTTATTTATTTCTTTTTGGAGAAGACCTTTTGCTGCCCCATCAGTCAAGCCCCTCTTTTACTTATTGCCATGCTCAAAAGGTCTGCAATCAATAGTATAGATTCTCCGCCAAGTTGCTCCTTCTGTTTGGCTTCATATTTCCCCCCAATTTATTGAAAAGGAGAACAGTTGGATGGGTAAATCCTTTGAGCTTAGACACCTCCCTCAATAGCTAATGCTTCTCCTCATAATTTAAGGCCTAATTTAAACATTAAATAGTTCAGGTCGCTGATATTTCAAGAAAGGTTAGTGGAAAATATTGCCAACATCATTACAGAGCTTTCCTTGTCTCCCTCTAACTCGATTTCCACTCAGTTCTTTCTTTGCTGCAGCTGAATTAATTAGCTATGTTGAGAAATTAGAAATGGTGAACTATTGGCTTAGGAGGGGACAGAAGCTCACTTTTCTCCTCCTCTACAAACTGTGGCTACAAACTGAATCTCTACCCATACAGGTTGGCTTTGAAGACATTTTGTGGGTTGTGGGCCTTATCCTAACCTGGACCAGTGACATGCATTCAATGGACTAGGGGGACTAATTGTTCCCTTGGCACTTCCTTCCCAAAGCCCAGGAAGCCTCTACCTGGCTTAGGGAGGGAGGCACACTGCTCCAATGGGTCCAAGAGCCAGGCTAGTCTGGAATTTCTGTTTGGCACAGCTCAGGGGAACAGTTGCAGCCTGGATCTTCTCTTCTCTTCACTATCCCAAATATTTAAATCCTACTATTTATTAATTTCTAATATTCCTAATATAATATTCCTAATATATTTAAGGAGCAACAACACAAGACAGATGTGGCAGGGGATTCAGCATATTACCAACTACAAACCTAACCTTGGTGCTGTCGACGGTGACCCCTTGCTGGCGGAGGAGCTTAACCTCTTCTTTGCTCGCTTCGAGAAGGAGCCACCTGAGACGCCGGTATTACAGCCACCAGCCCATAGGGGCCCCACATTCACGGTAGAGGAACATGAGGTGAGACAGGTTTTGAGGATGGCGAATCCGAGGAAGGCGGCTGGACCTGATGGCATCACTGGAAAGGTGTTGAAGGGCTGTGCGGATCAGCTGGCGAGGGTCTTTACTAAGATCTTCAATAAGTCCTTACACCAGTCTATTGTCCCACCCTGCCTGAAGTCGTCAACTATTGTCCCTCTGCCTAAAAAATCCACAATCAGTAGTTTGAATGACTATAGACCAGTTGCACTGACTCCAATCATCATGAAGTGTTTTGAGAAACTGGTGCGCCGTCACATTATTTCCTGTCTTCCATCAACTTTTGACAACTACCAGTTTGCATACAGAGCAAATAGATCCACAGAAGACGCCATCAATACCACTCTCCATGCTGCTCTGTCCCATCTGGAGCAGCCGGGGAGTTATGTGAGGCTGCTGTTTGTGGATTTTAGCTCTGCTTTTAACACTATCCTCCCCCATAGACTGGTGTCCAAGCTAGAGGCGATTGGACTCTCCAACTCCACCTGTCTCTGGGTTTTGGATTTTTTGTCAGAACGTTCTCAGAGGGTTAGAGTAGGGTCACACATGTCCACAGCCCTTAGCCTTAACACCGGCTCACCACAGGGTTGTGTGTTGAGTCCCCTGCTCTACACTCTCTATACGTATGACTGTACAGCCTTCTATTCCAGCAACAAAATCATCAAGTTTGCTGATGACACTACGGTGGTGGGGCTCATTTCAGGAGGGGATGAGTCCGCCTATCGGGACGAGGTGGAGCGGCTCTGTGTTTGGTGTGGAGAGAACAATCTGGCTCTTAATACGGCTAAGACCAAGGAATTGGTGGTGGATTACAGGGAAAAAAAGGCGGACATTCAGCCCTTGTATATCAACGGGGAACGGGTGGAGAGGGTGGCGGAATTCAGGTTTTTGGGAGTAGCTATCGATCAGGGCATGACTTGGAGCGCACATACCACTGCTCTGGTGAAGAAGGCCCAGCAGAGAATTTATTTCCTCAGACTTTTAAAGAAGAACAATCTGAGTGAGAGACTGCTGGTGTGCTTCTACCGAGGCTCCATAGAGAGCATTCTTACATACTGTATTTGTGCTTGGTTCTCCGGTTGTACAGCTAGGGAGAGGAAGGTGCTCCAGAAGGTCATAACCACAGCCCAAAGGATTATTGGTCATCCTCTCCCATCTTTGGAAGAACTGTACGGTTCCCGTTGTCTTAGGAAGGCAAATAACATCCTGCAGGATTCATCTCACCCGGGACACGGTCTGTTTGCACTACTGCCTTCTGGCAGGAGATATAGAAACATCAAGTCAAAAACAAATAGACTGAAAAACAGTTTCTATCCAAGAGCTGTGGCCTTTTTGAATGCTGTAACTCGATAGTGTGACCTGGGAGTTTGATGGGTGTGGTGTGGGTGTGGCTGGAATGTGGTTTGTTTGGTTGTTGTTGTTGTTTTGCTTTTGATGTTTTAAGGGATGGCATCCAATTTCGTTGCACTTTGTACAATGTTGCACTTGTGTAATGACAATAAAGAATCTATTCTATTCTATTCTATTCTATAACTGGTATCCCAGCTATAACAATAAGAACTCTTCTGTGATCAAAGAGGGCTCAATCTCCTGTTCTCACAATGGACAATCAGAGCCTCAATGGGAAGCCTGCAAGAAGGACATGAGCTCAGCAACAACAGTCTCCCCACTTGAGATTCCCAGCGACTGGCGTTCAGATGCATCTGACAGTGAAGAGAGACCTATAGCCACCATGGTTAGGAGCCATTGAAAACTTTGTTCTCCATGAGTTTTTCTAAACCTCTTTTAAAGCCATCCCAGATGGTAACCATCATTGCCTATTGTGAGAAGGAATTCTAGTTTAATTATATGCTGTGACGATGAAGCAGAAATAGGGAGTGGTGTGGGGAGGGCAACAGGGCAATAGCCCTGGGCGCACATAAATAAGGGCACAACTGGGCCACATGGGGTTCCAAAGGTGTTGCGAGACTGGGAGGGAGGTGGCTCCCTTTTCTGGCCCAGCATTTTTGTCCAAAGCACACAAATCCCAGTGACACCCACAACCCTGGAAAGACCAGTGTCCAGGGGCTTAGAATTACCCTAAGTATTGAGAAAATTACATTGGCTCTGTCAGTCAGCGTGGACAGAAACTTGATGTATCTGGGTCAATGGTGTGGCTTTGTATAAGGCAGCTTACTGTGATCCTGAATAGGCACCCAGAGCATATATTTCCCATCCTCTTGTCATTTCTTAGTAGCAGGCTTATCAGCAGTCCTGATAGAAACTGTTTCATTTATTTATTTATTAAATTTCTAGCCCACCTGTCCTCCAAAGAGCTGAAGTTAGTTTACATGGTTCTCCTGCACCCGTTTTTATCCTCAAAACAATCCTGCAAGCACTGGCAGAAGAACAGGTGGGGTGGGGGGAGAGCACCATTGGGGAGGGGAGTACAATCGTGGCCGCCCCCTGGACACGCTCCACGCACCCCCCACCACACTGGCTGCATGCCCCAGGATGCACACCACACCCCCGCAGACATCGTGGCACGCCCCAGGATGCTCTCCACCCCCGGTGCTGGAGCATGCAGCTTCGCCACTGCCTGCAAGGTAGGTTAGGCTGAGAATCTGTGACTGGTCCAAGGTGACTTTTTTTGGCTGAGAGGATTTGAACCCTGGTCTCTAAGCTCCTAGTCCAGCACTAACCACACCAGCTCTCTTTTCCTACCTGTATGTTAAGAAGGAGAAGGAGAAGAAGTGGTAGAGCTGGGTGTGTAATTGTGCACAGGTGATTTGCCATTGCAAATGCACAAATAAAAATCAAATGCCAAGCAACACACACAGTCTTACTTACAAATTGCTTTTTGATGCCATACTATTTAGTGATAAACTACATGTACCTTCCCTCTGCTCTTTCTAGGCATGGTCTGCAATTTAAAGCTCCATGTCTGAGTGCCCTTTTTTAATATTCTGGAGCGTTCCCCATGAAAAGCCACTCTTTAAAGATCAATCGGAACAAACATCAATCTGCAGAAAACCTGAATTGAAGTTTGCTCTGATTCAGCTTTAAAGAGCAGGGTTTTACAGAGAAAGCTCAAGGGGGAGAAAATGCTCGAAGGCATTAAAGTACAGACCTCTGTATGTTTGTCTTTTTTCATTTAAAACACTTATTACAAAGAAACAGTGAAGTACAGAGAAAAGAATAGAAGAAATCCAACTTTCTATGTGTGCGCATGTATCTGGATTGATTGCCCTCTCCCACAAGGAAAGACACAGTATAAACAAACACACGTGGCATGAAATAAAAATTGGCTTTAATAATTAATTCGAGGGGAGATTAAAGATTTAAAACAAACTAAATGAAGATGTTAGCAGAACAATTCTGTTCCCATTTGCACTTTTTAATGGACAATTTACTTATACTAATAATCCAGGAATTAAGATTAAATGGTGCTGGCTCACTTGCTTTATCTCGGGGAACAACATGCTGGTGGTGGGTGGGGCTAGATGCAAAAGTGGGTGGAGCAATTAATGCAAATTTTACCTTTGTGTAGAAGGGTGGTTTCTACACATGCTCACATACCCTTGTCTATCTTCTTTTTATTTATTTTTTAAAAAAGTATTGAATTTTCTATTTTACAAACAAAACAGACATTTTACATACCATTAAATATCCTGGGACATCTCTCACTTTCCAATTTTGGGCTAAC
The DNA here is from genome assembly GCF_964188305.1 of Podarcis bocagei. Lineage (NCBI taxonomy): Eukaryota > Metazoa > Chordata > Lepidosauria > Squamata > Lacertidae > Podarcis > Podarcis bocagei. The sequence continues at coordinate 51,122,223 of NC_138140.1, read as the reverse complement.
AAAACTTGAGCCACCGTTGTGGCGCATTGAAATAATTTTTCCTAACATCTGGGAATTTCTGTCTGGATTATTTCTAACAAAATGGACTCTATTGTGGGGGGTTTTTTTTGGGGGGGGGAAAGATATTTTACATATTTTCTCCAGCTCATTATGAATGATTTCTGAATATTATTTTACCTTTTTACATGTCCACCACACATGAAAAAGAACCCTTCATTTCTTTACATTTCCAGCACAAATCTGATTCTGATTTATATACCTTAGCTAACCTACTTGGAGTTAAATACCATCTATGAATTATTTTCAATTAGTTCTCTTTCAATGAATAACATGCAGTAAATTTCAAATCATACTTCCAAAGTTTCTTGCAGAGGTATTATATTATGTCTATCCATTGCCCAGTGTGTCATTGAAGCTGCAGTGACGTAGCGTGGGGGGTGCAGGGGGGGCCAGCCGCACCGGGCACAACATCTGGGGGTTAGGGTTAGGGGGCGCAAATCCACGGGTTAGGGGGCGCAAATCCACGGGTTAGGGGGCGCAAATCCACGGGTTAGGGGGCGCAAATTACTTGCCTTGCCCCGGGTGCTGACAACCCACGCTACGCCACTGTGAAGCTGTAAGTAGCTCATCTTTTGTTTCCCATTCTAATAAAAAAATGTACCACATTTTAGACAAATGTTTATTTTTGTTCTGTTTTTGTTCTGTAATATTTTTGTTTATTTTTGTTCTGTAATAATTTTCTTTCAAAATGTGAGCAAAGGTACAAGAACCTAATTTTAAAATCTAGCTTAAACATATCATGTAATTGGCGGTATTGTAACCAATCCATGACTTGACTCCTTAAGTCAGGGGTCCCCAAACTAAGGGCTGCGGGCCAGATAAGGCCAGGGGACCCATGTATCCGGCCTGCGGCGACCCCCACCGCCTGCTGCTGCCGCTCGCTCTTACCGGTGCTGCGCTGTGCGGCTGCCCACTTCCGGGGTGGAGGAACACTGTAAATAGCTTGTGCGCATGCACAAGTGTTAGTTGCACATGCGCACAAGCTATTTTCGGTGCTCCTCTGACCCGGAGGTGCACCAGAAATAGTGTGTGCAAACGCGTACGGGCATGCGCTCCCCCCCCTCCGGCCCACCACGCAATCGGCACTGGAGACACTGGCCCGAAGAGCGGTAAGTTTGCTGACCCCTGCCTTAAGTCCTCCATAGGTTTCAATCTGGGTTCCCTCTCTGTAAAATCCAGTAGTTCCCTGTAAGTCGCCCATTATCTATCCATATTAACTCTTTTAACTGTAATTGCTTCTATGGCAGATAAACATAAAGGTGTTTTTCTTTCCAATAGATTTTTATACCTCTCCCAGTTTTTAAATGGTGATTTTAAACAACAGAAGTTCGAATAAAGTAGGGATGGGGAGACACAGAGGAGCTATGTGGATATTGGGGGTGGGCTTAAAGGAGCTGTGAGGGGATAGTGGGGTTGGTTGTATTGGTGGTGGGGAGAGGTAGGAAACCCATGTGACCATGTGACCAGAGCTGGCAGGCCTTTGTAAAATCATCACCATCCTCTTCATCATCATCATCTGAATTAGCATCTTTTATCAATTCTCTGAACACAGTAAATTTGGACAAAGCTCCAGTAAGCACCACTTTTAGAGTACATGGGAAAGGAGAACAAGCTCCCTCCCCCCACTTTTGCAGGAATTCAGGTCAGCGGCATGCTGACTGCTTTGATGGCACCCTTCCCCTTCTTTGCAGCTCTCTTGCATCACCATCTCATCGGGTTATCTCAGGTTCGCACCATCACATCGCATCAAGTCACATTAAACTCATTAAAAAAGAAAGAGCTGCAGCAGCTGAGCTTGGTGCATCACCCTCCCCCAAGGCACATGACTGTCCAGTTCAGAAAGGGGCGGCATGGAGGTGAGATTTCGCAGAGGTCCTTCTCTCCAGCTCCAATGTCAGGCCCGCACTGGAGGGTGCACTGACAGGATGTTGCAGTGCCGCCATCACCATATAGAGCAGTGCTGGCTGGGGTTGATGGAAGTTCTATTCCAACAGCATCAGGAGGTTGCAGAAGGCAGACAGGCAGGGCTGTTGAGAGCAAAGTGTTGTGTGAGCACATCTGCTCTGCTCTCCCTTAATCCATGTCATTTTGGCACCATTCATTTCAGGGCAGTTTTGCCGTTATGTCAGGGACCAGCAGGGTTCCAAGGAGTGGGTGGTGGAGGTGGGGGACCAGGAGAATGACCCAGTGATTTATGGGGTGTGATTCCACCCACAAGGCAGGATCCAGTGGAGGAGGGAGAGTTGGGGCAGTCCAAGGCAGAGGAAGGCATACAGGATGTAGCAGAGGAAGTAACAATGGTTCAGGGGAGGGGAGGGCCAGTAGATTCCCAACATTCCCACGCCCCACTGTCCCCCAGCACCAGGAAGGGCTTGAAAAGGGAAGGGCAGTGGATCGGTGGAAGAAGATTGGAAGAAATTTAAAGACTATCTACAGAAATATTGTAAAATTAATGAATGTTAGAATGATGTTGGATAGAAATTAAGTGGTTCCCAGCTGTAATGCTTTAAGGGAATATGAAAAATGGGTTGTTAATAGGGAAAAATCTAATGTTACTATGTTAAGACCAAAGATTAGGATGGAGTCGGTGGAAGAAGATTGGAAAAAATTTAAAGTATATTTACAAAAATATTGCAAAATTAATGAATGTTAGAAGGATGCTGGAATGAAGCTATATGGTTTTAGCAGAAATGTAATAAAGAATTAAGTAAAAGCTGATTGATAATGGGCCAAAATGAAAAATTTAAGGTTAGACCGTTTAGATAAATTATAGAACAAAAATTGAGAAAGATGGAAAGAATTTGCTGAAATAGTTAATTGAACTAGAATACAAAAAAGGGAGGTGTGAGGAGGTCGATGAAACAAGTAAATGAAAGGTAAAGATATAGAATATTGGATGTGTGTTTTGGGTTTTTTTTGCTGTATTGTTGTATTTTTTTATGTTTCTCTTTTTATGTATTGTAATGTATATTCTGTTAAACTTTTTATTGTTTTCCTTTTTCCTTTTTTCTGTAATCTTTAAACTTCTAATAAACTAAAGACCTTTCTAACAACTGAGATACTTAATTCTGTTACAAAGCGGGCAAAGGATCAAGAGAGATGGTTTGATTTGGAGTGTAGACAAGCAAGGAAACGTCTGAGATCAACCTACCGGAACTACAGAAACACCGGAGCACCCTTGCTATTTATGGCTTACATTGATTTAAGACGAAACTATAAACAGCTATTAAAGGCAAAAAAACAAAAAGCTGAGAGATTGGCCTGGTGTAACTTAGTGAAGGCCTCGAATGAGAAAGATTCAACCTCCTTCTGGCGTACCAGGGGGCTCCTGGGCCAAGAGCGGATTGGTCCCACATGTACTGTAGAACCCCAGGAGTGGATGAAATATTTCCAAACCCTCTTCTTCGACGACAAAGCTCAGCACAATGATCCAAGTGCCTACTCCGAGAACTTACCATATTGGCCTCCTGTCTCCATAGAGGCGGTGGGGAACCTAATTGCCCAACTGAAAAACAACAAAGCCCCGGGCATAGACCACATTCCAGCAGAGCTCATGAAGAACAATATCAGTTGGTGGGCTCCTTTAATGGCGTCAATATTCACATACATCGATTCAACAGGCATAATCCCTGGCTGCTGGACAGAGGCAGTAATCATTCCAATCTATAAAAAGGGTCCTATGGCAGATCCAGCGAGCTATAGACCCATTAGCCTCCTTACTATCCCCAGCAAATTGTATGCCAAACACCTCCACATCAAACTAATTGACTGGATGGAAACGGAGGCAGTTCTGGCAGAGGAGCAAGCCGGCTTCAGACAGGGCAGAACAACAATAGACCATTGTTTCGTATTAGCACATCTCATTGATAAATACGCCAATAAAACACGTGGGATTCTATACGCAGCATTTATTGACCTGAAGGCGGCCTTTGACTCGATCTCACGAGTCAAACTTTGGGCTAAACTCAATGTTACCAACATTGATAAAAGATTACTATTCTTGATAAAAAGCCTATATAAAGACTCCAAGTTATATGTAAGAACCTCAGTAAATGGGCAACTAATTGGCCCTGTACCAGCCACCAAAGGAGTCAAGCAGGGCTGTATTTTAGCCCCGGCCTTATTCAACTTATATATAAATGACATGGTCAAATACCTAACATCCCCGGAGTTTCATGCCCCCAAACTGGCCGAAAAACCAATTTCAGTACTCCTCTATGCGGACGACGCGGTTCTCTTATCACGAACTAAAGTAGGCCTCAAAAGGCTACTAAGAGAATTCTCAGCCTACTGCAGGAGAGATCAATTGGTGGTTAATCACCAAAAAACCAAAGTCATGGTCTTCGCTAGGAGACACAGACATCATAGATGGGAGATGGACAATCAGCCAATAGAACAGGTCAAAATTTTCAAATACCTAGGAGTGGTTTTCCAGTCAACAGGGGCCTGGGAGGCCCATCATAAATATGCTAGGAAAAAAACATCTCAAAGCGCCAAAATACTGTCTCGCTTTTACTTTACGAAGGGGGGCAGACATATCCCAGCAGCTCTGGAGGTCTTTCAAGCAAAACCCTTGGCGCAATTACTCTACGGTGCCCAAATCTGGACTGGAAATCATTGCCGCACACTTGAAACGGTCCAGTCTAAATTCTTAAGACAGATTCTAGCAATTCCACCATGCACACAAATGTGGCCCTACGGCTGGAGACTGGCCTCCTCTCCGTCGAAACCCGAACCTGGTTAAGAACATTTAACTATTGGCTTCGCTTAAATTTAAACCCATCCGGACTACTACCTCTAGTAGCACGAGATGCACATAGAAGTCGGTGGTCCAAAGTAGTGCATCAAAAACTACTTATATGTGGCCTCCAAGCACAGCATCTCCTGAAAATGGGTCTCCCCAAGGCAAAAACTATTATTGATCAGCGCATGAAGGATATTGAGCAGCAAAATAATCTGGCCTATATTAAGAAATTTAGTGCTTGGTACGCTTATCTGCCCCCCTCCCACTTTGATTTTCGGGCACCTTATTTGTCTACCTTAACCATTCCAAAACTCAGACGGGCCTTTACACTGGCCAGACTAAATATGTTACCCTCGGCTGTTCTTGAGGGTAGATATCAAGGAACTTCATTCGAGAACCGGCTCTGCCCCTGTGGAGCTGGCTGCGTGGAGACTGTGTCACACGTCCTCTTGTCTTGCTCTCTATATAAAGATCTCAGGGACGAGACCATCGCGCCGCTCCTGTCTGCCATCCCGGGCCACTCTTGCGAAGCCAAGCTGTTCTCACTCCTGGCCGACCAGAACGGCTCGACAACAGAGAAGGTTGCCAAATTTGTCGAGAGAGCAATGAGACTGAGAGCTGCTACCTGAGTGACATTAGCGTCGTCGCCCAGATTCCTCTCCTAGGATCTTACTATTATTATCGTTATGTTTTGCTACTATTATTTTGTCATCCCCTAAAATGTATTTTATATAATTGACTTTTTAGTTTTATTCTTTGTGTGTCGTAGTGTTGTTTTATTGCTATGGCCGATGGCTGACGCAAATAAAGATTCATTCATTCATTGCTTCTAATAAATATCATTTAAAAAAAAGAAAAGAAAAGGGAAGGGCAGTGGCAACCCTTAGGTTGCGGGCATGCAACCAGTCAAAGGAGGGTATGTAAGCTGGCAGAGGAGAAGGGAACCCCCTGTTTCTTCCATGACTCCATAGGGCCCAGACCTGTTAACAGCTGCCTAGAGGTTAGAAACATGAATTCTGCACCAAACCAATTCTGTTTCCAAACCATCTTCCAAGGCAGCCCTATGTATAGCATGATGCAGTAATCTAACTGTGTGGTTACCATAGACAACAGAAGTTAGGCTATCCGCGTAGGGGTGTAGCTGGGCTACCAGCCGAAGCTAATGGGAAGCACTTCACGCCACCTGAGTCTCAAGAAACAGCAAAGGATCCAGGAGTGCCCCCAAGCTATGTACTTGCTCCTTCACAGAAAGTGCATCCCCATCAAGGTCAGGCAACCTCCCAGTCATCAGGTATAGGGAACCACCCACTAACAGGACCTTAGTCTTACCTGAATTGAGCTTCAATGTACTGGGTCTCATCCAGTCCATTACCGAGGCAGCACATTCACTGCCACACCTGAAGATGTAAAGGAGAAGTAGAGCTGTGTGTCCTCATCATATTGCTGACAACAAAGTGCAAAACACCAGACAACCCTACTCAGCCATTTCATGTAGGGGATAAAAACTGAACCTAGAAGAACCACACAGGGGGCTAAAAAGGACTCCCCAAAGCATCACACTTTGGGAATGACCATCCAAGTAGGACCAGAACCATGGTGCCACCATCCCCAACTCAGACAGCCTCTCCAGAAGGATACAGTGTTTGATGGTATCAAAAGTCTCTGAGAGGTCAAGGAGAATTAACAGGGACATGTTTCCCCTGTGTCTCTCTGGACAGAAATAATCATGTAGGGTGACCCAACCAATTTCTGTTCCAAAACCAGTCCTAAACCACAACTGAAATGGATCTAGAAAATTGGACTAAACAGGAATAATTTTTTGAAGGTAAGAGCTGTTCAGCAGTGGAACAGACTATTCTGCTGTGTGGTGGGCTTTCCATTATTGGAGGTTTCTAAATAGAAGTTCTATGGCCATGTGTCAGGGATTCCTTAGCTGTGAGTCCTGCATGGCAGGGGTTTGACTAGATGACCATTGGGATCCCTTCCAACTCTACAGCTGTATGATTCTATATGTGGACCCCAGGAGGACGAACCCTGACCTTTGACAGCAATAGCACATTTGTTACAGTGGATGGATGCAGCAGCTGCTGCTGCTTGCCCAAAAGTCGCTATGACCAGGGCTGGACCAACACATTTTGGCATCTCAGGCAAACTACAGGCAAACCCCACTAGGGTAGATCAGGTGAGTGAAGATCTACCTCCAAAACATGGAGAAAAGAACTATCTACCCTTGATATATTTGAAGATGGCTATCATATCTTCTCTCACTCTCCTCTTTTCCAGGCCAAACATACTCAGCTCCTTCAACCGTTCCTCATAAGGCTTGGTTTCCAGGCCCTTGGTCATCTTGGTTGCCCAATGTTTTACTTTATTTATTTATTCAAATTATTTGTGCCCTGCTCCTCAGCCAAAAAAAGCCTCCCACAGTGTCTTGCACACTTTCAAAACAAGACAGCATTGACCTGCAGGTTTACAATCTAAAGCAAGCAAGCAAGCAAGCAAACAAACAAATAAACAAACATGGCACACAAGGGAAAGGGGACAGGAAGGCACCAGTTTCCAGACAGTTCTGGCACAGTTTAGGGGCAGGAGGCACCTGATGGAGCTTGGCCTCCAGCAAAGCAGATGGAATGATTCTTCTGCTTCCAACCTCTCCTACTGAGGCAGCCTGATGGATTGGTTCCCCCTAGGTGAAAATTGATGGGAAAGGAGGCCTGCTTTTTGCTTCCTGACACAAAGGAATATTATTTTAAAAAGGGGGGAGCATTTGAACACTTGCCTCCCGACCTACAGACTGAAGTCACTTCAGAGGGCTTTACATCATTTATCTCGACTTAAAGGTCTGGTTGATGATACAAGTGGTAAAGAATAACAAAAAAAAGTTATCAAGACATGAAGTATAAAGGTAAAGGGACCCCTGACCGTTAGGTCCAGTCATGATCGGCTCTGGGGTTGTGGCGCTCATCTCGCTTTACTGGCCGAGGCAGCCAGCGTACAGCTGGCTCATGTGGCCAGCATGACTAAGCCGCTTCTGGCAAACCAGAACAGTGCACGGAAACGCCATTTACCTTCCTGTCAGAGTGGTACCTATTTATCTACTTGCACTTTGACGTGCTTTTGAACTGCTAGGTTGGCAGGAGCAGGGACTGAGCAACGGGAGCTCACCCCACCATGGGGATTCAAACCGCTGACCTTCTGATCAGCAAGTCCTAGGCTCTGTGGTTTAACCCACACCACCACCCACGAAGCATACATTGTCATAAATCTGTGAACTGGGGGAAATTCCTAGGGCAGTCTCTTAATCAAGACCTGGACATTCATGGGATAAGAACTTCGCAAACTAGAGTGTATACCTACCACTTCAGCTCAGCTGTGGTTTGATGGGTGTTCTCTATTGAATTTTTTTTAACTTTTCAAAAACTTGCCCAAGTTCATTGAACAGACTGGTGGCACTGAGTGGAATTTGGGGTTCCCTCTTCTTCTCCATTCCCACAGGCAACTGGCTTCATCCATGCTGTACACCATAAGAAGCCTTTGCAAGTCCCCTGTGTTCTGTGCAGCATGAGTTGCTTGGGAAAAGCCAGCTCTAAAACCTTGCTTTAATTCTCAGGTTTCACTGTTCTCTAGCACAACAGAGTCAAGGATCCAAAAGGTTAAGTGTCACCCACAGGCTATCAAAGCTAACCTTGGGAATGCAGGAAATCAAGATCATCAAACAAGAACGTCCCAACAGCCTTATTGCAGAAATTGCTTTTTGTTTGTCGCTTCACTGTGTTTACACGGGTGGGAGGGCGATCTTCAGAATACAAGCTGCTTTCCTTTCATTTCTAATCATGATTGGCATCATAGGATTAAATTTCAGCATAGTAAAAAAAATACTACTTTCTAGGATGGCACATTCTGGGAAACCACAATATTCAAGCTGTGACGTCTCTCGCTTTCTGCCTGGAAGTGCTATGGTATAGGATTAGGGAACTATGGTGAAATCCAGGAGTTTTCATAGAAATGTGTATTATAGCTCTTGTTCTTGAGAACGAGGGCAGTTAAAAATGTAAGTTCTCACAAAGTATGCCCATATGAAGTGGCTCAAATATCTTTAAAGTGCCTTTTCCCACATAGGTAGGAATATCATCTGTTGCTCCAAGACTGTTTAGAGAAGTTTTTAATGTCTGACTCTGTATTGTTTTTAATATTCAGTTGGAAGCCACCCAGAGTGGCTGGGGAAACCCTGCCAGATTGGGGGGGGGTATGTATGTATGTATGTATGTATGTATGTATGTATGTATGTATAAATAAATAATAAAGTGGAAAAGCCTGCCCACTGTGCCATCACTTGGAATGGCTGGTTGTGTGTTTTGTCTGTTCCTGCCAGGTAAGTCAAGCTTCTGGAAATGACATATCTGTACTGAGTGCCATGTTTATAATTCATCCTCCTGTGTCCCTAGGTGAGCCAAAAACCTGAAGTGTAGGCTGTGGAATTGCCCTGACAGGTTGGCTAGTTCTGCTATAAAGCCCTTTCTCACCTTGTGATTTCCTGTCACCGCCAAGCACATACCCAGGGCAAGGTTGTTCTTATCCTCACATAAAAGTTTGATTGTGTTTCTGTCTGCAAATCTGACGAGAGGCACTGAATTCTAAATGGGGAGAATCTTTGACTCTCTGAGGTCTGGTAATTAGATTCATTTCCTTTGAGTGCAACTGCTGGTCTGGCTCCCTCTTCTGAAGCTGGCATCAGCGAGGGGAGGAGGCTGCTTCTGGAACTGGATGGCGTGATAGATCAGCAATTGGGAAATGATTAATTGAAAGGAATTGATGTGAGCAAACTTTCAGGAGTGAGCAAAGATGGACAAATCTGCCAGTTTTAGTTTCTCTTAGTGTCTTGTCCCCCCCACCCCGTCCCTGTTCATCTTATTAAAAAAGTCATCACAAAAATTCATCAGAATTTTTGTGCATTCTTCTATATAATACCCACTTTTTTGCAAGCCATTTTCTCTAAGAATGCATTTTTCTTTGTTCCTTTCACTTATTATATGCATTTTTAATGAACACTTTCCACTAACTTGCACATAATTTCAAAGGAGCATTGCAAAATCACTTTGAAGGAGCAAGGAGAAGAAGGAAGTTCTTCACACAGTCCCTTTCTCAGGAGGGCTGTGATGGCCACCAGCTCAGATGGCTTTAAAAGGCAAATTCATGGAGGATTAGACCATTATTAGTCCATACCCTCCAACATTTCTCCAATGAGAACATTTTACTATTTATGCCCCAGACATCTTACTGGGTTGCCCCAGCCACTCTGGGCAGCTTCCAACATACATAAAAATGTGATTTTAAAAAATCCCTATACAGAATTGCCTTCAGATGGCTCAGGGGTCGGATAACTCCATACCCCCCAAGATTTTGAAAATTGGGACATCCTAAGGAAAAGTAGGACATTCCAGGATCAAATAAGAAACTGAGATGGCTTTTCTAACTTATGGACGTCCCTGGAAAACAGGGACACTTGGAGGGTCTGCTGTGGTGGCTATACAGTTGGAAGCAGCAATGCTTTGAAATCCCAGTTTCTGGAAACGGCAAGGGGATGGGCTTGCGCTCGGATCCTGCTTGCTGGTTTCTTACAGGCATCTGGCTGGCCACTGTGAGGATGCTAGACAAGCTGGACCATTGGCTTGACCCAGCAGAGTTCTTCTAATCTTATTATGTCATTTAACCGCCCCATAAATCCATCAGAATTTAAGTGAAGACTGGGAAATCTTTCCAACACATAAGATATGTGGAGAAAAATGAGAATGAATGCAGAAGAAACAGGCCATCCAGAGAGGAAGTTGGAAAAGTCCCAACCAGAAGCTGTAAAACACTCGCATGGATTTGGTCCTCATTTTCTTTTCCTTGTCACAAATAAAGAGAAAATCTGGAAGTTTATGGATGGCCTTATTAGCATAAATAAGAGAGAAATCCAATCAAAAGCTTGCATGGTGCACCACAGGCAATTAGATGGCAAACAAAAATTATAGTCCTAATGACCATTGCCTGTCTCCCCCCCCCCTTTTAAGAAGCACAGTGGCAAATTTCCCTTTCCCCCAGAGGCTTTCTCACATAGGATACTGCCTGAATCTGGGCTTTCAAGAATTTGCCTGAGTGTATGAAAGTTATTGTGCCTAGAACAGATAGGTAAAGGGTAAAGGGACCCCTGACCATTAGGTCCAGTCACGGACGACTCTGGGGTTGCAGCGCACGGAAATGCCGTTTACCTTCCCGCCATAGCAGTACCTATTTATCTACTTGCACTTTGATGTGCTTTCACACTGCTAGGTTGGCAGGAGCAGGGACTGAGCAACGGGAGCTCACCCCGTTGCGGGGATTCGAACCGCCAACCTTCTGATTGGCAAGTCCTAGGCTCTTAAATTGTGGTGTGTTCCACGTGCATCACTTACAAAAGCTCTCACAGATTGCCTGGCATGTTTACGGAGAAGACCTAGGACCTTTCTTTCCCTAGAGGTCACTTCAAAAAGCAGAGTCTGGTTTTGACTGGGAAATAATCTCTGGTGCCAAATGCCAAGAGATATTTATGCCCATTGCATCACATTATGAATTTACAGCTCTGAAATGTAATGAGTTATGATATTACACCAGGCATGCTAATTGAACCTAAGGGCCATTAATTTGCCGTCTTCTTATCAGCAAGATTCTTAGCTAGGGTGTGTGTCTGTAGGAAAGCTGAATAAGCCTTGTATACTGTCTAATGCTTGTTTTCTCATTTTGGAAAAAGGCACCCAAATTTACAACCTAGGCTCAGATCCATGCCAGTTCATCATAGGCCACATGGGTAGGCAATTATTATGTCTGTGGGGGGCACTACAAGACCAACCTTCCAAGCCTGATTTTCTTCTGATGTTTTGGACTACAACTCCCAGCCAGGTCAGATGTGCTTGCTGGGGCTGGTGGGAGCTGTCATCCAAAACACCTGCCATCTAATTGCCGTCTAATTTAGTTCAACAATTTCTGGAGGGCAAAAAGTTCCCCACATCTGCAGTCCATCCCAGCATAGTGGTGAACATGACTTTGACTAGTTGTGCTTGCCCAGCCTATTGGCCGGGAGCTGCTGACCACGGATGGACAACCTCAAGACCTCTGAAGGTCTCCGTTCTTAGGGTTCTTTACCTTGAACAGATCTTTAAGTGGAGGCCAACTTGCAACAGAGAACTGTCTTCTATAAATGAGGACTCAGAGCAGCTTTTTCAGCAGCTCTGAAACCTTTTTAAATGGCAAAATGCCTTGAGAGACAAGTGGTGCATAAACAAGGCACATAAAGTACTTAAGGAACCAAATAAAGAGCAGAAATTCAAACAAAGGAAGAGGCGCAAAGGACAGTGGGCTCACCCACACTTCCACTTGCTCTGCTGCTCCCTCGCCCCAGGAAAACCAGTTCTTTCCTACTGAATCGGAGCAAACATCAATCAAATTTCCCCTGGATTGATGTTTGCTCTGATTCAGTGGAATAGAGCAAGTTTTCCAGGGGAAAGTGGTGGGGGAAATGGAAAACTGCTTAGACCTGTGCCTAGGAAACATGGGATAAGCAAAGCATAGACAATGACCCCTAATTTGGCTAGGTAGGTTTTTCATTTTTTAAAGCATTTAAATTAATCTGAATCAATGTGCCTATTATTATTATTTTCAAATTAAACTTGCGGGAGCCTGTAATGATGGTGCCCTGAGAGACAAATTGCGTCCCCTCCGTGACATCTCAGTAGGCAAAATACTGTTTGAGCGAACATTTAAAGGCATTATTTTTAAAAAATAACCCCACAAGGAAGTAAAGAAAGCTTTGAATTTGTCCATATGAGCTCTTTCTCTTTAATGAAATGAACCTGTTGTTTTGCTAAAAATGTGTAATGCCGGATGGCTCTACTGAACTCCAAAAGAAGAGTTCTTTTCTAGGAGACCTTCGCAATAAGTCAGTGGCCTTCTATGCTCATTAATAGCATCGATCAAAATCCACCCCCCTCCCCCAAAGCTTTTGACCTTGTTGCAAGAGGGCAATCGGCCCATCTCTTGTTCTGCCCTTTGCATATGCAAAGGAAATAGAATCCTGGGTCACCAATTTTGGCAACAGAGAGAACTCAATTGCCTATCATGAGTTTTGCATGTGAAATGTTATTGGGCAAAGCGAGGGGGAGGAACAGCAACCAAATGACAATCTGCAGCAAGATGAGCTGCTAAATCAGGTGTGGGGAGCTGACAGCTCTTTAAATGTTGTTGGACTCTAACCCTCTCTACCTGAACCTTTCTGGCCTCTTTCTCTAACAGGTATGGGAGAGAAGGTCATTTCAGTTCTCAAGTAAGGACAGATTACCTTAATTCACGTTTTCCAAAACGTGATGCAAATCCAAACACAACTCTCTGCATCTTCCTTCCAGGCACATAAGAGGCAGCATCATTGTTCAAGGACACATTCCATCCGGGGTGGGGGTGGCCTTGGAGGGTCTACTTGACACCCCCTGCCTCAGGCCTTTGGTTTGCCATCCATGGAGTGGGACTTACAAAATAATCCTTGGCATGTCTGTATTTTATTTTGTGAGCTGTTGCTTAATTTTTCAATCATTATTTACAAGCCTATGAGTAATAATGGTCTCTCTGCAATGGTAAGTGGCTGGTTTCATGTGATAAAAGCACAGTCTAGTATTCATTCCCACCAGACATGGGCCCCTTCTCCATTATACATTTAAGGTGCACATTCCTCACACATTCACACTCCTCTCTCAGCAACATTTATGCTGGGTCATGCCTACAGAATGGAAAGATGGCAGGATGTCCAAGGATGTGCTCTACAGGGCGCTGGCTTTGGGCACCAGGCCCGTTGGCAGACCAGCTCAGTTTTACAAAGATGTCTGCAAATGTGACATGAAGGTTGGCAACATCAACCCCGTCGTGTGAGAATCCCTTGCAGACAAGGGCAGTGCCTGGAGGCAGGTTGTGCATCCACAGCAGTGACCAGAGGAGGAATGACTGCTGGGAGGAGCGCAGATAGGAGAAATGCCATGGTGCATCTGCAGCAACACAACCAGGCGCCTTCACCTGCCCCAGCTGCAACAAAACATGTCTCATATTGGTGTCTACAGCCACAGCAGGCGTTGTTACTCTCCATCAGTTTGACTTTTTCTCTGAAGGCTCACTCCTCCATTGTCTCATGAGGCAGCTGGACATTAACCAACCTCTTTAAACAGTCATGGATTCCCTCCCCCCTCCAAAAAGGGAAAGTGTAGCTGGTTGAGGGTGCTGAGAGTTGTTGGACCCCCTCCTCTAAAAAATTTCCCTGACAAAGCTGCAGTTCCCAGGGAACTCTGAGAATAGTAGCTCTGTGAAGGGGAAGTGGGGGTCTTCCTAACAACTGTCAGCAACTGTAACAAACTTCAGCTCCTATGACTATTTAAAGTAGTATGATACTGCTTTAAATTTACAGTGCAGATGTCCATGAAGAGGCTACTTTCCTTTTGGCTGCTGACTTAAGCTTAATAAAGGCTGAATCACTCACATCAATAATGTGTTCAAAATGATGATTAGGGAGGACTTTGCATATTTTAATAAATACATATATCTTCCTTGCCTGCTTGTAGATCGCCCTTACATAGTTATGAGTGCTGAATATTTTCAAGAGAGGAAATATATAGTTTAATTCCTATTCCCTAAGCAAATAGCTTAGCAAATAGGGATTTATGGGCATCTTCTGAAAATGCACAGCCTGTCCATCTTTCATAGGAGATTATACACCTATATGATATCTCTATTAGTGGAGAGATCCAAGAGAATAATTAGTACCATGCAGGGCTGTCTCTCAAGCTTTAGAATGAACAATTCTAATAAAATAAATTCATATTCCCCTTCACCACAAAAAGTGTAACTCCCCCTTTAAAAAAAGACCACCAAAGCAGTAGTCAAGCTGTATTTTTCTTATGTCCCAAGGATAACTAAAGAGTTAAGTCATAGACTTAAAATAAAAAAATTCCTTCCACTAGCACCTTAAAGACCAACTAAGTTAGTTCTTGGTATGAGCTTTCTTGTGCATGCACACTTGGTATCTGAAGAAGTGTGCATACACACGAAAGCTCATACCTAGAACTAACTTAGTTGGTCTTTAAGGTGCTACTGGAAGGAATTTTTTTATTTTGACTATGGCAGACCAACACGGCTACCTATCTGTAACTGGTCATAGACTTAATTCACATTCAGCCATGTATGCCATGCTATCACTGAAATCATGCCATGGCAGTTGTGTTGTCTGAAACAGTTACCTGCGTAATTTACTTATCCAGTGTCAATGCCTGATACTCCAGGATTTAAATTATGCCAGCCTGGGGTAGCCAATGAGGTACTCTTTAGGTGTTGCACAGCTCCTATCATCCTTGACTATGCAAACTGGGGCTTATGGGAGATAGAGTCTACCCCATCTGGAAGGAGAGGCTGATTTTGGGGAGTGCAACTGGTTCCACTGTTCTGGGCGCTGACACTAAAGGGCACTGCAGGGCCACAGAGTGCCAGGAGTTTGAGAGCAGAACGGAAGACGAGTTGGGAGGGTGCTGAATTTTGGCCTCACACAGGGCTCCGCTGAAATTTTAAAGCCCACCACTGCTTGCGCTTCAATACCCCCTCCCCCGATGCATACCCCCCCTTTGGGGTCTAATGTTATATCAAGCATTTCTGCCTCCTTGCTGTATCCAGTAACTTCTGCTAAACAGATCAGTGTTACATTTGCAATGCTCATTGCCTGCTATTACTTTGGAAATTTCTCCTTTTACTTATACCTAAGTTTTTGTTTTTTGGGTGTTATGCTGTATTTGCTTCATCGCTCTGCATGGAAAACTTCAGTAAACATCTAATTAATAGTAATAACGAAAAGCAAACAACAAATGGCCCCTTCTCCTCTGAGTGCATGGATTCTGCCTTTAAGTGGTCACCTCAAGGAAGAGAAGAAGAGAGGTTTTTTTCTCCCTGCAGGATTTACAATCGCCTGCCTCTCTCTTCCTCTAGTCCAGCTCACCGGGACAGAAGATTGTTCCTGATGGATTCCAATCCCTTTTGTCCTCAGAGTTCTATCTGAGATACCTTCCTTTTATCATGCTGTTTTGATCTCGCTGAGAAGATTTTCGAGTCGCTTAATCCTCCAACGCTGGCCCCTGCCGGGGCCTATTCATTCCCATAAAAGTCTCTGAGAGAGCCACAGTGACACAGTTGTTGTGAAATTGTAGCTTATTGATTTAAGGCAAGATGGTTCGCTGTGACATGAAATGTTTCTTCAATAAAGCTCAGAGTGTCTTCGGAACAAAATAAGTGACGTTATATATCTGTGTCCTCTGCCACTCACTTTTGGTCAGAGATAAGTCATTTGGTTGAGCTTCAAGATTGCTGCAGGTCAGGGAGGACAACAAACCTGGTTTTATTTCTATGATATAGCGGACACACAAATTGATTTTAATAACTGCAGTCTTGCTTTTCATTGGCAATTATTTGGGGAAAATCAATAGACTGCCCCAGCAACATACTATGAAAGTCACTGTCAAGTAAGGGCAGGGCCCTTCTTAGCCTGTTCAATAATCCAGGCTTGGTCCCAAATGGCCTTGACCATCACAACTGCCTGGGGAGATAAATTGAGTGCAGAGCCAGGTATGTATATTCTTGATTGTTTCGCAACCTTTTTGTGGACCTTATTTGAGCACCTCTGTTCCAATTTTGTGAGGAGTTCTAAGACCCTTGTGAACAACCAGTTTTCTGGGAGGTTATGTTGTTCACTGTTGCAGGCAGTGTGGCTCTGAATAGCAGGTGCCAGGAATCACAGGTGTAGGGAGTTGCTGTTGTGCTCAGGTCCTGCTGGGAGCTTTGCAAGAGGCACCTGGTCAGCCACTGTGAGAACAGGATTAGATGGCCTGATCCAACTGGCTCTTCCTACTGTTCCTTGAAACTGTTCTTACTGTTTGCTTTGAGCTCCCCAAAGTGCTGATTCCTGGTCTTCCTCAGCCAGCGCGCAATAACCCTGCACAATGCTGAATCCTTGTGGTTACTTGATGGAAGCACACTATTTATATGCAAGCTCTAGACATGTCATAAGCTGGACAATGAAATATCGCTGCAGTTCTGCATGTTTCTTTGGAAGTTTAACTCCATTAAAATCAATAGGTTTGGCATTGGAAACAGGAACATGTTTAGGAGAAAAGCCTTAATATGAAATTGTACTGTGATTTCTCTTTTGGCAATTTTAACACGTGAGGCAAACAAACTCCTACAACTACTGTTTTCCAGTCCTGCAATGCAGTTTGCTTTTCAGGTGCTGTTCTTAATGTTGCTATTTTAGTTAACTGCGTTTCACATGCTTTTTACTGTTTTATGGTTTTGAAATAACATCGAGAAGCTCTTTATTTTTTATTTTTAAAAATCCAGTTTAAAAATATTTTAAAAACAAACAAACATGCCAAAAAAGAAACTTGCTTGATTTCCAAGTAAGCCTTTCTGGGGCTGGTCAGACAGAATTGGCTGACACCCATTTTGGTGTAGTAGGCCTATCACACCTATGGGTGCTACTGCCCACAGAAGGAGGCTTCTGTTGGTGGTGGGAAGGGACTGGGGGGGGCATTTCCACCCTTCTGCCTACTAATTCAGACTGCATTTGTGTCCCACTTTGACTCCTTGAAGCCACTGAGGGGGGTGTACATGGCTCTCCTGCTCCCCATTTTATCCTCACAGCGACCCTGTGAGGTAGGCTAGGCTGAGAGTATCATACTTTTGGTCACTTTGATTATAGCTTAAGAAGCATTTCAAGGATGAAGGAGTGAAGGTAAATTTCTAATATTTCCGCAGCAGGGCTACACTTCCTGAGCTTGTCGAAATTGCAAATGTTCCTATGCTAATCCGACTCATTCATATTAATACCTGGAAGATCAAGGTTAGCCTGATCAAAATATATGCTCAGCGTTGAATTTTTAAAAGAGAAAAATCAGATTTATCGCCAAAACGCTATTTTAATGGAACATTAATCATGTCAAGGCAGGAGAGGGCTTATGAAAAACAGTCAGAGAATGTTTTTTTTAAAGAAAAAAATTAATTAAAGTTTTCTTGGTTTACAAAGGTATGCGCAATATCTCTTTTTTCAAGTTACGTTTTCCATAGGTCAGTTTCATTTGTTGAGACATTAGGGTTACATTAGGAAGAAAGAGGGGGGGAGAGGTGGCGGGATGAAAGGCAGGGGGGGGGGTCAGGAGGCGATGTTTCTATTTTGCTTAATGTATGTGTGGGGTTTTGTGTCAACGTTGTTTGTGCGGGTTCTCTTTGCTATTCGCTTGTGTTCCTTTGGTGGTGAGAGAGGTTGGGGTTGGCCTGGGGTGCGGTTGCTTGTTTGTGATTGGCTGTGGTGATCTTTGTTTTCATGTGTGAGTGAGGTGGGTGGGTGTTTTGGATCAGGTTAGCCATATTGATTTGTATATTGTTGGTGGGTTCTTGTCATTGTCTTGTTGGGCTGTGTATGTGATAAAGGGGAGCCATACCGGGGTAAAGGCGCCTTCTTCTGTTTGTCCCCGTGTCAGTTTCAGTTTATTGGTTAATTTTTCTAGTAGGGCTGTTTCCCATACTATTTGGTACCATTGGTCCATGCTTACTCCTGACAGGTCTCTCCAGTGTCTGGTTATGGTGTTTCTGGCTGCTGAGAGCAGGTGGGTTATGAGTTCTTTGTGGTGTAAATGGGCATTGTTGTCTTGGAAGATGCTTAGTAGGGCCAGTTCTGGGGTGATTTCTAATACTTGCTTAGTTATTTTACATATTTCTTGTATGGCTGTTGTCCAAAATAGTTGGATTTGGGGGCATTCCCACCACATGTGGAGGTATGTGCCTGGGGAGGTGCACCCTCTCCAGCATTTTTGTGAAGTTCCTGTGCATATTAGCGCTAATTTCCTTGGTGTTAGGTACCACTTGTAGGTGAGTTTCAGAGTGAGTTCTTTCCTTTTCATTGATATGGATTTAAGGGGGCGTTTAGACAACATTCCAGTCCACTGAGTGGGGTTAATCTCATAGCCTATGTTGTCTTCCCATTGTTTTTTGATTATGTCTAAGGCAACCTTAGCAGGAACACAACAGGAGTTCATTAAGGATTTTTGGAGAGTCAGAGAAAAGGGAATTAGCAGAAGATGGTGCCAACCAGCTCCTGGGAACAAGCTAATAATAACAGCATGACTTGGAAGTGAAACATATAAGAATGTAAGAAGAGGCTGCTGGATTAAGCCAATGGCCCATCTAGTAGAACATCCTTTTCTCACAGTAACGACCAGATGCCTGTGGGAAACCAAAAAGCAGGACCTGAGCATGAGAGCATTGCACCTCTTGCAGTTCCCAGCTACTGGTACTCAAAAGCACTGCTGCAGGGCAAGCCCAAGACATTTTGGTACCTGCAGAGAATGACAAAATGTCGCAGCACTCCACCTCACAAGGTGTTTAACGTCCACATGAAACCACTGGGTGGGGTTATCCAGAGGTTCAGAGTACGTTGTCAGCAATATGCTTTTTTCTCCTTTACATCTGCAGGTGAGGCAGTGGAAGTGCTGGACCAGTGTCTTGCCTCGGTAATGGTCTGGATGAGAGTCAACAAACTGAAACTCAATCCAGATAAGAGTGAGGCACTGTTAGTGGGTGGTTCCCTGGACCAGATGGCTGGGGGTTCGCCTGCTCTTGATGGGGTTACACTTCCTCTGAAGGAGCAGGTTTGTAGCTTGGGGGTACTCCTGGATATTTTGCTTGAGGCTCCGATGGCC
The DNA here is from genome assembly GCF_964188305.1 of Podarcis bocagei. Classification (NCBI taxonomy): domain Eukaryota; kingdom Metazoa; phylum Chordata; class Lepidosauria; order Squamata; family Lacertidae; genus Podarcis; species Podarcis bocagei. The sequence continues at coordinate 51,102,633 of NC_138140.1, read as the reverse complement.
TCAGTGGCATGGAGTGCCTTCCATCAGCTTTGGCTGGTGGCCTAGCTACCGCCTATGTGGACAGGGATAGCCTAACTACTGTTGTCTATGCTCTGGTAACCTCAAGGTTAGATTACTGCAATGCATTATACGTAGGACTGCTTCTGAAGACGGTTGGGAAACTTCAGTTGTGCAGAATTCAGGGTCCAGGTTGCTCATCGGAGCAAGACAGTTTGAGCATATTGCACTGATCCTGGTTCAACTGCACTGGCTACCAATTGGTTTCCGGGCTCAATTCAAAGTGCTGGTTTTGACCTACATATAAAGCCTTAAACGGCTCAGGACCGCAATACCTCAAGGGCTCCCTCTTTCTATATGAACCTACCTGGACCCTGAGATCATCTTCTGAGGCCCTTCTTCGTGTGCCTCCTCCTCGAGAGGTTAAGAGGGTGGAAGCATGAGAACGGGCCTTCTCTGCAGTGGAAAGCTCTCCCCAGGGAAGTTCGCCTGGCACCTTCATTATACACCTTTAGGCAACAGGCGAAAATGTCCCTTTTTAATCAGGCCTTTGGTTGATTTTATTGACATCCCATGCACTTTTAAAATGTGGTTCTTTTTGCGGGGGGAGGGTGTTATTGGGTTGTTGTTTTTATTTTGATTATATATTTTGTGGTTTTATATTTTGAATTTGTTCTGTGAACTGCCCTGAGACCTCTGGGTATAGGGCAGTATATAAATTCAATAAATAATGATGATGATGATGATAGGTGAGTGAAGACCTACAGAAGGGGTGACAATAAGAGTAGTTTGACCGTGGAAATGTCTCCCTTGGGAGGCTGGGGACTCTCCTTCCTTGGAGGTTTTAAACAGAGGTTGGGTGACCATCTGTCATAGATGCTTTAGCTGAGATTCCTGCATTGCAGGGGGCTGGACTAGATTGCCCCTTGGGTCCCTTCCAACTCTACAGTTCTATGATTCTATCAGAAATTGGGGTGGTGGTGGAATGAAGATCTACATCAGGAACAAGACTGGGAGGAGACCAGCACTGTAGAGGAAGCACTGGAGAGAGAGAGAGAGAGAGAGAGAGAGAGAGAGAGAGAGAGCGCAGGGGGGTTGGTGAACTGTTCATCTCATTTTGCACCAATATTCAACTAAGTAGATTTTAACACTAGGTGCACCGAAGCAATCTCTTGAAAATCCCCAGCGGTCCAAAAGAAATATGAAACTTATGAAGAGAAGGAGGGGGAACCATGTTATGTGCTGCCCCAGCCTCCAAGCGGTGAGAGACTCCAGGGGTCCAAAGTTCTTTACCCATTGTTTGGTTTCCTTGGAATGAGGGTCAACGCAGACTGTGGTGTCTTTAGGATATATGGTTTTATTTGCACATATATGCAACCTCTGCACAGGAAGGAGGGGCTAACACCCCAACAGATCTTAGAATTATAGAATTGTAGAGTTGGAAGGGACCCTGAGGACCATCTAGTCCAACCCCCTGCAATGCAGGAATAGGCAGCTGTCCCCTATAGGGATCAAGCCTGCAACCTTGGCGTCATCAGCACCAGGCTCTAACCAACTTTGCTTTCCAGGCTCCATTATATTTCCAGAGAAGCCCCAAAGTCCAGCGTATGCTCAGCACAGGGCAAGACATATATCTCCCTCCAACTTTCCAACTCTCTCACACAATAACTCTGGCTACTGTTCTATCTACCAACCATGTGAAGGTGGGGAGGAAAAGACCGCCCATTTGTTTCTATGGCAACAAAGCTCACTTATTTAAGATGGTTCTCACTCTTTTAAGCTTCAAAGTTTGGCGCTTAGCTGAGCAGGGCACACCAGTTTCCATCTTATTTATTCCAGCTTCACAGATACAAGACCACAAGTTTTGAAAGGATCCACTCCGTGCAAGTTGTTTCATCAGTGGTAGAGGCTTCCTAGGTATGCATGATGCCATCAGTTGAGCATTGTGCCTCATAACATGTGCATAGCCAGGACTTTTGTTGGCGGGGGGGGGGGGCAGAACCGACGTGATTGGTCAGTTAGTTAAGTATTTCTATTGCTTTACTTTTTTACTTAAGGGGGGGCAGCTGTCCCCCTGCTCCCCCTTGGCTACGCCCATGCCTCATGAGTCCCCATTTGTTTCCCTTGTAACATTATTATTATTGTGGTTGTTTGCCATATGCTAATCTGAAAGTCTACAAATCTTTTGCAAAATAGTAAATCGCATCAGGGAGATGTAAAGGCTTGCAGCCAAAACTCCTCCAACTAAGTGGCAATCACAGATAGCATCCCCTTCTCTTCTGCATTCTCCCCCGCCCCCATTTAGCCACAGGGTGAAAAGGCCTTGTCTTCTTTCATATTTGTATTGTGACAGCTGTTGTCTGAATGAGAACCAACTTACTATGAAATATCTTTGTTCTTCCAGCTTCAGTCCTTTTGTGCCAAGTTCTATTTGCATTTCTTTGGGTAAAAGCAAAGGCCAATGTGAAACTTGCTTGTTCCAGTGGGACAAAAAGGAACTTGCCAGGGCAGCAGGTAATAAAAATGACAGCAGCAAAGCTGGCAGCAGCCTTAATCCCAGAACACCCTCTGCTCTCTGCAGCTCCATTTAAGCATGCCCAGTGTGGTTCTGACTCGTCCTCTTTGCACAAAGGAACCTGCTTTGCAGATTGACACAAATGACCGTGATTCTGCTTTGGGAAGGACAGTTGCTCGGGAGGCTGATCCTGATCCCATACACTTCTTGCAAAGTGATGTGCATTTAGTTCTCATTAGTCAGTAAAACTCCTGAGGACTAACCCCCTCCCTTAAAGAAACACAAACATCTTATTGTATTTTCCCAGAATAAATGATTCAGCTTCTGAAAACCAAGGTGTGATCTGGCTAAATGGTTTTCCATAAAAAGAAACAGAACGTTGGACTTAAGTCACATCAGGGATCTGGCCCAAAGTAAGCTAAACTAGGCAGTCTTAAAGGGGAATATGAAACTGACTTATAAGGGGCAAGGAATCTAACCCTGGTGTTCAGCAGACAGCTTTTCAAGAGAATAATATCCCCTTTTCAACCTGTGGAATCAGAGGAGGGAGTTGAAAGCAGAAGGTGGCTCTGCCAACCAGGAAAATCCAGGTGGGGCCCTACGATTGTTGGATGGGGCCTTGTACACTTCCTTCTGGCAACTCCTGCAGCCAAGCTCTGCTTTCCTTTGGACCACATCAGTGAGGCTGAGGGGGGTGGGGTCTTGTCACCTGGGAAGCCCAGGACCTCCAGATCTCCAGCTCAGGCCTAGGAAGGTCACTTCGGTGCTGCTAACAGCAGTTTGACTTCACCCCCAGAGGTACACTCCTTTGTCTCTTGGGACAGATGAATGCCAACAACAATAATTCCTCTGGGAAGGATATGCTTTTCAAGTGAATCGTGGGGCAAGCAATACACTCATAGATGTGGCTTACCTTGATCCCAGGAGGCAGGCTTCTCCTGACACCTTTAGCTACTTTGGCAAACTCTGCCAGTATTTTCTGCAAAGTGCCGCTGATGAGCATCAGGTCAGTTCACTCTCCCCAACTTTATATATGCGGCAACAGCTGCCAAGGTGGTAACATCAAGCATGAAGGCTGTGAACAATGGAAACATTTGTGGCACCAGGGATGCTACGCTAACAACTCTTGCCCCAAACAGGCATCTCTCCTATTTACTGTGAAGACTCATACTGAAATGAATGCTGATGGCAACTCAGCTGGATCCAGGAGCGCTTCCCTTTTCTCCGGAGGTTCTCCTCCTGAGTGAGTGGCCTGAGGCTTGCAGCCATGACAGCGCAAAGTGGCATTATTAGGGCAATAGTTTCATTGCGGCCTAGCAAGACGTCAGAAAGCGGTGGGCAAGCTTTTGAGTTCTCCAGCATTTTTCTCCAGTATGCATGTGAAGCAAAACAACAAGTAGGGAGGTAGAGAGAGGGGAGAGGGAGAGAAAGATGGGACAGGAAGTGCCAAAGGGGAGGGTTTTGCCAGCCCTTTGGCCCTCTTCCTTATACCTCAGTTTTGAATTGAAAGTTCACATGAGAAGTTTTGTCTCAGTATTATCAGGAAAAAACCCTGCTAGGGCAAACCAAAAGTTTAAGGACATGACAAGAGCCCTGATGGATCAGGCCAAAAGCCTGTCTAGTTCACCATCCTGTTCTCACAGTGGCAAACCAGATTCCTCCTTCGGGAAATTTGCACTCAGGACCTGAGTGCAACAGCACTATCCTCATTTGTGATTCTCTGCAACTGGTGTTCAGAAGCATATTGCCTCCAGCCATGTAGAACATAGCCTTCATTACAATTCATGTACCAACTGCACCAGTTCCTTATCTGGCGATGGAGATGTAAGCCTTAGGTGCACCCCACTTGGGCTCCTCCCGTGTGTTCTACATGGGACTGGTCATAGAGAGCATGTTACTGCCTCGTTAAATCAACTTCACTGGCAAACACTCCATTTCTGGTCACAATTCAAAGTGCTACTGAAGACCTATAGAGCCCTGTATGGTTTGGGCACAAACCACCTGAAGGATTGTGTTTCCTTTACATGAACCTGCCCAGGTGCTAAAAACCTTGGGAGCACCTTCTCTCGGTCCCATCAACATCAGAGGCATGGCTGAGTGGTGACATGAGAAAGCACCTTTTCTGCAGCTGCTCCCATGCTGCCGAATTCCTTCCCAAGAGAGGCTTAGGCCGGCTCCTTCCTTGTTATCTTTCTGCTAAAATCTTCCTATTCAGGCAAGCCTTTGGAAACCAAGCGCTGACTACTGGGTAAACTGCATTTGAATCGCTGGTACTAAATGTGTCCTGATGAGTTTTTATTTTTGTTATTGTAGGTTTTTTAATGTTGCTTTTAACTGACACCAGCTGCCTTGAACCCAAGCATGGGAGAAATAAATGGTAGAAGTACATTTAACAGTAAACGTAATGGGGTTGGTTTTTCTTTTGGGACCATACCAGGGAGGGGGTGGGGAAGTTAGAAATAAATAACACAAAATCACCTAAGCTGGTTTGATTCCTCCCATCTTACCAAGGAAGCACACTCTTAATGAATCCTATTCCATAACACGCTCGCTCTAGCAAGCAAAGGAGAGGTGGAGCTCTCATCAGTGTCTCTTCTAATTAGCAATCATGTGCTTTCATGATAATGCATCTGAAGGGTGCCTCGGAGGATCGAAATTAACAGCCGGGACATTGTTGCAAGTACATTTCAGTGTGCCTGTGTGTGAATGCAGAAGTGGGCCAGGGGAGGAGAGGTCGGAGCTTTAAAAGAAAATGCGAAGTGACAGGGTGGCAAGGAAGTGTTGGAAGCAAAGAGTTGCATAACGGAAACCACACAAAGGAGAACCCTTTGCTCCAAATTTTCCCAACTGCAGGAAGATATTGTAGCAAGTGGGCAGGGCCAGCCTAGCCACTGGCCATTCTGGTCTGGGACTTTGGAGGGTTGTAGTTCAAGTGGAGTATGCCACATTGACTGCCCTTGCAAACAATAAATTAAAATGCAAGGCAAGATTATGTGGGCACCCACAAGAAATGGGCCCACAGCTGTACACGGGAGCTAAAACAAGCCGTTGGGTTAATTGGCAAAAAAAGGCTCATTTTCTAGAGTGCAGCAGGGAAGGTGAGATGATGATTAAAAAGAAAAGGAATAGATTTCACACAAAGTCCAAAGCCAACAGACCATCAGCAGGCAGCTATGCAATGCCATTCCTATCAGTCACTGAGACTTTTAAGATGTTAATTTATTAGCACCATTGTGTCATTGCCAAGAGCTTTCCCCTTGCTGATTGTTTCTGCTTCTAGAGAAGCTGAGAGTCACCAGCGGGGAAGAGATTCTACAGTAATTTGAAACTCTGTGGGTTTTCCAGAGGAATGAGAGAAGGAGCGTTTTGGAGCAGTTGGTCCAGTGGCATCCTTGAAGGGCATTCGGATAACCCATTTTCCCACAGATGAGAGGGGCCTTGAGCAAAAATCTGGTCTATTTTGCCCCTAAAGAGGTAGCAACACAGTAAGGAATGAGCACACCTGGGTTCGCTTGCCAAGAGACATTGGTTGATAGTCCACGGGGGCCAGATGTGGTTTGTGCTGGCTGGGACTAGAGCTGTAGTGGTTCGGGGTTACAGAGGGTTAAAGAATTGTTGCCATTTCTGTAGAGGGTCTTAGCAGGGTCCTTGTTTCCAGCATCCTAGAGCCACTCCCTCAGCATGAAAGGGGAGCTTTTTAGCTACTGAAAATAAGTCTCCTCCTTTGTGCTGACTGGAGCTGGTCAAAGTAAAAGGAGGAGAGTCTGCCATGAAGGATTGGCTCCTATAGACACCCCAGAGAAGGCGCGTTGGAAGAACACCTTGGAGTTGTTGGTCTGCAAGCTCCAAAGCCAAACATTTAGAAATGCTGAAAGCATAAGGAGCTTCCGGTTGGATCTAGACACATCAAAAAAATGTTTCAGAAAAATGCGTTGTAAAGCTCATAATGGGAAATCATGTTGCTGAACTAATGTAGCTGAGTCTTCTGTTTCAAGAGACTAGTGCATAAGTTCTGTTGCTTCTGTTCTCCCAACATTTCTCAGTACCCTTAACAAACTACAGCTCTGGTAATTCTTTGGGAGAAGCCATGGCTGCCTAAAGCAGCACAATCCTGCTTTAAATGTGCAGATGGGGCTAAAGTCCATCGTTGTAACCCTGTTGCAAAGGGGTTGTGGCTGTTTTGGTGAGAAAGTGTTGGTCCCACCAGCCACCAGGAGCAGGGAATGAGAAGAGGTTTGTCAAGCCCTTGGGAACCACAATATGGCTGCAAGCAGACTCCCATTTACTCTGTACCCAATGCATTTTGACTGCTGGTTTGGGAAGCAGTGTAAACACAACATTAGCCACAGTCTAGATCTATCCTGTATTTATCCTGTTGCTTCTGGGTTTGGAGACATTATTTCCACAAACTAGTTACGATCTGGACTGAGGAAAAGGACAACATCGCTACGCTTTAATGCAGTCATGTGGGTACAACTTCCGGGGCTCTGGAGCTCCAGCTTGGTGGGTAGCTCACAATTTGAGCATATGTAAGCCTTCACACTGAAGTTGCAAGCACATTTTCTCCATGAGATTACTTTTTTCCCCTTTTACACAGATCAGGACTTTTTTTTCAGCTGGAGCTCACCAGATCTTGGCTCCAGCACCTCTCAGGGGGGCGCCATTGCCATTCTAAGAGAACAAGGGAGAAGTTCATGGTGAGCTCCAGCACCTCTTTGTCTAGAAAAATAGCACTGGATAAGGTAATAACAACTGGCAACGCTGGGCTTAGTTAGGAGGAGGAGTCTTTTCCAGAACTCCCAGCGCTATGATTTCCAAAGTTCTGAGGGCTAATTCTTGCTCCGATTCCTTGTATGCCCTGCTTTTTTCCTTCCACCAGCCTACCCCTTTTTCCAGGGTTCTCTTCCCTGGACATACCAGCAACCACTGGCCGCCTGGGAGGCTGATGTGGTTGCTAGGCAACCCCAGCAGGCCAAGGATGTGATAAGTGTTCCAAGTCCTTCAGAAGCATTGGCTCAGGGCTCGTGAAGTTGTGTGATAAGGCAGGGGGCAGTGGGGGAGTCCAGCTTCCTTCCTGGCGCTGAAGTTAATCAGGGGGAAATTATTTCTGAACAAGCCAGCAAAAGTTTTCAATATCTGTAGCAAGCAGATAAACAGGGAGATTTGCGGCAGATGTTTTGAAAACTGGGCTTGCTTTTTGGCTTGCCTCACATGAAAAGGACAAAAGTGCCTGCCTTGACTTCCCCAGCCCCCATTTTCCACTTCACTTACTGTTGAGGAGGAAATGCAGACTGCTGCCACTCTGGATTTCAAGGAATATGGATATATATTTATCCTATAAATGTAAGAGTGCTTTACAGAACCAATTAAAAGTGACTCTAGGCAGATAACCGTGGAAAGGCTGGGACCTGAAGGCAGAGAGAGTAAACTGGGGATTGACATACTATCGTTTCACCGACATGTGCTTAGGTTTTGGGCCCAACTACCTGCTGTGTTAACAGCCTGATTTGGTACTCTGTGGTTTTTTCAAAAAGAAAATACCAAGTGCACAGGAGATAGGGGATGACCCACAGCAGCATGTAGGGTGGGGTTAAGCTCCCCCCTCCAGCTATGATCTTGGTAAGAATCACCTCCTGCACAACAGTGAGCATTAGAGAGAAAAGCTCCCACTGCTGCCCATGGAAGCTCTTCTCTCTAGTGCTAATGAACGTGTTTATCCAGAGGGAAGACTTAAACCACCTACCACACTGTGGTGACACTTCTCAACCCTCCCCCCACCTGGTTGCATATTTAATAATGCTGCTGCTGCTGCTGCTGCTGCTGCTGCTGCTGCTGCTGCTGCTCAAAGTTACAGCAGAGTCTTAGGGGGACCAGGGGCTTCTTCAAAAAAGGCAATGAATACAGCTACAAGCTGTCTCTACACATGTACAAGCATTTATTATTATTATTTTAAAATGTTCTCCTGGATTCAGCCCTGAGCCTAGATTGGAACTGTGTGGGAGAAGAGTTCCCCCCTTAACTGGGGACTCTGGAAGAAGCTGTTCTTGGAGCAAGAGATCTCAGAAGACTCGGCTGGGGCTTGGCATAGTCTGCTGATACATCACACTGGTTGAGGTGTGGTGAACTACCAACTGACTCCCACAAGTCACCAACACTGATGACTAGTACATCAGTCTCCCTCTCTTCTCCAAACCTGTCTTCTCTTGTGGGTTTTTCTCCCTCTTCTTGGCTCCTTTCCTCCTCAGTTCCTCCAGCTGACACCTGTTCCCTCCTTCTCTTGTTTGTTATCCAGGAGTCAGCACTACGCACATCTTCCAGGGTCAGGTGGAGTGATAAGGCAACCCAAGTCTCCATTTTATACGTGGCACAAGAAATGTGAAAACAAGCCATGCGTTTTTGCTTTGACATCATTCATGTGTTGCATCCAGACTGGTCCAGAAACAGCCCCAGTCTTGTTCCACCACCTGTTCTGTCCAGGCTTGAGGGCCTGTTCCCTTGAACATCTTTCACATGGAGAAGCACCTCCATGCTAATTTGCCCCGGAGGCCTCTGCAGTTTGCAATTGTTTTTCATGGGGTCAGGAAGAGTCAGTTGTAAAAAGCCAAGGATGGGGCACACCTGCTTATGAGAGGAAGTGGACACCCCATCACTTGCCTTGAATTCTCATTATACTCCCCTACATCCAGGACTTGTGGACAAGTTGGACAAGGAAGGTGATGAGGTACTTGCCAGCAGACGAAGTTGAAATAATTAAAATAGCCTCAGTGATTAATTGAAATAGCCTCAGTGCAGTTAATCAGGTCAGAGCTGAGTTTTAATGCAAGTTAGTTCTGATCCAAATGGAGGCATGGCAGGGTCAGCGTTTGTATGGATAGCTCCATCACATTTTTAGAGACTCGACAGTTTATCTGAAATTATTAGTGTATCAAAAACAGAGAGAGAAAGGAAGATGTACTTCTCAACGACGAGGCATCATTGGTGTCCTGAGACTAGAATAGACATATTTCCTACTATGAGACAACATGTCAACAGCTGGATGTACCTGGAGCCTAGCACAGGGGTCTTCTTCTCACTGACTGGCCACCTGGTGTGTTGGGTTCCAGGATGCTCCTTCAAGGCACAGGGCGGCTTCCAGATTTGTGTTGCCTCTCAGCACGCCCCTCCCCAGCTGTGGCTATGGGCCTCTCCTTTTCCATTCCTTTTACACATATGCACACATTTTTTTGGGGGGTAGGCTGAGTCTCTTCAAATTCCTGGATCCAGCAGGGATCTAATTGCTGAATTAGACAGGCAAGAGCCATAATGGTGTCCAAAGTATGGGCTATTAAGGTAACAAAGGAAGTGGCTCTGTGCCAGAGAGAAAATGGGTGGGCCCTTCAACTGTTTGTTAGTTGGAAAGACAAAAGCCAGAGTTGTGTGGGTGTGAGCCAGAAGCTAGAAGCTAGAAGCAGGCTGGGCAGCTGAGAGACAGAGTCGTCCCTGATTTCTCATGGAATCCAAGGCTGTGGCTATGGGAGAAGCAAGACTCTCTTGGGGTGTTAATGCTGTGAGCTCCTCCATCATCAGCTCAGGTTGTATATATGTGGAAATAAACCATATATAACAAAGGTACCACAGTCTCTGCTGTCCCTCATTCTGAGGAAACCAAACCTGGGTAAGTGCCTGGAATAGCTAGAATCTCACCTGATTGGAAAATGGGTGACATGCAACTCTCTCTCTCTCTCTCTCTCTCTCTCTCTCTCTCTCTCTCTCTCTTCTAGATCTAGATCTATATCTATCTATATCTATCTATCTATCTATCTATCTATCATCTATCTATCTATCTATCTATCTATCATCTATCTATCTATCTATCATCTATCTATCTATCATCTATCTATCTATCTATCTATCTATCTATCTATCTATCTATCATCTATCTATATCTATATCTATATCTATATCTATATCTATATCTATATCTATATCTATCTATCTATCTATCTATCTCTATATGTATCTGTCTGTCTGTCTGTCTGTCTATCTATCTATCTATCATCATCATCATCATCATCTATTTCTATCATCTATATCTATCATCTATCATCTATATCTATATCTATCTAATCTATCTATCTATCTATCTATCTATCTATCTCTATCTATCTATCTATCATCATCATCATCATCATCATCATCATCATCATCATCTATTTCTATCATCTATATCTATCATCTATCTATCATCTATATCTATCTAATCTATCTATCTATCTATCTATCTATCAATCATCTATCTATCATCATCATCTATTTCTATCATCTATCTATCATCTATATCTATCTAATCTATCTATCTATCTATCTATCTATCTATCATCTATCTATCATCTATCTATCTATCTATCTCTATCATCTATCTATATCTATCATCTATCTATCATCTATCTATCTATCTATCATCTATCTATCTATCTATCTATCTATCATCTATCTATCTATCTATATCTATCATCTATCTATCATCATCTATTTCTATCATCTATATCTATCATCTATCATCTATCTATCTATCTATCTATCTATCTATCATCTATCTATCATCATCATCTATTTCTATCATCTATATCTATCATCTATCTATCTATCTATCATCTATCTATCTATCTATCTATCTATCTATCTATCTATCTATCTAATCTATCATCTATCTATCTCTATCATCTTAGGGCTACCATATATCTGAGATTTCCCAGACAAATCTGGCATCCATCTTTCGGAAATTTCCAAAATGTCAGAAACAACTCTGTTCCCCCCTCCCCAAACACAAAAATCTCAACAATGCCCAACTTTTTTGTCCAGATTTTTTTAAATATGGCAGCCCTTATCTATATGTATCTATCTATTATCCATCCATCTATCCAGTGTTTTTTTCTGGGGGTACGCATACCCCTAAACATTTTTTTAATCTAAGTTTGGCCTCATTGAGAGGGAATATTTCAATATGAGTAGGAAAATGAGACTACCCCTAAACATTTTTTTTTTAGAAAAAAAAGCACTGCATCTATCCTTCCTATATACAAAGAAAGGTAAGGTTGTCACTGTTGGGTTTGGTGGGTTTGGGTGAGATATAAAGGGAGGCGGTATGGCAAGGAGGGTGGGGGATTTGGTGGTAGCAGCGTGTGCGCGTGTGTGCATGTGCAAATCCTCCCCAACAGCATCTTAAGCCAAATCGCTTCCATTAAAAACACATTCTCTCTCTCTTTCTCTCTCTCTTTCTCTCTCTCTCTCTCTCTCTCCCCTCTCACTCCCTCTCTCAAATCATCCTCTTGAGCCATCTGAATTTCCAATCGCTCATCAAACAGCATTTAGAGAGCCCCAAACAGCTGTGGTTTAATTGTGCTTAGTCTCCCAATCTTGTATTCTAGAATCTGTTTTCTTTTCTCCTTCTCTGCCTGGAGACAGATAATAGCTCTTTAAGAGCAGGGGGGAAAGGGGTCTGGCAGGAGTGACAAATGCACACCTTCCATTTTAGGGTGGCCACTTATGTGTGGCCTACAAAGGGACCAAAAAGGAGTCAGGTTTGCAAAAAATGCATGGGTAGAAATGCAGATTTAGAAATAATTGCCGTAATATAAAAGAAATGCATCTGATGATAGTGGGAAGAGCAATAATCAGGTGAGCTGGACAACTCCATCTGCTGTCCAGGTGCTGCTAATTGCTGATTGAGAACTTCTGTTTTCTGACCTTTCTGTGAGTTCTTTGGACCAGGCAATCCTCTAAAGTAGGACACACGGGCACCCTAGTTCCTTTGGCTCCACAGTTGCCACTGATGATACATAGCCAGAATGCTGTGACAAAGAAATGGTTGGCATCCATCTGTCTTGGGAGGAGTGAGCCTTTGGGGGTGAGGTCAAGCTGTTGGCAGGTTGCAGCCTGATGTGGCTGAAGAGACTGATGCAGGGACATGTTTTGCTGCAGCTGCGTGAATCTCTGGCAGATGATCACAGGGCCTGGAGACAGGCAGTCAAGTGACCAGAGGAGAAATGATCTCTGGGAGGAACGCAGAGAGAAGAAATGCCATGATATACAACTGGATGCCTTCATCTGTGACAAAGAGGAGAAACATAAAGAGAAGAGCCTCTTGGATGAGGACAATGGCCCATCTAAACTAGCATCCTGTTCTCAAAGTGGCCAAGCAGGTGCCTGTGAGAAACCAGCAAGTAGGACCAGGACACAAGAGCCCTCTCCCTTCCTGTGTCTTCCAGCAAGTGGCCTTCAGAGGCATATTGCTTCTGACTGTGGAGGCAGAGCAGAGTCATCATGGCTAATAGCCACTGAGAGCCTCATGCCCATGAATTTGTCTAATCCTTTTTTTAAAGCCATCCAAGTTGGTGGTCATCCCTTCCTCCATCTGGAGAGAGTTCCATAGATTAACTATACCTTGTGTGAATAAGCCCTTTATTTTATTTGTCTTGAACCTTCTAACATTCAGCTTCATTTGACCTCCATGAGTTTTAGAGTCATTGAAAAAAATCTGGTAACCTGTAGGCTAATAGCAATGTAATGAGTCAATGATACTAATTGGGATACATGAAAATCACAGCAGCCAAATTACCTTTTGCGCAGAAGTTGCTTCTTCTGCCAAGAGTGAGCTTGCTTCTGTAGGCACCATTGCAGAAGGCTGCAATTCTTCCTCAGCCCCCCCCCCCCGCACACCTGCCTGGCCCACCAAACAACCCCACCTGACAAGCTATTCTCATCAGAAACAAGGATGCAATGCCACAGTTGTTTTATGTCTGCACACTGCAGTGCTTCCTAGAGCCTCCACCTCAGCTCAGCATTACGGGGAGTGATGATGACTGAAGAAACTTACGCACAACCAGACCTGACAAAATCCAAACTGGCAGCTGGAATTTGTGCTCAAGTTTGGTAAACAGGGCTTCAGAATGGAGTTCTCTCATGTCTGGCCCCAGAAACTGGGCCTAAAAAATGTTATTCCTCTCTGTGTCCTTCAGCTACGAGCTTATCTTATTAAGGAAGAGGACCCTGCTGATCATGGCCTAAACACTGTGTGCTTCCTGAGTCACACTGAGGCTTTCTGATGCTGAGGTGAACAAACTCTCTAGGAAAGCGACAACGTGTGTACCTGAATTGCCACTTTGCCTCATTTGCACAATTTTCTTCTCTTGCTTTTCCTTTTGCTGTAAAAAAGGAAAGAAGGTGAGTTTTCTCACCCATCTTTGGGAAAGGAACTGCTTGTAACATAAAAGCCCAAAAGTCTTAGGGAGCAATAAATTATGAATGAGAAGCAGCTCTTGTGGAACAGATACCACCACTGAAACAAAGTCTCTGGTTTCATGTCACAAATTGCAGTGGGAAACAACTCATCCAAGAGAAATACAAAAGTAAGCACATTTTGAGCTCAGAGGAAATGGGATCTTCCTTGTGCTGCAGAGAATGCCAGCCTCCCAAGAATCTCCTATATAATTTTGAAAGTGGTTTGACTGTTATTTTTCCATGGTTTCAGCTGCCCTTTATCTTGTCACAAAACTTGTCATGAGGGGGTTCATCAATGTTTGGATGCTGGCTGCCATTTTGATTCAAGATGGCAGACCAAAACATGACTTTGCTCATTTTCTCATTTGGAGCTGTCTCTTGTGATATCATTGCTAGACCTGGCAAAAGGGTTCCTGTAGTGGGGACAGCCATCTTCACTGATGTTTGGATGCCAGGCACCATTTTGAATCAAGATGGTGGGACCAAAATATGCCTTTGGAGTGACTTTACCCAATTTTTGGCATGACAGGACCAAACTCACAAATTGCACTATTCATTAAAAAAATAATAATAATCCACGCCTTTTCATTTCTACAAATTCCCAGGCAGTGCTGGGCATACCCTGATACTAAGATAGACACTGTGGGTCCATTTGTGTTCTGCTTGTGCCTTGGGTTGCCAGCTTCCAAATCAGCCCCTGCACCTGTGCATTAAGCGGTGCTTCTCTGTGCAACACTTAGCAGCATGCTGATCGCTTTGCTGTTACTAAAGGCACAATAACAAAACAAAAAAGAATGATGATGAATTGACAACTGCACAGGTGGCCTGTTCACATATAGCAGTGCAATGGTACCTCTGGTTGCGAACAGGATCTATTCCGGAGCCCCGTTCACAACCTGAAAGGAACACACTCGCGTCTGCACACGTGTGGGTCGCGATTTGCCTCCTCTGCACATGCACGTGACGTCATTTTGCGCATCTGCACATGTGCGAGCGGCAAAACCCGGAAGTAACCCATTCCAGTACTTCTGGGTCGCTGCGGGACGCAACCTGAAAAGATGTAACCTGAAGCAAACGTAACAAGAGGTATGACTGTAGTATCCAATGTGGTGTCCTCGACATTGTTGGAACTCCAACAATTGTTGGAACTCCATCAAGCAAACATGGCCATTGGTCAGGGATGATGGGAGTTGTCCATTGACATCTGGAAGGTCCCACATTCTGTGCCACTGAAATCTGCGTAAGGGATACAAGACTCTTTCAGTGATGTAGATGATGACGACTCATCCCTTGTAGGAAATTATCTCCTGCTATTGCTCATCCAAGCCTTTTTGGGAATTGATGACTTCAGCTAGACAGATTTTGTACATTTTGTTTGTTGCCCTTTCCCCCCTTAAACTGTATTATAAAGTGTTTATTTTTAAATGACTGAGCAGTTAAGCTTTGAATGGCAGCTGCATCCCCCCCCCAGTTAGTGTCATCATAACATCATTATGTTGTTGCTGGAACTCTTTTTTCCCTTTAATCTCCCTCTCACCAAAATATGCATGCAAATAAACGCCGATTCATTTATAGAGCAACATCAAATTAAACAGCTTGGATAATGACTTAACACCGATTATCACCGCCCCGAATAATATCCACTTAGACACACCACTTTGGAATCAAAGGCACAATGCCTGTTGTAACATTCTTGTGTTTTTTTAACATTAGAGAATCCCTTTAGAAACCAGGATGGGTGTATATTTCTCTCTCTCTCTCCCCCCTCCCCAAAATGGCCAATCTTCAGTGGGACACTTTGGTAGGTGGACAGAGTCACCCACCAATCAATCTCCAGGCATCCCAAGCAGGAAAAGACAAAGCCTAAGCCTACAAAGGAATCAGAAGTGTGCCAAAGAGACAGGACATGCTTGGAAATGACCAGGAGCTCAGATCCCTCCCCACAGCAGTGCAACGGGGCAATGGGCCAGATTCCAATTGCACCAAAGGAAAAGCCATGGCTGCAAAAGGATGTTCCTATTTACACCCATGGATTCAATTTCGTGGTGCGCTCAGTTGCAGCTATACTTGTCCTGCACTTAATGTCAGGTGATGTCAGGTGATGGACAGGCAGAAGGAGAGGCCTGGTGGGCCTAACTAGGCTCCAGGGACAGTGGTTCTTCACCATCACTGCTCTATTTTCAGACATCCATGCCATATAAATCACTGCAAAAACATTCTTCTCATCCTCCTCCTGCTCGTTAGTTTGAACACTGCTCCTGAAGATGGTTAGGTGTCTATTTGTTTAAACAAATGAGACCCACAACAATATGTTGCTGTGCATCCTTTTTCACCGCCTAGCAGGATCACTCCCGTTTTGGTTTCCTGCCATTGTTGTTGTTGTTATTATTATTAATATTAATATACTGCCCTTCACCATATGATCTTAGGGTGGTTCACAATATAAAAGCACAAATAACACCAAGGTTGCAGGTTCGATCTCTGTAAGGGACAGCTGCATATTCCTGCATTACATTAACGTGTAGCTATGCTCCAAAGAATTAGAGAGCTGGAGCTCTTCATGGAAGCAACAGAGCACACCGTCTCCACCAAGGAGGAGACAGGGGACTCCCCTGAGAAAGAGGCTAGTTCACCAACACAGGAGCCAGATATATGGAGAAACGTGACTCAAAGAAGTAGGAGGCTCAGGGTTCACTCTGATTGTTTAGAAATACACAATCGCTTTGAGGTCCTCTCCCCTAGCATGGAAGACGAAGAGCAGACTCCATTTGAGGATCTCCATTTGGGGCTGCCCAGGAGGACTCCCCTGAGTGAGTGCTGAGGGCCCTGCTCTTGCCACTTACCATCTGGCCTGGGGCGGGGCCTGAAGCCTCATAAGGACTGTGTGCTGCTTGCTGCCCAGGAGGACTCCCCTGAGTGAGTGCCTGATGGCCCTGCTCTTGCCACTTACCATCTGGCCTGGGGCGGGGCCTGAAGCCTCATAAGGACTGCTTGCTGCCTGCTGCCCAGGAGGACTCCCCTGAGTGAGTGCCTGAGGGCCCTGCTCTTGCCACTTACCATCTGGCCTGGGGCGGGGCCTGAAGCCTCATAAGGACTGCGTGCTGCTTGCTGCCCAGGAGGACTCCCCTGAGTGAGTGCCTGAGGGCCCTGCTCTTGCCACTTACCATCTGGCCTGGGGCGGGGCCTGAAGCCTCACAAGGACTGCTTGCTGCTTGCTGCCTGTTGCCCAGGAGGACTCCCCTGAGTGAGTGCCTGAGGGCCCTGCTCTTGCCACTTACCATCTGGCCTGGGGCGGGGCCTGAAGCCTCATAAGGACTGTGTGCTGCTTGCTGCCCAGGAGGACTCCCCTGAATGAGTGCCTGATGGCCCTGCTCTTGCCACTTACCATCTGGCCTGGGGCGGGGCCTGAAGCCTCATAAGGACTGCGTGCTGCTTGCCGCCTGCTGCCCAGGAGGACTCCCCTGAGTGAGTGCTTGAGGGCCCTGCTCCTTCCTGCCACTTACCACCTGGCCCAGGGCGGGGCCTGACAGGCCTCACTAGGACAGTTGTTATTGCCGGAGGGGCACAGAGTGTTTTTAAAATGTTTTAAAATTTTTCTTTGGATTTTTTGTATGTGGGGGGTGGGGGTGGGATGGATGTTTGGTTGGGCTTGGGGAATTATTATTATTTTTTATTTTGATGTTTTTGTAATTTTTACTTTTTTTGTTTGTATTGTTTTATTGGTTTTGTTTGTTTGTTTAAGGTGTTATTTTGTTCTTAGGGGGAGGGGTTAGGGCTGCCGGGGAGTGGGCCCCAGCCCACAAAATGGCTGGGGCATGTTCCACAGGGGGGGATGCACTGGGACGACTGATCTCAGTGATCACGGGTAGGAGGAGGAGTTATGCTAAGACTAGACCATATCATTACAGAGGGGGCAGGTTTAGTCGTTGTCTGAGGACTATTCCTGCCTCCGGGTCTGGTCCTGACTGGATGGATACTAGAATCAGCAAGGGATACCCACATGACCTGAAGGTGCTGCTGTGCAATGCCAGGTCAATGATTCATAAGACCACTGCCATCCATGACATGATCATGGATGGAGGACTTGACCTGGCATGTGTAACAGAGACTTGGTTGGATGAAGCAGATGGGCCTGTCCTTGCCGCTGCTTGTCCACCAGGTTTCTCTTACGCACAGCAACCCAGGTCACGTGGGCGGGGAGGGGGGGTTGCAGTGATTTTTAGGAAGTCATTAGTTTGCACCAGGCGTCCTATTGGGAAGACCCAGTTTTCTGAGTGCATGTTCTGGAAGTTGGGTAATAGGGGCAGTACAGGATTCCTTTTGGTGTACCGACCTCTCCGCTGCACCAAGGATTCCCTGCCCGAGCTGCTTCAGGTCGTGGTGGATGTTCTCCTGGAGACACCTAGCTTGGTCGTCCTAGGGGATTTTAACATCCATGCCGACACGACCTTACAAGGGGCCGCTCGGGACTTCGTGGAAAGCATGGCCTCCATGGGGCTGTCCCTGAATAAGTCTGGCCCAACCCATAGCCGTGGACATGTCTTGGACCTGGTGTTTACCTCTATGGATGTTGGTGATCTGACACTAAGTAAAAGCGAAACGAAAGAAGTGCCATGGTCAGATCACTTCCTGGTGCAACTGGACTTCTCTGCAACCCATCCCCTCTGCAGGGAGGTGGGACCAATTCGGATGGTCCGCCCCCGCCACTTAATGGATCCAAATGGTTTCCAGAGAGTGGTAGGGGATGCTTTATCCCATGTTGATGGCCTTTCAGCTGATTCCCTGGTGGCCCGCTGGAATGTGGAGTTAACCAGGGCTATTGACTGTTTGGCTCCGAAGCGCCCTCTCCGATTGCATGGAGCCCGGACAGCCCCGTGGTTTTCCATGGATCTGAGGGCAATGAAACAATCGTTGAGACGGCTAGAGCGCTGGTGGCGGATAACTCATTCCAAATCTGACCGGACACAGGTTAGAGCTCAACGTCGAGCCTACCAAGTGGCGATGGTGACGGCGAAGAAGAATTTCTTCACCGCCTCTATTGCATCTGCAGAAAACAGCAGCAGGAGACTTTTTCAGGTGGTTCACAATTTAGCGGAACCACCTGCAACATCGGGGCCCAGTACGGGCCACATGTTCTCCTGCAATGATTTTGCAAAGTTTTTTGCAGATAAAATCGCTCATTCGGGAAGAAGTAGACTCCACCGTGGCAGCAGGGCCGGGGCGGGAGAGTGCTAGAGTTCTGTCTAGTCAAGTTGAGTGGGATCAATTCCAATCTGTTACCTCCGAGGATGTGGACAGGCTGCTTGGACGAGTGAAACCAACCACCTGTCTCCTGGATCCTTGCCCATCCTGGCTTATAAAATCTAGCCGGGAAGGACTGGGCGATGGGCTTTGTGGGGTGGTGAATGCTTCCCTCCGTGAGGGAGCCTTCCCAGACCCGCTGAAAGAGGCGGTTATTAAACCGCTTCTTAAAAAACCATCTTTAGATGCGGCCATGATGGCCAACTATCGCCCAGTCTCAAATCAATCTTCCATTCCTGGGCAAGATGATTGAGCGAGCGGTTGCCGAACAACTCCAGGCACGCCTGGAAGAAGCGGACCATTTGGATCCCTTCCAGTTGGGATTCAGGCCTCATCATGGGACTGAAACTGCCTTGGTCGCACTGGTTGATGATCTCCGGCGGGCTAGGGACAAAGGTGAGAGCTGTTTCCTGGTTCTGCTGGATCTCTCAGCGGCGTTTGATACCATCGACCATAGCATCCTTCTGGACCATCTTGAGGGGCTGGGAGCTGGGGGCACTGTTATACAGTGGTTCCACTCCTTCCTCCTGGGCCGTGTTCAGAAAGTGGTGGTGGGGGATGAGTGTTCAGACCCCTGGGCTCTCACTTGTGGGGTGCCTCAGGGTTCTGTCCTCTCCCCCATGCTTTTCAACATTTACATGCAGCCGCTGGGTGAGATCATCAGGAGGTTTGGGCTGGGTGTTCATCAGTATGCGGATGATACCCAGCTCTACCTCTCCTTTAAATCAGAACTAGTGAAGGCGGTGAAGGTCCTGTGTGAGTGTCTGGAGGCGGTTGGAGGATGGATGGCAGCTAACAGATTGAGGTTGAATCCTGACAAGACAGAAGTACTGTTTTTGGGGGACAGGAGGCGGGCAGGTGTGGAGGATTCCCTGGTCCTGAATGGGGTAACTGTGCCCCTGAAGGACCAGGTGCGCAGCCTGGGAGTCATTTTGGACTCACAGCTGTCCATGGAGGCACAGGTCAAATCTGTGTCCAGGGCAGCTGTTTACCAGCTCCATATGGTACGTAGGCTGAGACCCTGTCTGCCTGCGGACTGTCTCGCCAGAGTGGTGCATGCTCTGGTTATCTCCCGCTTGGACTACTGCAATGCACTCTACGTGGGGCTACCTTTGAAGGTGACTCGGAAACTACAACTAATCCAGAATGCGGCAGCTAGACTGGTGACTGGGGGCGGCCGCCGAGACCATATAACACCGGTCTTGAAAGACCTACATTGGCTCCCAGTACGTTTCCGAGCACAATTCAAAGTGTTGGTGCTGACCTTTAAAGCCCTAAACGGCCTCGGTCCAGTATACCTGAAGGAGCATCATTCTGCCTGGACGCTGAGGTCCAGCGCCGAGGGCCTTCTGGCGCTTCCCTCATTGCGAGAAGCAAAGCTACAGGGAACCAGGCAGAGGGCCTTCTCGGTAGTGGCGCCTGCCCTGTGGAACGCCCTTCCAGCAGATGTCAAAGCGATAAACAACTACCTGACATTCAGAAGACATCTTAAGGCAGCCCTGTTCAGGGAAGTTTTTAACGTGTGATTTTTTTTTGTATTTTTGGTTTTTATGGAAGCCGCCCAGAGTGGCTGGGGAGGCCCAGCCAGATGGGCGGGGTATAAATAATAAATTATTATTATTATTATTATTATTATTATTATTATTATTATTATCTCTCCCTCATTACAGTCGATCAGGTATATGAAGACGAGCAGCAAAGTCAGTCCTCAGGGAATGTGCAGGCGACCTTGGAACGGACAGCTCACGGAAGAACCCCAACCAAACCTAAGAGGAGGCGTGTAGTGGTGATAGGGGATTCCCTACTGAGGGGAACAGAAGCAGTGATCTGTGGGCCTGACAAGATGTCTCGGGAAGTGTGCTGTCTCCCCGGGGCTAAGATCCAAGATGTAACTGAACGACTGCAAGGAATCATAAAACCCACTGACAAATACCCCTTCCTCTTGGTTCATGTGGGAACCAATGACACTGCAAGCAATAGCCTCCAGAAGATCAAAAGAGACTACGAGGCTCTGGGCAGGAAATTGAAGCAATTAAATGCACAAATTGTCATCTCATCTGTCCTCCCAGTTGAACGACATGGCCCAGGGAGAGAGGGAAAAATAGTGGAAGTGAACAGCTGGCTTCGCAAATGGTGTAAACAGGAACGGTTTGGATTCTTAGATCACGGACTACAGTTTCTTGAAGATGGACTTCTGGCAAGCGATGGGCTGCACCTCACAACGGTTGGGAGAAATGTTTTTGCCAAAAATCTCAGAAACCTCATCAGGAGGGCTAGTTAGATGTATTCAAGTCTCCAGGGCCAGATGAACTGCGTCCAAGAGTATTAAAAGAACTGACAGATGTGATCCCAGAACCACTGGCAGTCATCTTTGAGAATTCCTGGAGAACAGGCGAAGTCCTGGCAGACTGGAGGAGGGCAAATGTCCCTATTTTCAAAAAGGGGGAAAGAGAGGACCCAAATAATTATCGCCCAATCAGTCTGACATCAATACCAGGGAAGATTCTGGAGCAGATCATTAAGCAAACAGTCTGTGAGCACCTAGAAAGGAATGCTGTGATCACCAATAGTCAGCATGGATTTCTGAAAAATAAGTCATGTCAGACTAACCTGATCTCATTTTTTGACAGAATTACAAGCCTGGTAGATGAAGGGAACACAGTGGATGTAGCCTACCTTGATTTCAGCAAGGCATTTGACAAGGTGCCCCATGATATTCTTAGTTGGTCTTTAAGGTGCTACAGGAAGGAATTTTTTTATTTTGACTATGGCAGACCAACACGGCTACCTATCTGTAACATGATATTCTTGTAAAGAAGCTGGTAAAATGCGGTCTTGACTATGCTACCACTCAGTGGATTTGTAACTGGCTGACTGACCGAACCCAAAGGGTGCTCATCAATGGTTCCTCTTCATCCTGGAGAAGAGTGACTAGTGGGGTGCCACAGGGTTCTGTCTTGGGCCCGGTCTTATTCAACATCTTTATCAACGACTTGGATGATGGACTCAAGGGCATCCTGATCAAATTTGCAGATGACACCAAACTGGGAGGGGTGGCTAACACCCCAGAGGACAGGATCACACTTCAAAACGACTTTGACAGATTAGAGAACTGGGCCAAAACAAACAAGATGAATTTTAACAGGGAGAAATGTAAAGTATTGCACTTGGGCAAAAAAAATGAGAGGCACAAATACAAGATGGGTGACACCTGGCTTGAGAGCAGTACATGTGAAAAGGATCTAGGAGTCTTGGTTGACCACAAACTTGACATGAGCCAACAGTGTGACGCGGCAGCTAAAAAAGCCAATGCAATTCTGGGCTGCATCAATAGGAGTATAGTATCTAGATCAAGGGAAGTAATAGTGCCACTGTATTCTGCTCTGGTCAGACCTCACCTAGAGTACTGCGTCCAGTTCTGGGCACCACAATTCAAGAAGGACACTGACAAACTGGAACGTGTCCAGAGGAGGGTAACTGAAATGGTCAAAGGCCTGGAAACGATGCCTTATGAGGAACGGCTAAGGGAGCTGGGCATGTTTAGCCTGGAGAAGAGGAGGTTAAGGGGTGATATGATAGCCATGTTCAAATATATAAAAGGATGTCACATAGAGGAGGGAGAAAGGTTGTTTTCTGCTGCTCCAGAGAAGTGGACACGGAGCAATGGATTCAAACTACAAGAAAGAAGATTCCACTTAAACATTAGGAAGAACTTCCTGACAGTAAGAGCTGTTCGACAGTGGAATTTGCTGCCAAGGAGTGTGGTGGAGTCTCCTACTTTGGAGGTCTTTAAGCAGAGGCTTGACAACCATATGTCAGGAGTGCTCTGATGGTGTTTCCTGCTTGGCAGGGGGTTGGACTCGATGGCCCTTGTGGTCTCTTCCAACTCTATGATTCTATTCTATGATTCTAAGGGGTTGAATTGGACAATCCTCAGTGTCCCTTCCAACTCTATGATTACATTGGGGTGAAATACCACTATGTGCGTGAGGTGATAAAAGATGGACTCGTTGATTTTGCATATTGTCAAGCCAAAGAAAAGACAGCCAATATTCTGACCAAGCCACTACCAAGAGACAGTTTTGAGAATCTTTGAGTCAAGATGGGACTCTGGGTGGTTCATTACTTGTGCATGCAATTGTTATATTTTCCAGAGAAGGGGTTTCTGCAATAACCAGCTTCATACAACCAACATGCTTAAGTCTATTAATGCATGAAGGGGTTAATAACATAAGGTAAGCTGCCCTCCCAGGCTTAGTGAGGTCACTTTCCCTTAACTTAGGAGGAAATGGGTAATCAAGCCTGTTGTTCTACCCTCAGTCTACCAGGGAAGCTCAATGCCATTTAGTTCCTATACTGTACCAATAATTTAAGAAATTTCCCCAGTGCAACTAAGTCAAGTTTTACTGCCTGTGCAACTTTTCCTGAATGATGTATGCAAAGCACATGAATCTGACCTTTAGAGAGCTTGAAAGTAAACTATTTTTAACTTACCAAACGTGTGGTCTTTTTCTACCCTTTTTATATCTCTGTTTTTTACTTGAACCAGCATGAGTCACATCCATTGCTCCACCCACTATTGTATGTAGCCCCACCCACCACTTGTAAGTGGACCCTGGAAGGCTATGTAAGAGGGGAGCGGGGCCTCTGAGTTAAGCAAGTTTTCCTGCCTCAAGCGTACAGGGTAATTGATCCAGGGACCCCATTTAAATTGTTCCAACAAGATTCCCCTGTTCCACTTCTTGTATATAAATATCATTTTCTTCACACAAATGAATTTTTTTAACTATTTTGATTGTGGCTTGGGTTGGGGATATAACAGTTTGGCAAAGGCCAGCCTTCTTCAATGGTTTGGATTTCCAGCTTCCACCAGCCCCAGCCAATTGTGTCCAGCACTGCAATCCAGCAGCCTCTGGATGGCACCAGGTTCAGAAAGGCTGGTGTACAGAGAGAGATTTGGTCACAGGTGATGGTTGTCCTCTAATCAGAAATGCTCAGCTGAGTCCAAACGTTCTCCACTGTCCAACTCAGGTCTGAAAGATGGAAGTATTTTAAATGGTCACAGTCTATGGGCAGAATTAAATACTGAAGTCTTGAGATTGGTTCCCCTCTGGATTCCATTAGGCTGTCTACAGTTACAATAAAAATGATTGTTTTCCTATCAGGTATAGAGTAGAGACCCAAGTCTTAGAGGAGCATCTGCTTGATGGCGCTCTCTGTATGGACCACTGGTCATCCTTTGGGATTATCCCTTTCATGGTTGCTCAGATTTTCCAGCCATTGCTTCCTTTTCCACCTGTCCTTCCGCTCTCCACATAGCTTTCTTCTCTGCGTTTATCTTCAGCAGCGTGTCTTCTCTTTTGACAGCCTTCAAAAATAAGAACATCTGGTTGGTAACATTCCCTACAGCAGAGATCCAGGGTAAAGATCACAAGGGCCCCACACAGCTGACTGTTTCTTGAGCAGCCCCCAAGTGCAGGCGTCACTTGTCAGTGTTTGAAAAAGAAAATTTTCTTAAGGACTTTGGGAGAAATATAGAGAACTCAATTTCAAATTAGAAACATGGGGAACTTGGGCAGATCCACACCATATCTTAAAAACATGTCCAATGCTTGTTGAAAGCCTATGACTTCTTTCCAACTGGAACTGTAGTTTAGCCTTTACAGAGCTACAATTCACAGGATCCTTAACAAACTGCTGTTCCCACGAATCTTTGTGGCAAGTCATGTGCCGTACTTTAAATGTACATTAAATGTGCTTTGAATCTTAGGCGTGGCTCTACTCCAAGAGAAATCAGAATGGACAGATCTGTCCATCTCTGGCGGTAGCCCTATACAGGTGTGATCCCTCGCAGGGAAGCCCCTCTCAAGTAGACACAAACAGCAAGGCATGTAGAAGCACTGGTGGAGGAAGAGGGGGCGGCGGGTGGAGCGCACCACCCCCAGCAGCACGATCCCAGTGGGGTTCCATTGTGGTTGCCCCCCCCCACGCTGGGTGCCACAACCCCAGGCCATGCACCACACCCCTGTGGGCGGTGAACCATGCCCCTGGGCAGAGCACCAGCCACGCCTGCTCGTTGCCCCCCCCCAGTGCCAGAGCATGAAGCTCCGCCACTGTGTAGAAGCGAGAATCTTCACAAACGTATGTGAACCCCTCTCTCTGTGTATGTGTTTAAAGCACGTTGGGTTGTATTTCTTGGTCTGAGAAACAAATGAAGTCAATTCCTTTACCATTTTACCAGAGATGATCATGGCCACGCATCCTAGCAGAGTCAATGCAATCATGATGTAGCAGATTCGGATCCTCAGCTGGCTCTGAGCTGCCTTGAGGACTTCAACTCTGGAAAACCAGAAAACAATGGCATTGTAGTGTCATTGACTACTCTAGGCTCCAGGTGGAACCTCCTGGTTGTTTAGGGACTCCATCAGCTCCAACCAACATAGCCAACGGTCAGGGATGGTAGGACCTGGAGCTCATCATGTCTGGTGAAGGGTGAGAGCCACCCGTGATCTAAAGTATATCCTCTCTTCAATTAGCACAACACAACACAACACCACCCTAGATACTATGCCACCAAGTACAAAGTACCACATGTTGTCACGTATCAATTTTCGGGCAACAAGTTTTGAAATCAGGCCCCCCAAACTGCACTCCCCTCCCCCTCCCCTCTTCTGGCACAGCTGCAGGTATATATGATTCTAGGATATTGGAGCTACCACAATAGTTAATTGATCTCTGGTTTTATTTTTTTCCTGTGCTTTTTGCAATATGATCTCATGTTTTCTTGGTGTAAAGCACTTTTTTTATGAATAGCAATATTTATTACTATAAATAAATATATGAATAATCTTTTGGAAGGAGGCAACAGCAAATTTATTTTGGCTTTCCCCCACTCTCCAACATTTGTGTGTTACTATCAAGCACCATACAGATGAACCATGATAAAAATGCTGCAGAGATCCTCTGTGTACCTTGTCATGGAAGCAGCTGAGTGCTACAGGCTTTGCAAAATTTCTCTCAAAAGCAAGTGGAAGCGGTTATGGATAAACGAATCTTCCAACTTGGTTTGGTTTATTTTTGGATGGAGACAATGATCGACGCCCACACACTGAACTTCCTGTATCACACACAGCCCCGGTGAAGCTCTTCCAGAGAAAGTACACACTTGCCATTAAATGTATTTTGGGTGACAAGGGAATTAATGGCTGCGCAGGCGTTATTATGAAGAGCAAGCAAGTGAGAGAGAGAGGAGTCGAGATTTAGTTCTCTCTGCTTGGAGACAGGAAGTTGCTTCTGAGACAGCAGATGGGTGGAATGATGCAACAAAATGTGACAGGGTCTTAACTCTCATTTCGCTGGTCTTGCTGCCACCCCTTGTTTCACAAATCTGGCAGGATGCCTCTGAATCCCAGGAGCTGGGGATCCCAAGTGGGGAGGATGCTGCAGGTGCCCTCAGGACTTGCTTGCAGGCTTCTCAGTGGGGCACCTGAGAAAACGGTGTGCAGTGTCCTTTTACTGTTGAATGAGCACTTTTAGTTAACGATGTTTCTTTTTAAAAAAAATTCTGATGTATTCTAAATTTGGCATGGTATGGTTTTTTTTGGGGGGGGAGTAAGCAGCTTAATAATCATGCTAGGGTCATATAAAGAAGCCATGAAGGCTGCACTTGACCCCTGGGCCCTTTCCTTTTAAGGATATTGTAATAAATAACTAGCGAACCCCTGTGGCTACTTACGACAAGAGGTGTGGGATGTCTTCTTCTTTTTTAAACCGTCCCAACCACAGCAGTACCTTTTTGTCAAGCTTGGTTGGTCTTCTTTCATTTCTGAATGCTCTGTGACCTTAAAAATATAACCAAAGTTCAGCAGTTGTTGGTTCCAACTGCATCCAGAACAGGATCCTTGACCCCCCGCCCCCCACTACTGAATTAATGGATAGGATTGACTACTCTAAATAATTGCCTTGTAGGATGGGATTTGTGGATCATCCCTTTCCAGCAGGCAAGTGATGGAAAAGCCACAAGTACTTTTCAAGGTGAGATGATGTTTTCTTCCCTTAAACTTTGGTTAAAGGGCAAAAGGGTTTGGGGAGGTTCCCCCCTCCTTTCCCTCCACCCAATTTCTTTTAAAACATACAGAGCCCAGATGGAAATGGCAAATGTCTCGTCTCCCTTTAGTAATTCTCTTCACTGAAATCAATAAAGCACACAGCTCCCAGAACAAGCTATGCAATGAAAAGAGTCTTTAAATGATTTATAGTTTGTGGGAAGAAAGTACCCAGAATAAATTGCTAAGCCAGGAAGTTATAACAATGCTGCTGCAGCCCAACTGGGTACATACTTCAAGAAGTAGATTATTTAAAAGAAGATTTTAAATTTCATTTAAAAACACCTTTCTTCATTTCTACCCGTCTACCTTCTGCAAGGAAATAGAAAGACTTTTACAAGAGAAAGAGAAAAATCATATGCATGCCTCTCAAGTCTTCCATTATTCAGAAGTGAGCTGTTGTTTTTTTGCTTTGATTTTCTAATAACTAAAACAGGGGGGACCAAGCTGGGTAACAGATCAGGAGTGGAATTAGATGCAGTTCAAATTCCCTGCTTCAACTCTGAAGATTGTTTGGTGACCTTGGACCAACCACCATCTTATTTCTTTCTTTCATTTATTAGGCACCCAGTAACAGCAGATTTTGAAAAAAAGGTTGCACACGAGGGAATCTGGCCCTTAGGTGAAAAAACCTCCCTACCTCCGGCTTACTGTTTTCCTAATATTTTATTTATTTGAACTATTTCTATATCACATAACTCCAATAGTCCAGACCCTCCAAGTGTCCCTATTTTCCAGGGACATCCATGATTTAGAGACGCCATCCCAGTTTCTGATTAGATCCCAGAATCTCCCACTTTTTCTTAGGATGTCCCTGTTTTCACTAGATAAATATTGGAGGGTACAGAGTTATCCGACCCCCAAGCCTTCTGAAGGCAATCTTGTATAGGGAATGTTTTTAAATGTTGTATTATGTTTTTATTTATGTTGGAAACTGCCCAGAGTGGCTTGGGCAACCCAGTCATATGTGTGGGGTATAAACAGTAAAACTATCATTATGGAATGGGGAGTCCCTATTTTCTTCAGAGAAATATCAGAGGGTATGATAGTCTCCAAGCAGTTTGGAAAGGTACAATACCAAAAATAAATAAAAGCCGGTTAAAACTATAAAATCAAACCTCAGTTAAACAAATGCTAGCTGGAATGACAAAATAAAATAAAATAAAATAAAATAAAATCTTCAGTAGATGCTGGTTGTTCAACAGGTAGAGAGCCTGTCTGGACTTAACTGGGAGGGACTTGTACTCATTTGGGCACGTAATACTGAACACAGGGCTTCTGATTGATAAAAGCTGTGCTCCAAGCCATGGGGGACCATTCACAGTGACTCCCCCAAGGATCCCAGTGATTTGACAGGGAATAGACAGGATTAGGTGGTCCCTTGGACCCAAGTTGCTGTGGGCCTGATAAAGTAATACAAGAACCCTGAACCTGGCCTGGAAGCATGGGAACAGCCAGCACAAGCTTTTGAGCACTGGAATTGTGTGATGTCGAATGTCTGTTCCCATCAATGGCCTAGCTGCAGCATATTGTACCAGCTGGAGTTTCTGGACAAGGGAAGGATGGTTGGATGCGTGCACACACACACTGCAGTAATTGAGACTTGAGGTTAACATTGTGTGGCTTATGGTGGGCAGACTATCCCTTTACAAGAACGGTTGCCTGCTGTGCCCTCCCCCGTGTATATTCCACTTGTTCCATTACTTTTCACACACACACAAATTCTAAACAGCTTTAGAACTGCTCTTACCAACCTGAAAAAGTTCTAGGAGATGCCAGCCTACTCTTCACTGAGCCCTTCGTTTCGGGCAAAGGGGTTGTCCTCGCCAGTGTCATTCCGGTGCCATGGCTCCTACAGAAAGCACCTGTTTTCCACAGTGTGGCTAGAGGCCTGTGTCCAAACAACCTTGCAAACATGCTGGCAGCCTCAGTGCTCCCTTTGGAGTTCTGGCTAGGTAGGCAACACAGGAGCAATTGAGTCTGTTGACTGAGGCAGGGCAGTATGGAACAGGCCGCTCCCTCCTGAGGTGACTCAGAGGCAAGTTCAGCCTTGGAGATTTTCTTTCTGGGTTAAAGCTGATGATCATTATATTATCATGAACCTTCTCCCAGTTAGATCTCCAGAGTAACAGTGACAACATCAATCAAATCTGCTTCCTTTGGCTGTGTACACACCATATATTTAAAGCAACCCCCACCTTCCAAAAAATTGTAATTAACCCCTCATAGCACTGGATTTAGGGTGGTGCAGGCAGCTCCGCCATACAGGACACTGAACCAAGAGGGTGCAAAATTGAGAAGATCCATTTGGGGGTGCTAAATTTTGATCTCACACAGTGCACCATACAGTACTACAGAAGATTACCAAAGACCACACCTGCCCTCACAGATATACAATTCCTAGCACCCTTAACAAATTACAGGATTCTTGGTGAGTGTGCTTTTAGAAGTACTGTAAATGTATGGTGTGCGTTCAACCTCTCCCTTTTGCCACAGGCCATGCATCCCGAAGGAGTCTGGCACGGGAACAGCTTGAGAAGCAACCTTGCAACGTTCATATAAGTCACCTTCCTTCTCCAGGGCAGAACTCCCATAAACATCCAAATGTAATAGTGCCACAAAACTTAGCTGTGGGTGGTGATGGTTGGCCAGCACATGTGAAGCTATCAGGACACTTCTCCCCTCAATCTCTGGAGAAGTTCTGCAACTTTTTTTAGAAAGTGGTTTTGGTGTTGGGGAATAAAAGGAAGGATGAAATGTACATAGAATTGCAGAGTTGGAAGGGACCATGAGGGTCATCTAGCCCAGTCCTCTGTAGTGCAGGAATCTTTTTTGCCCAACATGGGGCTTGAACTCATGAGATTGAGAATCATATGTTCGGCCAACTGAGCTAGCTCATCAAAATTTCATTTCTAGAAGGCAGAGGGTTCGTATGTAGTAGGGTGGGTTCTCCCACACTGCAGGTCTCCAAGCAGACAGCCATCTCTTGAAGGTGCACTTGTTCAGGATTCCCTGCACCAAGGGTCCTTCAAGTCTGACTCTATAGTCCTGTGTTGGAGTGGGCTAACCCAGCGTTTGACTCCATGCAAGGATGGGAAAGTGGGAAGGAGCCTGGCACACTAGGAACAGAGGAACTTGGCTTCTACTGAGTCAGGCTAGCTCAGTATTGCAGTGTCTGGCAGTGGCTTTCAAGGGGTTGAGGAGGAGTCAT